>NC_133159.1:23277121-23580151 GCF_040802235.1 Manis javanica | reverse complement strand
TGTAGTTTTAATTTGCATTTCTCTGATAATTAGCGATGTGGAGCATCTTTTCATGTGTCTGTTGGCCATCTGTATTTCTTTTTTAGAGAACTGTCTGTTCAGTTCCTCTGCCCATTTTTCAATTGGGTTATTTGTTTTTTGTTTGTTGAGGCGTGTGAGCTCTTTATATATTCTGGACGTCACGCCTTTATCGGATCTGTCATTTTCAAATATATTCTCCCATACTGTAGGGTTCCTTTTTGTTCTATTGATGGTGTCTTTCACTGTACAAAAGCTTTTCAGCTTAATGTAGTCCCACTTGCTCATTTTTGCTGTTGTTTTCCTTGCCCGGGGAGATATGTTCAAGAAGAGGTCACTCATGTTTATGTCTAAGAGGTTTTTCCCTTAATTGACCATATATGTTTGGGTTAATTTCTGGAGTCTCTAATCTGTTCCACTGGTCTGTGGCTCTGTTCTTATGCCAGTACCAAATTGTCTTGATTACTATGGCTTTGTAGTAGAGCTTGAAGTTGGGGAGTGAGATCCCCCCTACTTTATTCTTCTTTTTCAGGATTGCTTTGGCTATTCGGGGTCTTTGGTGTTTTCATATGAATTTTTGAATTATTTGTTCCAATTCATTGAAGAATGTTGCTGGTAATTTGAGAGGGATTGCATCAAATCTGTATATTGCTTTGGGCAGGATGGCCATTTTGACGATATTAATTCTTCCTAGCCATGAGCAGGGGATGAGTTTCCATTTATTAGTGTCCCCTTTAATTTCTCTTAAGAGTGACTTCTAGTTTTCAGAGTATAAGTCTTTCACTTCCTTGGTTAGGTTTATTCCTAGGTATTTTATTCTTTTTGATGCAATGGTGAATGGAATTGTTTTCCTGATTTCTCTTTTTATTAATTCGTTGTTAGTGTATAGGAAAGCTACAGATTTCTGTGTGTTGATTTTGTATCCTGCAACTTTGCTGTATTCCAATATCAGTTCTAGTAGTTTTGGAGTGGAGTCTTTAGGGTTTTTTATGTACAGTATCATATCATCTGCAAATAGTGACAGTTTAACTTCTTCTTTACCAATCTGGATTCCTTGTATTTCTTTGTTTTGTCTGATTGCCGTGGCTAGGACCTCCAGTACTATGTTAAATAACAGTGGGGAGAGTGGGCATCCCTGTCTGGTTCCCGATCTCAGTGGAAATGCTTTCAGCTTCTCGCTGTTCAGTATAATGCTGGCTGTGGGTTTATCATATATGGCCTTTATTATGTTGAGGTACTTGCCCTCTATTCCCATTTTGCTGAGAGTTTTTATCATGAATGGATGTTGAATTTTGTCAAATGCTTTTTCAGCATCTATGGAGATGATCATGTGGTTTTTGTCTTTCTTTTTGTTGATGTGGTGGATGATGTCGATGGATTTTCGAATGTTGTACCATCCTTGCATCCCTGGGATGAACCCCACTTGGTCATGGTGTATGATCCTTTTGATATACTGTTGAATTCTGTTTGCTAATATTTTATTGAGCATTTTTGCATCTACATTCATCAGGGATATTGGTCTGTAATTTTCTTTTTTGGTGGGGTCTTTGCCTGGTTTTGGTATTAGGGTGATGTTGGCTTCATAGAATGAGTTTGGGAGTATTCCCTCTTCTTCTATTTTTTGGAACACTTTAAGGAGAATGGGTATTATGTCTTCTCTGTGTGTCTGATAAAATTCCAAGGTAAATCCGTCCGGCCCCGGGGTTTTGTTCTTGGGTAGTTTTTTGATTACCGTTTCAATTTCTTTGCTCGTAATTGGTTTGTTTAACTTTTGTGTTTCTTCCTTGGTCAGTCTTGGGAGGTTGTATTTTTCTAGGAAGTTGTCCATTTCTTCTAGGTTTTCCAGCTTGTTGGCATATAGGTTTTCATAGTAGTCTTTAATAATTCTTTGTATTTCTGTGGAGTCTGTCATGATTTTTCCATTCTCATTTCTGATTATGTTGATTTGTGTTGATTCTCTTTTTCTCTTAATAAGTTTGGCTAGAGGTTTATCTATTTTGTTTATTTTCTCAAAGAACCAGCTCTTGGTTTCGTTGATTTTTGCTATTGTTTTATTCTTCTCAATTTTGTTTATTTCTTCTCTGATCTTTATTATGTCCCTCCTTCTGCTGACTTTAGGCCTCATTTGTTCTTCTTTATCCAGATTCGATAATTGTGATGTTAGACTATTCATTTGGGATTGTTCTTCCTTCTTCAAGTGTGCCTGGATTGCTATATACTTTCCTCTTAAGACTGCTTTCGCTGCGTCCCACAGAAGTTGGGGCTTTGTGTTGTTGTTGTCATTTGTTTCTATATATTCCTTGATCTCTATTTTGATTTGTTCATTGATCCATTGATTATTTAGAAGCATGTTGTTAAGCCTCCATGTGTTTGTGAGCTTTTTTGTTTTCTTTGTAGAATTTATTTCTACTTTTATACCTTTGTGGTCTGAAAAATTGGTTGGTAGAATTTCAATATTTTGTAATTTACTGAGGCTCTTTTTGTGAGCTAGTATGTGGTCTATTCTGGAGAATGTTCCATGTGCACTTGAGAAGAATGTATATCCTGTTGCTTTTGGATGTAGAGTTCTATAGATGTCTGTTAGGTCCATCTGTTCTAGTGTGTTGTTCAATGCCTGTGTGTTCTTACTTATTTTCTGCCCAGTGGATCTATCCTTTGGGGTGAGTGGTGTGTTGAAGTCTCCTAAAATGAATGCATTGCAGTCTATTTCCCTCTTTAGTTCTGTTAGTATTTGTTTCACATATGCTGGTGCTCCTGTGTTGGGTGCATATATATTTAGAATGGTTATATCCTCTTGTTGGACTGAGCCCTTTATCATTATGTAGTGTTCTTCTTTATCTCTTGTTACTTTCTTTGTTTTAAAGTCTATTTTGTCTGATATTAGTACTGCAACCCCTAGTTTCTTCTCACTGTTGTTTGCCTGAAATATGTTTTTCCATCCCTTGACTTTTAGTCTGTGCTTGTCTTTGGGTTTGAGGTGAGTTTCTTGTAAGCAGCATATAGATGGGTCTTGCTTTTTTATCCATTCTATTACTCTGTGTCATTTGATTGGTGCATTAAGTCCATTTACATTTAGGGTGACAATTGAGAGATATGTACTTATTGCCATTGCAGGCTTTAGATTCGTGGTTACCAAAGGTTCAAGGTTAGCTTCTTTAGTATCTTACTGCCTAACTTAGCTCGCTTATTGAGCTGTTATATACACTGTCTGGAGATTCTTTTCTTCTCTCCCTTCTTATTCCTCCTCCTCCATTCTTCATATGTTGTGTGTTTTGTTCTGTACTCTTTTTAGGGGTGCTCCCATGTAGAGCAGTCCCTGTAAGATGCCCTGTAGAGGTGGTTTGTGGGAAGCAAATTCCCTCAGCTTTTGCTTGTCTGGAAATTGTTTAATCCCACCATCATATTTAAATGATAGTCGTGCTGGATACAGTATCCTTGGTTCAAGGCCCTTCTGTTTCATTGCATTAAATATATCATGCCATTCTCTTCTGGCCTGTAGGGTTTCTGTCGAGAAGTCTGATGTTAGCCTGATGGGTTTTCCTTTATAGGTGACCTTTTTCTCTCTAGCTGCCTTTAAAACTCTTTCCTTGTCCTTGATCCTTGCCATTTTAATTATTATGTGTCTTGGTGTTGTCTTCCTTGGATCCTTTCTGTTGGGGGTTCTGTGTATTTCCGTGGTCTGTTCGATTATTTCCTCCCCCAGTCTGGAGAAGTTTTCAGCAATTATTTCTTCAAAGAGACTTTCTATCCCTTTTCCTCTTTCTTCTTCTTCTGGTACCCTTATAATACAAATATTATTCCTTTTGGATTGGTCACATAGTTCTCTTAGTGTTGTTTCATTCCTGGAGATCCTTTTATCTCTCTCTATGTCAGCTTCTATATGATCCTGTTCTCTGGTTTCTATTCCTTCAATGGCCTCTTGCATCTTATCCATTCTGCTTATAAATCCTTCCAGGGATTGTTTCACTTCTGTGATCTCCTTCCTGACATCTGTGATCTCCCTCTGGACTTCATCCCATTGCTCTTGCATTTTTCTCTGCATCTCATCCCATTGCTCTTGCATTTTTCTCTGCATCTCTGTCAGCATGTTCATGATTTTTATTTTGAATTCTTTTTCAGGAGGACTGGTTAGGTCTGTCTCCTTCTCAGGTGTTGTCTCTGTGATCTTTGTCTGCCTGTAGTTTTGCCTTTTCATGGTGATAGAGATAGTTTGCAGAGCTGGTATGAGTGACCACTGGAAGAGCTTTCCTTCTTGTTGGTTTGTGGCCTTCCTCTCCCCCTTTGTGAGGTGCTGGGTTCTTGCAGGTGTGGATGTGGTCTGGATGTTGTCCTGTGTCCTCTGGTCTCTATTTTAAGAAGAGTTTTCTTTGTTATATTTTCATAGATCTATGTGGTTTTGGGAGGATATTTCCACTGCTCTACTCATGCCGCCATCCTGGCTCCACCCCTCAGTCTTTCTTTAAAGTGACATGTAGCCTATAAGCAAGCTGGTTTGCCAAATTAACAAAATCTGGAGAGGACATGGTTTCCCATTCCACCCTGGTCCTTTTAACTAAAATATAAATATCCCAGTTCAGGCCATTAATAAACAGGGTTAGAGGCTACCTGAGCAGATTCAATGTCTAAAGGAAGACCAGAATTTTCTTTGAAAACAATCTGAAGCCAAGCATAATAGCCATGTACAGGTTTATCAGATTTTTGTGCACAAGCGTGAGTTTTTTCCAATCAACAGGCTTAGGAAAAGCTACTACAAATTGCTCAGGGGAGGTTTTCAGTGAGTGTTCTGGCATTTTGCAAAAGTTAGGGATTTGTTTTTCTAAATTATGTTAAGGATGTTCCCATCAGCAAAGTCATCCACTGTGTGGCCTGGCCCTCACCAACAAGCATGTGGACTAACTGATAAAAATCTGAGAAACCCGGTCGGTAAGTTTGAATAACTGTATTAAATTCTACAGCAAACCTATGGGGGTCCTTAGTCACTTTAGGAAATTCTTTAACAATGGCTTGCAATTCAACCATAGTCTAAGGGACATAGAGATTTATGGTTTATTTGGATCCTTAGAAGCCCTTCTGTCGTTCTTTAATTGCTTGCCTCAGTTAGTCTAGAAATTGTATTTTGTAGAGGCAATTTTGGATTCCCGATAACATTTGGAAGCTTCAAAACACCAATTAAAATAGGCGTCCCACTCAGTTTTGACAGTTTTAGAGCCGTGGCTGTCCAGTTCTGTTTTGAGAAAAGTTTCCGATTGAAGTTCTAAAGTACTTTTGATGAAACTGGTCCATTTAGTTAGAAATGCACCTGAGGAGGGACCGCAGTTTATAAACATAAAACCAGTCAGGGTCCCAGAAGGGGAAGGTGTCTTCAAGCATTCTGATGACTGGGATACCATTTCTTAGAGGTTTTTCTCTAGAGCAAAAAGAAAAATCCCTAAACAGCCCAACCTATAGGAACTGTCCAGTTCTAAAAAGGAGTTGGACTAAACGTCAAGTGAAAGGACAAAGCCTTAAACAAAACAGATCTCAGATAAAGCCTGGAGAGCTCAAGACACAGAGAGTGGAGCTCAGAATTCAGGAGAGACCCTCACGCTCCAGGGTCGGGTGAAAGCAGTGAGCCCAGTGGGCTCCGTGGTATGGGCACCTGTTCCTCACCAGACCCGGAGACTTGGGGGTCTTCTCCGAATCCCACTTCTGATCACCAAGTAATGTTGACCTTAAAAATAAAACAGTTATTTTACCAGCAAAAAAAAAAAGGGTTTATTCAGGAATAGCTGAGAATGACAATTGGGGACAAACAAGCTACAGCAAAACCTACAGGCTAATCCAACAAAAGGAGGAACATTATTCTATGGAGAAGCAGGGGAAAGTTGGGAGGGGTTGTTTTGAACAAGAGACCATTGGAGAAAAGCAAGAGTTCAGGGCGATGACAGTTTCTCATTGGCTAAGTTACTGGGATAGTCAATTTCTTGCAAGAGATGCAATGTACATCTTTTCCAGTTTGGGGTCTGTAATTGATGATCCTGCCTGCACCTGCCCTGGAGTGGTTATGGCATGAGAGCTGCTCCCTTGGGCCTGCTGACTCCATTTTGCTGAGGTTTTCCTTTATTAATTTTCACAACATCTGGTCTTGGCTGATTTTAATCTATGTCTTTTCCCTGAAATTAACTGTAACCATGAGTATAATGGCTTTCAGGGAGTTCCGTGAGTTCTGCTAATGATTAATCAAATTTAAGAGTGGTCTTGGAAACCCCTCAACTTGCATTTGGGGTCAGATATGAGGGTGGCCTTGTGGACTGTGTTCTATCCAAACTGTACAGTCGGCTAAACTCTTGTAACCTGGCACTTTGAACAAATGAGTGAGTGGGTTCTTCAGAGCAGCTCTAGTCAAAGTTAAATGAGACTTACCCTAAGTGCTGCGGGGCAGGGCCTCTTATCATCCCTTTCAAGACAAGGAAGCTGAGGCTCAGAGAGCTGAGACAAGAGGAGGGGCCAGAATTGGGACCAGAGCTGCTGAACTCCAAACTCAGGCTCTGACCACCAGACAACAGTGCCCCTCCGGAAGCCCTTCCACCCGCACAAGCCAGGATGTTACTAGCCGGGGGACCCCCTGGGAAAGAGAACAAAGGCCAAGGCCAGCTAAGCCTGCAGCCCCTGAGGCATTTCAGAGGAAGGTGGGCAGGTCTCAGGCCTCCCCGGTGCCCTGGCCACAGCCTCCCTGGCCCTGCATCAGGGCTGCAAACTCAGAAGTCTCCCCGGGCCAGAAGGGCACTTCACTGATGTAGCAGCAGGTGGACACTGAGGGGGGGCAGTGAGACTTGGAGAGGATGGATGAAGTCCTCCCTGGGAAGGCACCCCAATCTTTGTTGAGGTTCTTGTTTAAACACAGCAAGAGCCTGATGGACAGTGACTGCAGGGGGGTTGGGGTGGGGTGAAGACTTGGTAATATGTTTGAATGTTGAAACCACAATGTTGTTCATGTGAAACTTTCAGAAAATTGTGTATCAGTGATATTTTAATTGAAAAAAAAAACCAGCACAGCAAGAGCCAAAGCAGACATGCCTTTGGGTCTCTATCCCATGACCCCTGAACTCTGCAGCCTGGACCTTCCCATCTCTCCCCCTCCCTGTGATGCTCCAGCGCCTCGGCTCCTCCCTGGTCCTGGCCTCGCCCCACAGAACCTCTGCTGCTCTCTGCCCTGACCATTCTCCTCATGCCCTTCCCCTATTCTGCAGGTCTCAGCTTCCAAGCCATTTCTCAGAACTTTCCTCTGACCCTGCACACCTCAGTAACAGAACCAGGATTCTTGACCCAGCCCAGGACCCCAAGCCCTCCTACTCTGGTATAAACTCACCACCCCCTGGGCTTTCCCCTACATGCTCCAGTATCAACCAGTGTTTGTTCAACTAGTCAGTCAGTCATTCAACTAACCTGGCCCTATGGAGGGCCTTATCTTTATCAGGTTCTGCTCTAGGCCCCAGGGAAACTATATACAATGAGGGCAGGTTCTTGCCTTCACTGACCTTAGGCAGAATCAGATAGTACGGTGATAATCCCACAAATGAGTTCACAACATATGCCAAATAATTAGACTAGGGGTTAGGGAAGGAGACTGGGGAGTCAGGGTTTCCATCTTCCTCTTCTCTGACAGATTTTTTTTCTCTGGGCAACAGCAGGCTTGCTCTAGAGATTCAAGCTCCTTGCTGCAGGCTGGTGCACAGGGACTGTTCAATAAACACTGGCTCCTGTTATCAATTTTCTCCGCACCTCCTGCCACCTGTCATTCACACCCACCTCCAGAGGGGCAAAGGGCAGGTGGCCCTGGAGGTAGAGGAAAGGCCAAGGTGACCTCATCTGTTGGCCTAGCCTTTTGTGTCAGCCTGAGAGCTGACAGGCAGAGAAAGGAAGGAGCCACCCATTCTTTGGCTCCCACTCTGGACCCAGATTTGTGCCAGGCCCTTTACAGACGTGCTTTCTCTGACCATGGCGACATCCCATGGGGTGGGCCCTGCCGTCATCCCCACTCTGCGGATGGGAAGCTGAGATCTAGAGAGGCCACAGCAGCTGGGCGGCAAAGCCAAGACAGGAACCTCGGGGACCCTGGCCCTGGAGTCTGTGTTCTTCCTGCACTCAGCAAGCTGGCAGGACAAACACAGCAGCTAGTGGTAGCAAAGGTAAAAGGAAACAAAGAATGGAAACAATGTAGATGCCCAGCAGTTGAGGATTAAATAAATTATAGAATATTCACTCAATAGAATCCTCTGCTGCTGCTTGAAAAAGTAAAGTAGATAAATGTTTTTCACACTCCTGTACTGTTTGTGTTTTTTTGGTGGTGTTTTTTTCTTTTTTTTGCCATAAACATGCTTTATATCTAAAATTATTTTAAAGTGAAGCTCAATTCTGAAGTGTGCAAGAAACAGCACCTGTTCATTTGGTTTATGTCAACATTCTCTCTAGCCAATGCCCCATCTACCAGGCTGGTGGGAAATTCACCGTCAGCCAATCTCGCTGTTCTCTCCCACACCCCACTGTTCCCTCCAGGATAGTGCAAAGTCCTGGGGTCACATGTGCCAGCAGGGCAGTGGGCGGAGCAGGAAGGACCTGCTGTCAGGGGGCCGTGGGTACTTCAGGCAGGCCTGGAAACTCGGCTCCTACCCCTCTGAGCTCACAAGAGTCCCCGGGCTCTGCTTGGCTCCCCCCGGCTCAGTAGCAGCTGGAGCCCACACTCTTGTTCGTGGAGCCCACAGCACTCAGCCTCCTCTTCCAGCCAGAGAACTTCTCTGGGGTCTGGGAGAAACTGCCCCCCACCTCTGATCAAGCTTTTCTGGAGCCCTTGTGCCATCTCCCTCCAGGAGGAACCTCTGCTGCCCCCTCACTGACCCTTCCCACACTGCCCAGCAGCTCCTCAACAAACTGGGCCCCTTAGATGCCAGAGGTAGGAGGGGAAGTAATAATAATTTGCAGGTAAACTCTCTCTCCTGCTCCACACTCTTTTCAAACCTCCTCCAAGGCAAGGAGGTCCAGAATCTTCTTCAATGTGTTCGGCTAAGGAGAGAAAAATAGCATCTCAAAAAACTATCTTGTCACAATGTCTCCTGTTACTGAGCATACATATATGAATATTTATTATGCATTGATTTATAAATATAAATATAAATATATATACATATATATACAGTGTGTGTGTAGGGGTGGGGGACGGTGCTACTCTATTGCTACCCAAGAGTCCAGAGTAATGGAGATAAGTTTCTCCTATTCATTATTTTTATTATCACTAAAGTTAATGACTACCTCACATGTTATATCAGAAATACATTCAGTCAAAATATATAAAGAACTCATATGCCTCAACACCCAAAATACAAATAACCTGATCAATAAATGGACGGAGGACCAGAACAGTCTCCAAAGAAGACATACAAATGGCCAATAGGCACATGAAAAGAAGCTCCACATCACTAATCATTAGGGAAATACAAATTAAAACCACAATGAGGTATTACCTCACACCAGTAAGTATGGCTTCTATCCAAAAGACAAGAAACAACCTACACTGTTGGTGGGACTGCAAATTGGTGCAATGCTATGGAAAGCAGTATGGAGGTTCCTCAAAAAACTAAAAATAGAAATATCATTCAACCTAGCAATTCCACTTACAGGAATTTACTGGAAGAAAGCAAAATCCCTGATACAAAAAGATATATGCACCCCTGTGGTTCTCACCACACTGTTTGCAATAGACAAGATATGGAAGCAACCTAAGTGACCATCAATAGATGAATGGATAAAGAAGATGTGGTACATATGCACAGTGGAATATTATTCAGCCATAAGAAGAAAAGAAATCCTGCCATTTGCAACAACATGGATGGATCTAGAGGGTATTAAACTCAGTGAAATAAGCCAGGCGGACAAAGACAAATACTGTATGATTTCACTTACTTGTGGAATACAAAAACAAAGTAAAACAGAAGGAACAAAATGGCGTTAGACTCATATACACTGAGAGGTGACTCGTGGTTACCAAGGGGGAGGGTTGTGGGCAGGGGCAGGGGACAGGGCGAGGGGGACTGCTGAACCACTGTGATGTACATTGATAATAAAATTTTTTTAATTATTAAAAAAAATACATTCAGCTGCAAGGCACTTAATATCCAACTAATAGGGGCTTAAAATATTGGCATTTGTCTTCCTCAAGTAACAGAAGTCTGGAGTCAGACAGAGTAGGGCCAATACAGCAGCTCCAAGGCACGTCAAGGACCTGGACTCCTTCCATTTTTCTGTACCACAATCCTCTCCATGCTGTTTTCCCATCCTCAGGCTTGTTGCTTCACTGTCCCAAGATAGCTGCTGTAGCTCCAGGCATCACATTTGTGTTAAAACAGGTAAAGGAGGAATGTGTAGTGCCTTGTAAAAGCAAAGCAGAAACTTTTCTAGAATTGTTCCTTGGCATTCCTGCTTGGATCTAATTAGCCAGACCTTGTCAGTGTCCATTTCTAACTCTCAGGGGAGCTGCAAAGTGAGCAGTTGGCTTTTCCAGCCTTTGTGATAGAGGCAGGAAAGGGGGAAGGGGTTTGGGAATGTCTGCTGATTAACCAGCCTCTGCCTCAGGAAAGCACCATGCTCTATAGGTCACCAAGCAGCTACTGTTGCCATTTTATGGAAGCTGCAGTTGAGGCCCAGGGAGAGCAACTGGGTTGCCCAAGGTCATACAGTGAGATAGTGGTACAGATGAAACCGGAGGCAGGCCCAGAGCCCTTTCTGGTGCTCCACACTGTCTGTTCCCCCACGATCTGTAAACTTGGTACCACCAGGCTCAGCGCTGCTCTGGGCAGGCCGGGCTGAGGCTGCAGTGGTTTCTCTGCAGTGATGACAGCCCAGGCCTGGGGGCGGGACAGCAGGTGTCCAGGGACAGGGCACAGGCCCTTGGGGATGAGGGCAGAGCCTTCCGCAGCAGAGAAGCCCAGCCTGTCAGGGGCTGGAAGACAAAAAGAGCTGGGGTCCCACAGGCCTGTCCTATAGCCCACAAAGGAAGGGCAGTGATGGAGGGTGAGAGGGGAGAGCGGTGACAGAGAAGGGGGTATGAAGGAGAAGAGGAGTGACCGAGGACAAGGAGGTAGGTGACAGAGGAGGAGGAGAAAAAATGGGGGGAAGGGGAAGAGGGGAGGGGGGAGGACATAGGGAAGCCAGGATGCTGGAAAACAGGGGTGAGGGGGCACCCAACACACAGGCTGGGTGGGCTTCCAGCCCCAGGGTGGGCAGCAGGTCAGGCCTGACAGCTGCCTCCAACTCCACATCGACCACCAGGAAAGTGAATGTGACCCCTGCCTCACTGCAGGCGGAGGAAACCCGCTGGGGGCCAGCCAGGTGCCTGGGGCGGGGAGCGCTTCCTCCTCCTGGTGGGGACCGGAAACTGGGAGCGGAAACTCCTTCGCCAGGTATTCAGACTCCCCATTCTGGCCTCTGCCTCCTTCCCTGCCAGACCCTGGCACACAGCTCATGCTCAACACATGTTTGTTGAGTGAATAATTTGAAAACTATAGAGCAAAAAAGGATATAGAAGCAGGACAAAACTGTCCACATCCACTAGTGCATAGAAGAGGTTCTCAGGAGCACAGGGTGGGCTTTTCTCTTGAAGGTGGAATGGGGAAAGCAAGGAAATGCTCAGGCTGCCCCAAGGAGAGAGGGCCCCTCACTGACAGGCACCAGGGGACAAGAGCAGCCCCGGGGTCTGCCCAGGAGTGGACCATTTCTTCACCCCGGCCCCAGTCAGGCCCCCGCCCCACCTGCTCTTGGCCCCAGCACCTGCCTCCAGGGACTGAACCCTCCATTTCATCCACAGAAATCCTCCCAAAGTAACAACCTGACCATGTCACTGCTCTGCTAGAAACCTCCAGGGCTTCCTCAGGATCAGCTCACACCTTCACTGCTTTTCCCCTGCTCAAAAACCCTCAGTAGCTCCCCTATACCCTGAGGATAATATCTGGGCTCCTCACAGTGGCACTCAAGCACCTGTGTGCTTCCGGCCCAGGCCATCTCTCCACTCAAACCAACTCCTGACCCCCATGCCACCTGCTCACCCTGGTCCTGGACGGACCGCCATCTTTCTTGCTCACATGCTGCTCCTCTGCCTTGAGCACTTCTGTTCTTCCTGACCTGGCTGGCCCCCACTCCTTCTCTGGGCTGCCTCGTGTCGGGTGCCTCCTGATGCGCCCCGTGTGCCTGGGCTGCCTGCACCACGGCAACCCCCCAGCTGTGACCTGGGAGCTCCTCGGGAGCAGGTTGTGTCCCTGACCACCCTACCCGCAGCACCCAACAAACCCAGCCATGCCCATGTCCATTTGTTATACCCACAAATGGAAGGGGTGAAGGCCCTGGTAATTCACCACAATGTAAGACCAGGCTCTGGGGCCCCAGCCAGGAGCCTGTCAGTCCCGCTCACATCACTGTGCGCCTTCAGAGATGGGAACTGACAGTATTTATGGAGCACCTGCTGAGCCGGGCCCTTTGCACAGCTGGTTTCATCAGAACAGCCCGGGGGCGGGGGGGGGGCGGTGTTTTCCCTGATGAAGGAGAAGCCAGGGTTCAGGGGGATGATGGACTTGCTAGGAGCCCTATGGAAGCTCCTCGGCTTCTGAGGTTCACCGGGCTCCGGCCAGCATGGTTGACCCCAGGGCACAGACTCTTCCTCGCTGCACGGAGGCCTGGGGACGGGTTAGATTCTTCTCCACATTCCCCATGGCACCTGGCCCAGAGCAGGTGCCAATAACTGTGGCAAGGAGAAGCGCAGGGTGGTGACAAGTTCCTCTGGGATCCTGGTGGCAGGTCAGAGGTGGGCAGGACCTCACTGATGGCCCTGCAGCCAGCCCTCTCAGCCTCCTTGCATGAGCCCCTCTCCGCCCTGTGACCTCACCACCCCTCATGTGGACACGGCTCCAGGCTCCCCTTTTCTGACCCCAACTCCCTTTTCCCAAAGCATCTCCTTCCTCTATAGCCCTGGGCTCTCCATAACCAAACAGAGCCAGGTCCCTCTGTCTGGCCTCCATGGCCCCCACACTCTGTTCCCACCCCCCACTAGCCCGCACTGAGAGGGAGGCACAGAAAATGGGAAGGCACATGTGTTGGCTTGTTTATTGGGCAAAGTCTTAGAGACTGAGCAAGGCACAGAGTCCAGGAAGTGGGCGGGGTGCCCTGAGGGCACAGTCAGGAACACCCAGCCTCGTGCTAGGCACCACGGATGAGGGCTCCCACTCTGAGTGGCTCTGGGTGCTTCTCTCCTTCTGGATCCGCTCCTGGGGAGCCTGAGAACAAGGCGCTCTTTTTTCCCAAGAGGGTGAGTGTGGGTGGCCTGGACAAGGGTAGGGAAGGGGCAGCTCCATGGCTGGGGAGGCTGGAGGGGATTCAGTCTCAGGCCTGGTGTTCCCCATCCTGAAGGCACTCAGACTAGGGGGGGTGCCCTTCTCAGGGCCAAGTCCTGGAGAGGGTTGGAGACAGCTGGCTGACTGCCTCTGGGCCCCGAGGCACCGGGTGGGCAGGCTGCAGGGGCTGCCTCAGCTGAAGTCACGGCTGGGCAGGAGGAGGGGGGCTACCAGGGTCCACAGGTAGAGGAGCAGCCCGGCCCAGCTGGCACAGATCTTCACCCACACAGCGGTCCATGTACTGATCATCTTTCGGGTCTCACCGGGCCTGGAACACACCATCATCCCGCTAAGCTTGGCCCACATGTTGTGACCTCAGTCCTGGCCCTGACTTAAGACCCAGTTGTGACCCCAACTTCAACTCTGGTTCTTACTCTGTAACTCTAGCCCCTGATGGATACTTTTGACACTTGGCCTTATGACCCTTGATCTTGACATTGTACCAAAGATCCCACTCTTACCTCAATTTCAACCTTGACCCCAGTCCTAGACTGTCATAATATGACCTGACTCCTGGTCCCTGAGTTTGGGACTCTGGAAGCCTTGACCTTAGTCCTGGCCTCCAACCTAGACTCTGACCCTCAATCCTGTAACCCCATCTCTGGCCCCTGACCTATAATCACAGATCTGATATCTCTGACCTAAATTCTGACCCTTGACCCTGTGACCCTAATCCTGGTCCCTAACCTTGTTACTCTCATCTTATTTCATTGACCTACCAACTTCAGTCTTAGCTTTAAGGCTTCCTAACCCCATTATCACCAAATGACCAAGTTTGTGACTTTATATGGCCCCAATCTCAACCTGATGTCATGACTCCAATTCTTGACCCTGTGTCTTTGATTCTGACCCCATATGCTAATCCTAACCCTCCAACCATGAATCTCAAATCTGACCCTGTAATCCAAATCCTCACCCCGATCTGTAAACCCAGTCTGCCCTGTGCAGGGCCAGCCCCACCCCCCATGAGCCCCACTTTTCAAGCAGTTAGTGAAGGCCCCAGGCAGAGCTCACTACTGGTTGGGAAACAGGGCCTGGATGGGACAGACTCTGCGGAGGGTCCTAGATAGAACCTTAATGCCCAAGCCTTGAGGAGGCACCAGGAAAAACCCAGCTCGGGCCAGAGGAGAGGGGCCATGCAGCACACATCCCAAGCACCACGGGCTCCATCTGTGCCCAGGCAGGCTGCACACACCTGTACCAGTTGGTGAGCGTCATCATTATGTGCAGAGACGCGAGCACCAGGCAGAAGTGGAAGAAGGAGTAGCTGTAGGTGACACCGTCCTGCTCATTGTCAAAGGCCCGGCCCTCAGAGGCCGCCACCTGCTGCTGCTGCATGGCCTCGGGCCCAGCCAGGCACTCCTCTGTCTGCATCAGGGTGTTCACCTGCCGGTGGTCCGAGGAGCGCAGACTACGGGGGAGGGGGGAGGGGAGCAGTCAGGGCCATCGCCACCAAGGTGGGCAGTGGGCTGCATCGGGGACCTCACAGCCCTGGTCATGACAACAATGGGCATGACAGCCTCAGAGCCTCAGGGGCTGGTGACCTAGTGGTTAGGTCCTGAGCCCAGCAGTTAACTGCTTTGACTCTCAACTCTACCTCCACTCCCTGTGTAGCCTAGGCAAGGCACTTAACCTCTCTGAGCTTTAATTCCTAGTCTGTAAAATTGGAAGATTACATGGAAAAATAACCTAAAGCCCATACCCCTGTGCCTGGCCCAGAGCATAAGTCACAAATAAACTGTCACGATTATTCTGGTCGTCATTTGCCATTTCCGTAAACATGTATTGAGTACCTAGTACTGTAAAGGACCATACCAGGTATTACATTCATTAATAATGGTAATAATTAATAATGCTCATTTGCTATTAAGTTTGTTTTCCTTTTATTAGTTTTAGGTAGTTTTACCAATTACCTTCCATTTTCTTCATGTTCATAATAAAAAAATAACCATAGTAATGATTCTTTTCTGTCATTTCTTCTCTACAATGTTTTTAACAGTACTTAATAGTTTGAGACCCATATATACTTTTGAAAATTCAACTTGTATTTTGAAAAAAAGCAAACAGAAAGAGACCTAGATTCTGGTCTCACCCCACCAGACTGGGGAGTCCCCGCTACTGAGCTTCTGTTGACCCCACTCACCAAACATCATGCTGACACCCAGCACACATGAGCCCAGGTGGGGAGATCTGGCTGGGGGCAGAGCCACCCTCAGTACTCCCTGCCCATGGCTGCTTGTCAGTCTTTGCTTCCAGTTTTAAGGCCTCTGGGGCTCTCAGAGGTCTGCCCAGTGAGGCAGGCTGAGGAGGTGTGAATATGAGAAGAGGTGTGAATATGAGAAGTCTCAGGAAGCACAGCTTTGTGCCTGGGGTGGGATAAGGAGGGAAAGAGAACTGGGGGCAAGGCAGCTGTGCTCCAGCTCTGTGGCCACTGTGAGTCTGTTTCCCTATCTGAGGTCAAATGGGCCTTTCCAGGTTGGAAAAGGAGCCAAAGGAGAGAGATGTCGTCAACACCCACACCTGATGTGGAGATAGTGCTTTGAAAAGGACCAAAACAAAATGTGAAACAGCCTCAGAATGTTCCAGTGTGAGGACTGAGGCGGGCATCCAGGGGCCTGGAGGCACAGGGCAGCTCTTAGGAAACCAGGTTCTGCCTGGGAGGGCTGACGAGCAGGAGGAGTTTCCCTCCAAGGAGCAAAGGGGCGACTGGGAAAGTGGTGCTTGGAGAAACCCTGGGCCATGGGGAGGCAGTAAATGAGCCTGCCAGATTCCGTGAAAACAGTAATTATGCTCATTATCATCTAGTGACTCTTACAAAACAGCCACTCACAGCCACCCAGCTGTGCAAATGTTCAGTTATTTGCACTAATAGCAAACACTTGGCACCTACTACTTGCCAAGTTCTTTTCTAAGTGTTTTATACATATTAACTCATCTATAACCGTTCAACACTCCAATGATGTAGGTATTGTTTTTATCACTATTTTACAGATAAGGAAACTGAGGCCCAGAGAATGACTTGCCCAAGATCATACTGCTAGTAAGGAGCAGTGCCAGGCTCAAACGTAGGCAGTCTGGCTCCAGAGTCCACACAGATATGCACTTAAGATGCCCCTTTTAAAAAATTTGCCATGTAATCTTGAGCGTGAGCTACCCACTCTCAGGTGAAATTGTGAGGTCTCAGCCACCCAGGGCACTGGAGGTTATCACCCTCCTTTTACTGAAGAAGAATCTGAAGCGCAGAAAGGTTAAGCCTCTTACCCCAAGTCATACAGCAGGCGAGTGACAGAGCCTGGACCCGCTGGCGGCAGTCCAGGCTCCTTCCCTGACCACACAGCTGCCCGCACCCTACTGAGCTGGGCATGTGGCAACTCAAAATGCAGGAAGGGGCCCTGGACCAGGAGGCAAAGTCCAGCCCTGCCTCTGTAACCCCTTCAAGGGACTTGGTTTTTCCAGCAGCACAAGGCAGGTGCTGGACATGCTAGTTGCTGATGGGCCTTCGGTTTGGTGTATTAGCTTTCACGTCAGGGCCTGGGCCCCCAATCTTGATCCCTCCTCAGAAACCAGACCCCCACCATACCTGATGAAGAACGTGCACAGGATGAATATGAGGAGGCCCACGATGCTTGGGGCATCCCACCAGTGGGTCTCATAGCCCTCGGGGCCTGCCAGGATGGTCCCGTTGCCGAAGCGTGTGAGCAGATGGGGGTTGCATTTCTGGTCTGGGGATGGGAACATGGTTACTCTCAGCCCATACAGGCCAGGTCTCAGGAGCCAGATAGCCCTGAGGATGGGTGGAGAGCCAACCCAAATGGACAGACAGACAGACACAACCAACCATCCAAGTCCCAGCAACAGCCAGCACTTAGCAGACGAATGACAGAGACAGTTCCAGGAACACGTGGGGTCCCCCCACCTCCATGAAGGACTGTGCCTCAGAACAGCCTGGGGCTGGGATGTCCCTGTCAACTGTGAGGGTTCCCAGCCCCCCAGGGAGCTGTTGCTGACCCAGGAATGAGGCCAGGCCTCCTCAAACCCAGGCCTGTACTCACCAGGGACATTAGACAGGGCCAGCCAGGTTACGAACATAGTGTAGAGTGTGACGACCGAGGCCTGCAGCAGACCGGAGTTAGGCTGGGCGTTCTGGCAAGAATGGCCCATCAGTAAGACCCCTGCTGGACTCAGGGACATCCCACCGCCACCCAGCCCACTCACACCCAACCAGGAGGCTCCTGGACACCCCACCACCCTAGGGCCCTCTCACCCAACACCCTTTGGGAAAACACAGCACCCAGGCCACCCACCACTCACCCAAAGGTGAAGTTCTAATTCTCTTCACAGATTACCCAACCTTGCTCCCCTACTGACAAGCCCTCAAGAGCAGCATCTCTTCATACTTAGAATTAAAGCCCCCTCACCATGTGCCCTGAAGGGTCATCTCCACCGGACATCCTGCCATACTCCTGCCTAGTAGCTATGCTCCAGCCATGGTGGCCGCCTCTCTGCCTACAGAACCTGCCAAGCCTTCTCCCACCCCAGGGCCTTTGCACTAGCTTTGACCTCTCCCTGATGTGCTCCACCCCCATAGCTCCACACAGACAGCCCTCTTTGGCATTCAGGCCTACACTCAAACAGAACTCCCAAAAAGGCCTTAAAAGCCCTGACTAGGGCAGGCCCTGGCCCTGCTAGCACGCCTACTCTTTAGTCCACACCTTCTTTTATGTCCTACACAGCACTTACTAACCAAAATAACCTTGCCTAGCCTGGCCTCCTCTTAGTGGTTCCTCCCCACTCATCACACACACACTTGAAAATTTGAATCTCAACTCTCTGTTGAAGAGTGCAGGCTCTGGAGCCAGTGTGCTGGGTTCAAATCCCAGCTCCACCCCTTACTCGCCATGTGACCTTAGGCAAGTCTCTACTCCTCTGAGCCTCTGTTTCCTTATCTGGACAGTGGGGATGACAATGGGGTACAGACTGAATGACATGACAGATGCCATTAACTGTCAGCTGTTATTGGTATTCTTCCTCCTCTTCCTCCCAGCAACAGCCCCAGTATATAGAAGAGGGCTAGGTACACAGTAAGTGCTCAGGAGTTATTTGCTGAATGACTACTGATTGCTTGTGACCCAGGACAGAGGCATCAAGTCTCTGGGCTTCAATTTTTTCACTGGAAAATGGAGGCACTGACCAGAAGCAAGGTTCCCAACCTTTCTGCTAAAGACCTTCAAAAACCACCTGAGGGACCTCTGAAACGCCTGGGGTAGCTGGAATTCCAACCCCTGAAGTACCACTGGACTGATAGGCTTTTTCCCACGAACAAACAAGTACTTTGGGAGCCCCACCCATTATCCCAGACGCCCTGGGGTTGGAACTAGAATTGTGCCTGCCTGCCAACACCACTTGAGATGTCTAGGAAGGGGCACTCAGCGACCCTCTCTAAGGTTCTCCCTATTTGCAGAAAAACAACGATGACAGTAATAATGATGCTGATGGCTGAGGTCTGAGGGATATCTGTGTGCCAGGCACTGCTCTAAGTTCACAAGTATGACCTCAATCCTGAGAATAACTCCACCTGGTAAGTATTATTATCCCCATGTTACATCTAAGATGAGAGAGGCCCAGAAAGGTTAAGGTACTTTTCCAAAGTCACCCAGCATAATAGAGGTGAGAGTCCAGACTAACCTAGGGTGGCTGACTTGGGTGCCCACACTCTTAACTCAAGCCTGTGACTGACAGCCCCTGCCCAGGACTCCAAGGTTCCTATAAGAAGTCCCCCATACCAGGCGCCTGGCTTCAGGCAGGCTCACCTGGACCTTGGGCAGGACGGCGACAATGGAGACGCAGAAACAGAAGGTGAGGTTGAGGCTGATGAAGATCTTGCCCTTGTAGCAGGCGTCCGATGGGGTGTAGTAGATGAACAGCAGCGTCACAGCTGCGATCGACAGCGCATAGAAGAGGAGGGTGAAGAAGAAGAGACCTGGGCAGGGGGGCAGCCAGCAGCTGGGTCACAGGCCCAGGGACACTCCCACCTTGGCTCCCTTGAGAGGGCTTGGTGGGCAGTCCTCCCCACCTCGGGCCTCAGCTTCCTCTTCGGAGGAAGGACAGTCATGTCTCCTGAAGCCCATCATCACCAACACCTATGTGAGGTTTTGCCCCATCCTGAACTAAAATGATTCACTTGTCTTAAATATGGTAACCAAAAAGTAAATACAGTGAATACCCATCAGTCTTTACAAAGTGAGCCAGCCGTGCCGGTGATCTCTGTCACAGGCCAGCACCGTCAGAGGTGAGAAAACCAAGCCAGTGCTCAGTCAGCCCTTGACTGATTCAGAAGAACAGAAAGAACTGAACAGGGACCCGTGTTGCCAACGGGGTTTCAGTGACCAAGTGTCATGTCAAGTTTGGTCTGGCCTAGCTGTGTGTGGCCTGTCCTGCAGGAACCTCTGAGCCAGACCTTGCCCAGGCCTCTCCAGCTCAGCTCTCCTGTGATCCCCCAGGCAGGAGGCTGCCTGTGATGACCTCCGGGTGCCGGGCTTCAGGGACCTCTGGCTGCTCAGGAAGCCCCAGTCCCATACGCAGGCCGGCTGGGTGGCACTGACCTGCGTACCAGGCTCGGGAGTCACACTCCTCAGCTTTGCCCAGCCAGCGCTGGTTCCAAGAGTGTGCGAAGTCGATGAGCAGCACCAGCTGGATGAGGATGAAGAGGAAGGAGCCTGCCACACCGAAGTAGAACCAGACTGGGTGGGGAGAGGGGAGTGAGGCGAGGAGTCCAGCCAGGGGGCGGCAGCCTGAGAGCCAGGGCCCACGGCCCCGCCAGGCCTCCCTCTCACGCACATTCGCTCACTCAACAGTCATTTGTGCCACACCCTGCAATGGTGACACTGAGAAGCGAAGTCCCTACCCTCATGGAGCCCCGAGCTGTGCTTAGAGACACAGCATGGCAGGGTGTGCGTTAGGATGAAGCAGGTTTCCCCACCTCTAAGCTGCCAAAAGGCCACGTGGCCAAGTACCAGAGTGCCGTCTTCTGACCTGGGGATGATGACCCAGCCAGCACCTGGGAGCTTGTGCAGAGAGCAGCCCCCTCCCATGCTTCTCCTTCCAGAGCCCTCATCCTTCCCCACCAAGGCCACCTACTATTGGAGAAGGAGCCGTCCGGGATGTAGAAAGCCCCCACAGTGATGCCCACGAGGATCAGGAACTTAAAGAACCAAAACCTGAGTGGCGGGATAGACAAGAGAGCTTAGCAGGGGAGGGTCGGGCCCCAGAGCCCTACCCACAAAGAGCAGGTACTGGGACAGGTGAAGAGGGGCTTTCTGGAGTTCTGATGGGCACAGAAAGTCTGTCCTGGCCCTAGGAAAAACCCTGAGGGCAGACGGAAGAGCCAAGTAGGGCTGAGGGTGGTCTCCCAGGTTCTTGTCCCAGCCATGCCACCAAGGTACCTTGTGGCTTCGGCATGCTGTTGCCCTTTCTGAGCTTTATTTCCTCATCTGAGAAATGGGAATAACTAAACGAGCTGATCTCTGTGCTTCGGCAGTTCCTGAGTTCTGAGGGTAGGGTTTGGAGATGGCTGAGGGTAGGGTCCAGTAGAGGAGGGGAAACCACTGCTGGAGGGTCCCGTCCCTCACCCGTTTTGGATGGCAGCCCTGGGGTCCTGGCTGCTGCGCACGCAGATCATGAGCAGGGTGAATAGGAAGAAAAAGGCTGCCGTGGCGAAGCACATGCGGTAGACAGCACGGTGGCCGAGCAGGGAGCCACAGTTGATGTGGCCCTGAGGGATGATGGGCGTCCCGGCCCCCTCCTCACACACCCAGGGCAGCTGTGGAGGCAGAGGAGCTTGAGAACACCACCCCACCCAGAACCCGGGCCACCTCGCTGAGGCCTGCCTGGAGAGAGGTCTCCCAGCAGGGGCTGGGCCCCACCAGGAGCCTCCCACTTCCCTCTCCACCCCCACCCACCTCTGGAGCTGAAGGCCTCCAAGTGACCCCGCCCCCCAACCTCAGTACCCCAAGATGGTCCAGTACATCCTGTTACTATCATCCCCACAGCCTCAGGGGTGCATGGCACTGAGGAAAGCAGGGCTTCCACACGCCCTCCATCCGCCACCTATATTAGGACCCCCTGGGATTCTGGGGGAGACAGAGATCCCAAGGCCCCTCTCCTGCAGAACTAGAGTCTCTAAGGTGAGGTCTGACAATCTGCATTTCTAGCAAACTTCCAGGAGATTCATACCTTTATTCACACTAAAATGTCAGAACCACTGGTCTAAATGTCCCACTGGTTATGAACACTGAAATGATGGGGAGAGCTGAGACCCAAATCTGGGCTGGAGTATTAATGGGGACAGAGCATGACCTGGGCCAATTTCTAGTGGGGGGTGAGAATGATGAATAAGATTTTCCAAGGGGATTGTGACTTATGAAAAGCCAGAATTTCCAAGTGAGGTTCAAACTCTCTTCCCCACATGAAGAAACACCTACTATTGCCAACCTTGGACCATCGGTGTGCCAGAACATTCCTGCCTATCTCTTCTTGACCCAAGCCTGGAGCAGCAGAGCCTCCACTAGGGCAAAGTCCCATAGGCTGCTCCCCATGGCGCTCCTGCCCCAGGACTACTCACCTTGTGGAGCTGACTCTCCACACCAGGACTCAGCATGATTACGGACACCAGCACCCCCAAGAAGAGGAAGGCCGTGAAGATGAGGCGGCTCACGGTGGAGTTACGGCTGGAGGGGCAGCAAGTGCACAGGATGCACGGGGCAGAGCCACAGAGGCAGGATGCCTGCAGGGGAGGACAACACGATGCCCTTACGCTCCACCTCTTCTCCCCGGCTCTGTCCAGCCCCCAGCACCTGACCACTTAACACCTCCAGATCTTCCCAAGCTTGTCCGCACTACACCAGGCAGGGGCACACATCTTCCCCAGATGTTATCCCATTTAATTTTCAAGTCTTAGGGAGTCAAGTGGGGTCGTGAGGAAGCCCATCCTGGAAAAGCCTGAGTCACACTGCTGCTTACTTAGGGGGAGGCAGAGAGGTTAAAATAAAAAAATCCGGAAGGCCAGCTGTCACTAATTAGCTAGCTGTGTGACCTTATACCAGTCCCTCAGCCTCTCTGAATCTCAGTTCCCTCTTCTATAAAATGAGAATCATACCAGAACATACATGTCACAGGAATTTTAAATTGTAGCCTCCCCAGGTTTCCTTTTCCCCTTCCCTGCTTATTCTCCACAGAACTTACTATGATCTGATTGGTTTTATCTTTTACCTATGTTTGTCTGCCTCCACCTCCTAAGCCTGTAAATTCCACCAGGACAGGGGTTTTGTCCGTTTTGTTCACTGTGGTTGTCCCAGAAATTGGAATGGTGCCTGGCTCATAGTAGGAGCTCGGTGACAATGTTGAACAACTATCAAGAGTTCGGCATAGTACCAGACACGAGTTAAGAGCCCAAGAAAGAGGGAGGGTATGCTAAACATCTGCTGCGAGAAGGGGATGAAGAGCTGCGCGGGGCTGCAGCCTCCCGCCGTGTGGGCTGGGCCAGTCTCGGGCAGCGGCGGTCCAACCCTTTCCCGATCCGGCCCCTCGGGCCCCGCTGGCGTCGCCCCTCCACTCCCTGGGCCGGGCTGAAATCATTTAGGGTCTGGCGACGCCCTACCATTCACGGCTGGTGCCCCAAAAGGAGGCTCACCCTTCCGGGAGGCGGGTCCTCAGCCCAGCCTGTGAGAAAACGGGCCCACCTCCAGATCCGCCTGGTAAACTGTCTGTCTTCCCCCAAGAGCCCCGCCTCCTCAGCCAGGTGTCTGGGTCCGGAGAGGAAGGAGGCGGGCCCCGCCCGGGCCCCGCCCCCTGGGGCAGGAAGGAGCGCGAACCCTCTCACCCTGGCTCCCGCACTGCGAGTGTGCCCCGGACAGGACTGCCAGGGCCTCCTTTAGGCTGGGGGAGGCACAGAAGCCGAGAGCTGACAGATGAGGAGGCACTCTCCTGACCAAGGGCAAGAAAGTGTTCCGGACGCCCTGGGGAGGGCGGGGCTGGTGCCGCAGGGAGAGAAAGAACGCTCTCGTGGCCAAAGCTTCACAAGCAGGTGGTGAGTGGTGAGGATGGCCAGGCTGGCAGGGCCTGGCAGCCACGCGCGGGACCATCCTTAGAGCAACCTGAGGGTTGAAAGCCAGGAGGGACGGGGGCAGCCTTACACTGAAAGATGAGCTGCGTGGAGAGCAGGCTGAGAGAGGCCCCTCGCTCCTCGGGCCCTGTAGGCTGCTTTCTGGACTGATCACAAAGCATACAACACACTCTGCGTGAGGTGTAGCTGCCTTCCTGACCCCCTTCCTTTCTCCCTCAGACTGGAAATGCCCCTTCTTACCCATCTCTCACCCACAAGGTAAAATACAACATGGAAGCTAAATGAAATGTTTGCAGAATGAATTTCTTCCTCATGGTCCAGGTCATAACGGCCCACCTGTCTGGTAACTTCTAGTCATATTTGTATCTCCCTCCTCAAGCCCTGCCTCCTATCCATAGCTACCCTTTTGGGGATGAGGGGTTAAGCAAAGGCCAGAAAAGAGTTTAGTAAACCATTAAGAGTATTCTCATTAGCAGAGCAGGCTATGAGTCCCATTTTACAGAGGAGGAAACAAAGATCAGAGAGGTTAGAAAACTTGCCAGAAGTCACCCAGCAAGTGGACAGAAGTGCTGAGATTAAAGTAATAATAGTGATAGCTACCCTTTATGAAGAGTTACTCAGTCCTAGGCTCTGTGGTGAGCACCTTATCTACATTAAGCCTCACTGACTACAAAGTGTGTTGTAACCTCCCATTTACAAATGGGGAAACTGAGACTCAGAGAGGTGATATGATAAAGGTCACACAGCAAATAAGCAGAGGAGCTGGGATTCAAGTTCAAGTCTGTCTGCACCAAGAGCCTGAGAACTCATTGATGGCAGTCTCATTTCATTTCCAAACACCCCAGGGATGAAAACAATTCTTCTGAAGCCAGAGAACAACACCAAGGGAGACCAGCAGGCACTGACCTCAGGAAGCAGGTGCCTATGTACCTGGGTCAAGGCCTGGCTCCGGCTTGTTATCATTTCAATTTGAAACATTTGAGACACAAGAAAAGCTGCCCCACTATAGTTAAGGAGCCTGGCCTTTCAATTAATTCTGGCTCTTGGAGATCAAAATCCAGGTGTTCCTGATACCTGAAACTTCAGGATTCCCAAGGGCCTGCAGTTAGCCAAAGACCAGATCAGGGAGAGTAAAACACATCAGTGCCCCTGCTTCCAGAGCATCCTTGCAATTTTCATGCTTTCCCACCCAGTCACCCACGTCTGGAACCACCCCAACACAAACCTCTTCCTACAGAAGTGACAGCCCCTGGGAGTAAAGACAGACATGTGCACACACACTACACATGCAAGTTCACTGTGGCGCTGTTCAGACCAGGAAAACAGGGAAAATGAAAAATAACCGAATCCCTACCAATACATCATGGTTACGCCCCTAAGAGGACCTCCCTATTAAATGGAGCAGATGTATAGGTAACATTTTAATGGGTATATGAAACTAAACATAGTTAAATATAAATTATACCTCAATACAATTTGTTTTATTATTAAAACATAAAAATTCTAAATTGTGGGGGAAAACATAAAATAGGCATAAAGCTTTAGATTTTATGAACTTATTAGGATCTCAAGAGAGTGCAAATAACCTAAATGCCCAACACCAGCAGGCAGTGGTAGCCCATTTACTCCATGGAATGTTCTAGAAGCAGAAAAGATGACCATTACTAGGCTCAGAGCAACATAGACCAATGCTTATGATGCAATGTGAGAGACCAAGGCAGACTATAAAACCGTTCCTGCACTGAGATTACAACTACCACCACCCAAAAATGCACTCAGGGGAAAGATAGCAACGGAAGAACAGCGCAATGCCAGCTGAATCTTAGCACCCTCCAGGTTCTCAGAATGGAGAACTCAGAACTTAGGAAGGCCTGGGTCTAAGAGATTTCAGTCTGCAAGCTTCCTTGGCATTCAGCTGGTCCAGCCCTAATGAAGAATCACCCCGAAGGCAGTCTCTGCTGCTCAAACATTGGCAACGACAAGGAGCTGCCTACCTCCCGACGCAAGCTGGACAGCTCTGGAGCCGTGCGTGGTCTGGTGTGATGGGAATGGGCTGTCACTGAGTCATTCACATTCTCTAATGGTTGGCCCTACAGCCAGGTACTAAGAACGACTCCTGAGGGTACTGGGTGGGTGGGAGAGGCAGGTGAAGGCTGGGACACAGTTTAAAGTTGTTTTATATCAAACTGGCCCTCCACTTCCAGATATTACTCCAAAATATTGAAAGCAAGGACTCAAACAGGTATTTGCATATACATGTTCATAGCAGTCAAAAGTCAAACAATAGCAAAGGTGGAAGGAACCCAGTGACCATCAACGGATGAACGGATAAACAAAATGTGGTCTATACATACAACAGCATATTGTTCAACTTTAAAAAGGAAAAATATTCATGCTACACCATGGATGAACCTTGAGGACATTATGCTAAGTAGAAGCCAGACACAAAAGAACAAATACTGTATGATTCCACTTAGATGAGGCACCTAGAGTAGTCACATTCATAGGGACAGAAAGTAGAGCAGGGGTTGCCAGGGGCTGGGGGGGAGGGGGAAAGGGAAGTTAGTATTTAACAGGTATGAAGTTTCAGTTTAGGAAGATGGAAAAGTTCTGAGGTAGATGGTGGTGATGGTCATACAACATTATGAATGTATTTAGTACCATGGAACTATACTTAAAAATGGTTAAAATGGTAAATTTCATGTTATGCATATTTTACCACAGGAAAAAAAGGAAGGGGCAGGGAGTTTTCAGGGAAGATTAGGAAGTTAGCTAGGTGAGGAAGGGAAAGGTCCTCCTACAAAGGCAATAATGTACAAAGCTGCAAGAAACACTGTATTCTCAGGGCAGCTGGGCGAGAGAAGCAGAGGCTGATGGGAATGATGGCCAAGGTCCCTGTAGGTCATGCCAAGGAGTCTGGACTTTATCCTGAAGGCCATGGGGAACCATTGCTACAGAAGAAGCATAACATTGGATTTGCATGTTAGAAATGTCACTTTGGCCACAGAATGGAAGACATCAAGGGGGGTGGTCTTTGAGAACAGGGGATGTTTTTAAGTGAATCTGAGAACTGACACTAAGAGGAAGAAGACAGATTCTAGAGTTCTTATTGTGTGCTTTAGCCAGTAAATAGTTCCTCCCCTAATAATACCATTCATTTGAGATGGATATCATTTTGATGTTAAAAATAGAAAACCACTTTTAATATATATCACATTCCTGAAAATAAAAGACAAGTCCTTGAAAACTGAAAATAAAAGTTAAAATAGTAAATTTTATATTATGTGTATTTTGCCATTATAGACAAAAAACTGGTCCCAGCAAGAATGGGATTCAGACTTCATGGACAACCTCTTAACTGTCTGAGCAACCCCAGGACTAGACAAAACACAGGAAAGAAGAGGTCAGCCCCCAAACCACCCATTGCACACTTACTTCCCCCATGCAGCACTAAGAATAGAGGGCCTAGTCTTGGCTCTGCCAAACTGCAGTATGACCTTAGATGTGTCTCTTTTCCCCACCATGGGACTCAGTTTCCTCAGCCATAAAATGAGCTCCTGGGCAGGATAGTAAGCAGCTCAGAGCCCGGGCTCTGCAATTGGACAGCTCTGGGTGTCACAGCCTTCACCATTTCCCTGCATGTGGTCTCAAGCACTTTACCACTCTGGGGGTGTACAGAGCGGCCACTGCACTCCAACTGCAAGCTAAGTATGTTAGTGTGCTTTTCTCCACCCCACTTAGTCCTTACTCTGTTAAAGGCACACTGTTCTCTCCATTTACACAGTAATGAGAGAGGCATAGTGACTGCCCATAGCCACACAGCTGAGAAGAGGCCAACCCCTAGATGTGAGTTCAATGGGTCTGACCCAAAGGCCTTCAAAAGCCCTCCCTACATATTTGCTGGCCATCCAATGCACCATGTGCCAGCTTGCTCAATGACTCCCATCCCACTGTGGGCCCATCTTGTCTCCTCCAAGCCAGCACTCACCTCAGCCCAGGACAAATGTTGACAGAGAGGTGTTGAAGGGCAGATGCAAATGCATCACAGCTGCAAGAGTATAGAAGTCTTTCCCACCAACCGGTGTGCCCAACATTCCCGCTCCAGAGGCCTGGGAACCCCCTATTAGAACTTTACTCCTGTGGGGCAAATCTCCATCGATACAGGTTGTTACTGGTATCCAGGAGCCCCCAACCACACCACTTAATACTGTGTGGCTGTGGGGAAATCACCTTCCCTCTCTGATCCAGTTTCTTCATTATGAAATGGCAGTAGTCGTAGTAACTACCTCACTGGGGTCACTATGAGAAGTAAATGAAGGGTATATGCAATATGCTATCTTTGCCCAGCTCTGTGCTGTCCGTGCTGGTCCACAGCAAGGACGCAGGAAATGGTAGCTGTTGTTGGTACCATTATCTGTGCAATAGGATCATATTTCCCAGGGCTGAAGGGAGCAATGAGATGGCATGGGTGAGGAGCTCAGCACAGCTGAGCATGCTGCAGATACTCAGTAAATGTCAGAGGTCAGAAGCCCAGGCAGAGGCCACTGAAAGGAAGGGCAGGTTCCTTGGAGACACTAGATATTCATGAAGTCAACTTCCCAGTTCTGGGCCAGCCCTGTGTCTCAGGCACCCAGGATGGGAAGGGAGCGAAGGTGTGGGTAGAAGCCTGGACCAGAAATCAGATTTAAATCCTAACTGTGCAGTTCCCCAACCTTTCACCGTGCAACCTCAGGCAAGTCAGCTAACCTCTCTGGGTTGCAGCTCCCTCAGCTGTAAACAGTTTGGGCAGGCCTGTCAGGGGCCTTCTGGTCTCAGCATTGTGCGATGCCAAGACTCAGAGACTAGCACTTGGCTCCAGGGGGAATTTCCCACCCACCTTTCCAAGATGATAACAATTGGCTCCTATTTCCAGCACTCACTTATGCCAGGAATCAGGCGGGGCACTTTTTAATCTCCCAATAGCATTATGAAGGAGGCAGATGGGGAGTCAGAGGCACAGGGACTGAGGAGTGTCCCCTCAACACCCACCACCCCCATGCCCGCCCAAACGGAACTCCAGTCAACTTCTGGGAAGCTTTCCCTCCCCAACCAGGAAGCAAACCCTTCCTGGCCAGAGACCCAGCCCAACGGAGAATTCACTGGGCGAGGAGGGATCTTGGGGACCAGCTCTTGAGTCCTCCTCCTGCACGCGCACACACACACACACACATCACAGGTGGGGAAAGGGAGGCCCAGAGAGAACAGGAAACTGCCCAGGAACCCACTCTAAAGCCTCTCTGAAACGTCGTTCTCAGAAAATAGTTGTAAACTAAGTCTCTAGATCCCTCAGCTCCCAGCCCTACACCCCATCCTAACACACACACAAATCAGGGACAAAGGAAAGCAAGTCCTGAGACTCGGCAGCCATCAGATCCCCTCTTGCTCTCTGCATCTCTTTGTGTGGGGAAGGGGGGAGGGGGCTGCCTGAACGAACCTCGGGTTTAATGAAGGGCAGAGGGAAAGGAGAGGGGGCTGGGAAGAGGGAAAGGAGAAGGGGCCTCCCGGCAGGGAGTCTGGCTGAAGCTCCTCCGCTATGCTGGCTGCAGCCCCAAAATAGAGGCTGGCGGCCCCCCGGGTCCCTGAGCCCAGGCGACTAGGTACTACCCCTATACCCACACCCTAACTTTCTTCAATTCCTGGGTCTTCCAATCCAAAGTGGGCCCCGGGCGGCGGTGGCAACCCACACCCATCTCACTTCAGGGTGGCCTAGAAAGGCAGACGGGGTTTCCTCCCCACCCCCACTTGGTGTCTGAGGCCCAGAGGGGAAGGGTCTGGGGCTCCACGGGCGGAGTGCCCCGGAGTTAGCGTGAGCCAGACTGAATGAGGCTGAGACAAGGATGCAGAGTGACCGGTAGATTGGACAGACCAACAGACACTAACAGTACACTGTGACTAATGTAGAAGCCATGGTTTGACAAAGACAGACAAACGAACACAGATATCAGACAAGTACAAACGGGCAAACAGGCAGTCGGGCAGGGGCAGACTGTCAGAGAGACAGAGAAGGGCGCACGGCAGAGGCAGGGCCCTGGCAGGCCACACAAAGAGTCAGGGGCGCACCGCAAGGACAACTCCAAGTTGGGCGAGGCGGGGCCGAAGCGCGCACCCCGACCCCTGGCTCTGGCCTCAGTCTCCCCACTTCGCGGCAGGGGCGCCCGCCCAGGCCACAACACTCCCCCGCCCCGGCGCGCCCCAACCCCTCCCCGGCGGTAACCCGAGCCCCGGACGCCAATCGTCCCTGCGCCCGCGGGCCCCGTATGGGGGTGACGATACCAAGTGAGGCGGGAGTCCAGGGGCAAGGAGACGGGCCCCGAAAGACAAGTTTGGAAAAAAGAGAAAGAAGAAACTGTTTGGAGGAAAAAGACAGGATGAAAGTACGGGGCCAAAGAAAGAGCAGACGTCGCAGGCGGACGCGGGGGTCGCGACTCACGCAGCTCAGCAGGGAGCAGGCACCCAGGCAGGCCCCCATGGCGGCGGCGGCGCGACCGCGGGGAGCGGGACGCGGGGAGCCGGACAGCGGCCGGGGGCCGCGGGATCCTCGGGCCCTGGGAGCCCCAGCCTGGCCCCGCCCCGCCCTCGCCCGCCCCGGCCCCGCCCCACCTGCCGAAGCCGCTCGCCGCTTTCCGGCGGCGCTCGGAGCCTCGCCAGACTCACCTGGGACAGGTGCGCTGGGCAGGACTCGTTAGGAAAGTGAGCAGCCCCGGGATTCCCTCGGCCGCGCGAGCCACACAAGTGGCTCCGTCCCTGGCCCGGGTTTGAGTCTGGTTCAAAGCAATGGTTTGGAATTACTGGGACCTGGGCTCGAGTCCCGATGAGGCCACAGTGTGATCTCACAACACTGTCACCACGAAGGGGCAGAAGCCAAGAGGTGGTCACCCCTGACTGCTCGACGCTTGGCGTAGAGTCTCTACCTAATATATAGGTGTTAAATGATGGATGGTTAAATAAAGAAACTTGGGCAAGTCGCCTCATTTCTCTAAGGCTCAGTTTCCCCATCTGGCAAGTGAGGATATAAACCTCATAGGGCCGTTACAACACAGTAGGTGCCTGACAAATGTGATCTCCCTGTCCACCCTGTTTCTCCCAAGACCCGGGCCTTGCCCTCTTTCTGCCATCCTCTCCTCCACCCACTTGTTCTTCAAGGTCTACTGACTCCTATCTTGGGCCACACATTCCCCAGAACCATTCCTACTCCATGGTTCATCGCTCTCCAGGGATGCCCAACCCCGGCCCCAGCTAAGGAGGTCAGAGGGGTGGGTGGGTCACATTCTTGGCAGAGCACCCTGCCAGGGTAGGTGCAGAGACCCAGAAGCAGGGCTCTGTAATTACTCTCCGTTCGCCCTCCAACCCTCTCCTCACTCTACCCTAGACAGGATACTGATGAGGAAGGAAGTCTGGGTGCTTCACAGCTGACCCTGGGGCAAAAGATCCGGCCTGACTGCATCCTTGGGTGATTCATAGGGTGCCAGGCTTGGTCATTAATTGTGCCAGGACTGTTCTGCAAACGCACCCTGCAGTTTACCTCCAAATGTTTGCCCACATGTTGCTCTCCCCCTGGAAAATCTTCTTTCTCCTTATCCCCCTTTCTGCCCTTGGAATCCTTGCTGGCATCCCATATCTCTTTGATGAGAGAACCACCATCTGACCACCACTCCCCAAACCACTACCCGGCCCCATTAGGAATGAATGTCTTCCAGTTTCATTGTGTTTCTGCAACATGGGCCTCCATTATGGCCTCACAAATAACTAAAGTTACCCCATGTGCCAGCCTCTTTCACCTACACAGTCCCATTCAAGCCACACAAAACTCCCAAGAGGTAGGTTCATTCCCCAGCCCACCCCGATTCACAGTGGAGGAAACTAAGGCTCAAAGAAGTAAAGTGATGGGCTATATGTAAGCTGAACTCTGAATAAACGTGGGCTGTGATTTGTGGTTGCTGTTATTGGTCAAGGCCATGAGGCTCAGAAGGCAGAGCTAGAAAAGACCATCTGCCCCTGCATTGACCAAGGCTATCCCTGACATCTCACTGTACCTCTTGGAAAGTGGAGGTGACCATATCCAGTCCACCTTGTTTTCTGCCCAATAATATGTACTGTCCTTGCCCAGCTTAAGACCCTCAGAAATCTCAAGCCGCCCAAGGACTGTCTGACTCACCTCTGGCTGCCCCCTCACTGACTCTGGGCACAGCACAGGGAGGCTGTAAATACTTGCTGAATGAATGCACATCTGAACTTTTACCACAAGCCCAGCTTCTTCATTCTGCTGTGGCTGACAGTCTGATCCCAAAACAGCCCACACAGGGTCCCTTTCTGCTCAGCAATCCTCTGTACCTGGTAGGCCACCAAGAAGTCTTCTCACAGCCACCTACCCCAAGGTCAACTCAGTTTGACACTTCTGCCCCAAGTTTAGTTAGAGGAATGCTTTAGTTTCCATTCCTCAGCCCTTCCCTCCCCTGTGACCTGGTCCAGGAGAAAGTGCCCAAGATCAAGATGAGCAACACCCGAGACTTGTTCTCTCACAGTCGGTCATACCCGCTGCTGTCACGCCACTGCACCTGCATTCCTCCCGTGAAATAGGGATGGTTAACCTCACAGAGCATCGAGAAAGCATTCTAAGAAATAGGCAGTTATCTGAAAGAACTGAGGGATTAACATGACCGCAGGGGTCAAGAGGCAACCCCCCTGGAGTTAAATTGAAATACCGCCACAGGGTAACATGCTGTGGCTGTCCTGGCCTCGCCCTACCCAGAGCTAGGTGAGCCAGGCTCTCTTATGCCCCACATCACCCTCTATGGAGGGGCAGACCCCTCTGCGGATGACTAACTGTGTGGCCTTGTCCTGGTGAGTCTTCCTCTTTCAGCCTCATGCTTCTCATCTGTAAAATGGAGATAATCACTTTGCTTCAACTAAGAGGATTATTGAGAAGATAAAATGAGAGGTAGATGAAGAGGCTTCATTTCTTGGTATCTTGACCATCCCGCCCACCTTTCTCCCAATTTTAAATCTTCTGCAGGGGACCAGAATCGCTTCCTCACACCTCCAACGGCAAAATCAGTCAGCTGTGTGATCTTGACGAGTCACCCAACCTTTCTGAGCCTCACTGGAGGGCTGGGATTCAGGACCACCACAGCTTTTCCAACCATGTAATGCTATGTAAACTGTGGCCATTGAGAGAAACAGGCAGGAGTCATTTTGTCTATCCCCCTGTGCCCATGACCTAGTCCAGACAGATGCTCAACTCTCCAGATCCCAAAGGAAACAGGCTTCTTGGGCCACTCACCCCAAGGGTTCTCTAATCTGATCTCATTGGGCCTCAGTTTTGAAATTTGCAATTTAGAAACAATCATCTGCTCAAGCTCCCAGTAGCTCCCAATCCATTCGTGCCCCAACCCCATCCCTTCTCACCATCCTCCTGTCCATGAGGACTCAGATGCACTCTGGCTTTGCCCCTCCGGTCCCCTGGGCTTCACTCTCTGCACTGGCCTCCACTTCCTTCTTCTGACCCATTTACAGAGCAGCGCTGAAGCTGTCCCTTATGAATATGCATGTGGGATAATGAGGGCTTGGAATTGGGGGAGTGTCTGGGGAGAGGCATTCACATAGGTATTGTCCACCTGCTCTCCCTCTACACAGCCCCCACCGAGCCTGCCCTCCCTCCCAAGGGCTCATGGGAGTTTGGGGCAAAGGCTGAAGGAACGACAGTAATAGCCACTTCAGCAATCATTTTTAAGTGCTTGCAACATGACAGTCACTCTGCTAAGAGCATCTCCTGTAAGATGCTTTTAAGGTAGAGACTATTTTCCCTATTTAACAGATAAGGAAATTGATGATCCAAGAAGTTAAGTAACATACACAGAAATCAAATGTGGAACGTGCATGGTGACTATGTGGACAGCAAGGATGGAACTCAGGTTTTGTTGGACCTTAGAAGAGCTGGGACTCTTTTGACTCCTGCCGCACAGATGCACAGGCCAAGCCATGAGCCCTGAGTACTTGGTCATGAAGCCACATCTGGACCTCATACTCCAGCAGATGAGCTCACAATGGTCTTAGGTGACCAAGGCTTCGGGAAAGGACCCAGGTCAGGGCTTTGCTTGGCCTGAGAGGTGTAGGTATGCACGTGGGTCTGCACATATGTGCACATGTCAGGACGTGAGCACACACAGGTGGCTGAGGCTGATGTCCATGTGAGAGCTCACCCCAGGAGCATAGCAGTCTCCTAGCCCCCATGAGGCCAGCACTGTTCCCAGGGCGAAGGCATGTCTTAGGGCTGAGGAAGGGCCATCACCAGCCCTAGGGCAGCCTTAGGGACCAAGAACTCTGTCATTTAAGGCTTGGACACGCTAGGCCAAGCGGCGTCGCCTGACCGGCTGTGTGCATTGTGGGTGGCTGAAACTGGGCTGTTTCCTGGAGGAGAGTGGGGTAAAGACAGGGTGTCCTTGGGCCCTGTAGCTCACCACTTCCTCCTCACACCTGCACTACCTCCTGTCTAGCCATTTCTTCACCCCTTCCCAGTGCCTATAGGCCACAACAGTCTGCATCCCCTCACTGTACAGATGGGGAACCAGGCCTGGGGAGACTAGAGCTGCCCAAGTTATACAGCCGGTTAGCAGCAGAGTCAGGACTGTGATCCAGCCTGGGTTCTATTCTCTGAACCCAGTGCCTGCCACCTCTGCATCTCCCTCCTTCAGTCACTGTGGGAGGGGCTCCAGGCCCAGGAGACACAGCAGGTGAGGACTCAGAGCACCCTCCTGCCTGTGCAGCCCGTGTACAGGATCCAGGAGGCCATGTGGGTACCAGAAACAGCAGGACTGGGTTCAATCCCAGTTCTGCCAAGGACCCTGTCAGAGTGACCCTGGGCAACTCTGCCCTCTCAGGCCTCACATTCTCATCTATAAAATAAATAAGGTGTGGTTTTCAAATGACGTTTTGAATCAAAACCCCCAGCAGCTTACAGTAGCTGCTGCTCTGGTCAACGTAGGGAAGGCAGGTAGATCACCTCAGCCCTCTCATCCACCCTCTACCAAGAAGCTCACCAAGGGAAGTCCCACCCAATCACAGAACCAGTAGACAGAGATCAGGCTTTAGCACAGAACCAGGGCCCAGTTCTAGTTGGGCCACTTACCAATTCTACTTGTACCCAGGCAAGGCTCTCCAAGCCTGAGCTTGCTCCTCTGTAAAATGGGGGTAACAGTGCCAACCTCCTAGGGCTGTGTGAGATTAAATAATTCATGTCCCCTCCTGGGTACATGATGAACATATTAGGACTTCAAGCAACAGTGGCTGTTAATACCAGTTACCCCAGAACCATGCATGAGCCCCCTGGCTTCACCATGAGCTGCATCTGTTGTTCCAGACCCTAAACCAAAGCATTTTGGCAGCTGCTACCCTAAATTCCTCAGCCTGCTGATCTCTGCAGCTGCTCCCAAACAGCTGGGCCTGCAAAGACTGCTTCAAAACCAGGCCTGTGCCCCAAGGAGGAGAAGCGCAGGGCTCCCTGTAATCAGGCCAGGGGCCTTGGAGCCGGCAGAGCCGTTTCATCTGCACAACCAAGCCCCCGGTAAGCCATCATTAGCTCCCCCACTCCTCCCCTGCCCCAGGCTCTGACCTGGCTGCTGGAGTCCCAGAGAGAAGGTGGCAGGTATTTAGCCAAAGCCTTTCATTCCTAGGGCCCTTCCAAGCCCCTCCCCAAGGCCACAGGGTTCAGGGCCCGGTGACAAACAGGAGGGAAAGTTTGCCTGAAGCCGGGCCCCCACCCCACAGGTGGGGTAGCAGCCACAAGAGAGGACAGAGAAGGCATTGAGAACCCTACAATTTTGGAGCCAAGGGAAAGTCAAAAACTACCTGATATATAATATATACACATGATGGAATATTTCCAGACTTAAAAAGGGAGGAAATTCTGACCCATGCTATAACATGGATGAAACTAGAAGACCTGATGCTAAGAGAAATTAGCCAGGACTAAAAGGACAAATATCGTGTGATTCCATTTACATGAAGTACCTGGAATAGTCACACTTATAGAAGCAGATAGATCAAAGGGGGTTGCTGGGGGTTGGGGGAAGGAAGAAAAGGGGAGTCATTAAAAATAAACAAATGAACAAATAAACATAAGACCCCATCTAATATCTCCTCTCTTTTAGCAGATGGGGAAACTGAGGCCAAGATAGGTGAAGAGACTTAGCCAAGTGCACACAGTGGGTATTGAGAGGTGCTCCTTGGCTTTCCCTCTCCCCAAGCAAGCCCCATCCCCACACCCCAGGCTGCCCAGGTGCTGCAACAGCCTCCTAACTGGACTCCAAGCAAGCTTCCACTGGTTCCTCGGCATATCTACCAGCGCAGTTTTATTCATCTTCGAAAAAATAACTCTACTCCTTTACTCTGGGTTTTGCTTCTCCCAGTTATAAAATCGTACCTGTTCCATGAAAGCAGGGACCTCCTCTTCTGGCTCACCAAGGATGCTCACTCCCACATTTGCATCTGGCAGGGCATTGCACAGGTTGAATATATGAATTTTAGGAAACTGGGAGAATATTGGAAAGCTTTTACAAAGTAAAGATAAGATACCTATGGATTTCCCAATCTTGCTTTAATATTCCCTATTCTAATCTATTTTAACACTTAAGCACTTTTTAAAAAACATTCTGGATTCACCCTACATAAATAGTTTTGTGCCCTTTTTCACGTAATGTTTCACCAGAAGCCTTTTTCCTTGTGATTATTGTGTTTTCTTAACAGCACTGAGGGCGGTTATCTCAGTGGCTGTCCTCACTCAGAAGTCACCTTCTTAGCTTCTGGGACCATTCAGAATACACCAGCCCTCTAGCTGCACTTCTTTATTTTCTCCATAGCATGTATCACTATCTGAAACTGTCTTTTTCCCCATCCATTCACTAGGGTATTGTATGTCTGCTTGAGGCACTGAGACCTAACATACCAGGGCACCAAGAACGTGGCTCCCCTCAAAAAAACATTCAGGGACTGTGTACCAGGCACAGACGGACGCCCTGAGAGTACAGCCGTGAATAAGACGGATGTGAACCCTGATCCTTATAGAGCTTATGTACTAGTGGGGAATGAATACATGACTGACTGAATGAATGAATTCAACTACCTCCTGCTATTGGACATTTAGTGCTTCTTCAACTCCCCCCCTGCAATATCTCTAATAAGCAGGAAATTCCTTTCAATTATCCTATTGTATCGTTAAAATGAATGTGAAGTTTGCCTTCTATGCAGGGTGACCAACTCATTCTGTTTAGCCTGGGACTTTTGGTTTTAGCACTAAAAGTCATGTCCCAGGAAAACTGTCAGACCCAGGTGAACTGGGACAGCTGGTCACCCTAATTCTACACTCTACTGTACCCATGTTTTTAAAAACAGCTTTATTAAAATATATTCCATGTACCATAAAATCCACCATATTTTAAAATGTACAATTCAGTGGGTTTTAGTACATTAACAAGGTTGTGAAATCCACCACTAATTCCAGCACATTTTCAGAACCCCAAAAATAAACCTTGTGCCTGCTAAGCAGTTTCTCCCCACACCCCCTAGCAAACACTGATCTGTCTCTATGAACTTGCCTGTTCTGTACATTTCATATAATGGACTCATACAGTGCACAGCCTTGTGAAGCCGTCTTTTTCACATATCACTATATTTTTAAGGTTCATGCATGTCATAACATGTAACAATGTTTCATTCTTTTTTATTGACAAATAAGATTCCATTATATGGATATAAAACATTGGGTTTATTTGTTCACCAGCTGATAGGCAATTAGGTTGCTTCTGTTTTCTGGCTATGAACATTGCTATGAACATTCATATACAAGTTATTGTGTGGACATATGTTTTTATTTCTCTTGAATATACACCTAGGAGTTGGACTATTGGGTCAAATGGTAACTCTTTAGCATCTTAAAGCTGCCAATTTATTTTCCAAAGTTGCTGGACCCTTTCATATTCCTGTCAGCAATGGATAAGAGTTCCAGTTTCTCCACAACCTTGTCAACACTTGTCATTATCAATATTTTTTATTTTGGCTATCTTAGTATTGTGAAGTGCTGTGTTTGTTTCAACATGAAAATTTGGCTTGAAATTACTTATCATGAAATAAAATCAACCCCTTCTGAATGTACCTCATGTCAATCGTGTGCACCCCAACCCACCTCTCAGTCCCTGTGAGGACAAGGGCACCAGCCTGTTGTATGTGGATTAAAGTCCTTTCCAAAGTTTTGATTCTGCAAACACTTTTTGATAACAGAAATATTATTTTTATTTTAATTTGTTTGATTACTAGTGAAGCTAAACTTTTTTCATAAGTATTTTTATTTTTTGTATTATTTATATTTTTCATGTTTATTATTTATATTTCTTATTTGGTGCTAGAATGATCCTTTAAAAATAAAAATCTGATTATGCCCTTGTTTAGAACTTTTGGTGATTCCCTGCTACCCATGGAATAAAGACCCAACTCCCTGGGCCCTGCCCCATCCCTCCCCTGCTGCTCCTCCAGCCTCCTCTCCCACCTTGTCTGCACAAACTTGCAGTTTCCAAAAAGAGTTCTTCAGCCTCTCTCCTCCTGCCCGTGGCAACGTATGGAAATCACCTCCTCCCAGCTAACTCCCAGGCTCACCTGCCACCACTCACATCTGATAGAATCACTTATTTAGAGGGCCAGCTTCATGGGCGTGTGATCTCTGCAGAAGAGCTCCATAGTGAGTAAGGGCTCCTTGACTGGTTTAATGCTCTGCAATCACCATTTTGACATTCTTAGTAATCTTTTTAACAAGAGGTCTCAAATTTTTATTTTTCACTGGACCCACCAATTCCTCAATTAGTCCTGCTTGTTTAACCTTCTGCCTCTCACACAGAATAATGCTCCTTGACCTCAGAGTCTGTCCCACCTTCCGGTGCTCCCAGTGCTTGGCAGGAGCCAAATGAATGAATACCCAGAATGCATGAGTGAAGTGAATGAATGAATAGAAAGGAAGGAAGAGAGGGAGGGAGGGAGAGAGGTGGTGGGGGGAGGTGGGGAGAGAGAGAGAGGAAGGAAGGAAGGAAGGAAGGAAGGAAGGAAGGAAGGAAGGAAGGAAGGAAGGAAGGAAGGAAGGAAGGAAGGAAGGAAGGAAGGAAGGAGTCTGTTGTACTTTGAAGGTGGGAGGAATTTTTAAAGTAAACAGGTTGAAATGACATTCTAAGCAGAGGGAAGAGCGTGGGCAAAGGCACCCATGGGTGCACATTCCCCATGGGCAGGAGGAGGAGGCCCTGGGAAATGTTTGCACTGACCTCCAGTGAACCCCAGAATCTGGGGTAATTGGGGTGGGCAGGAGTCAATGCCCTGTCTCTGGAAAGGAGCTGTTTCCTTGACTGGGGCAGGGAGAAAGCCCTAGAATCCAGAAGAGGAGGTGCTAATTAGTGCCTTCAGTGAGGCCTCTCCTGTCCTTGGGGGGGTGAGACAAGTCAGGCCACGAAGTCAAGGGGAGCCAGTGGGATGGCTTGGCTCAGGGCCAGGCCATCAAGGCTGGGTGATCTTAAGGACTCAAATCAAAATGCCTTTGCCACCACTGGGCCAGACCTCAGGGCCTCTGCCTCAGGGGTCAGCACCTCCTGTTGGGCACCCCATCAGCAAAAAGGCCTCTCTGGGCCTCAGGCCCTCCCGGCCAGCCCACCCTTTGCCCACTATGCTCCAGAAGTTGGATGGTCATCAGCGCCCCAGGACCGATGAGCGATTAGAAGAGGCCCCGACGGTGGGTGCCCTGCTGCCCACAGAGAGGTAATGGACTCTTGTGGTTTGGTTTATGGGCATAGGGCTTGGCCCTGCCCAGCTCAAGGCAAGAAGCTCAGATGGCTGCAAACCCCTTGTGTAGGTTTTTAATTAATTTATTTATTTATTTAGGCTCCACTTACATTCTTTTTATTTTTAATTAAGGTATCATTGATATACAATCTTATGCTCAGGTTTCACATGAGCAACATTGTGGTTACTACATTCCCCCTGTTATCAAGTCCCCACCACATAACCTGTGATAGTCACTACCCATCAGCATAGTAAGATGCTACAGAGTCACTACTTATCTTCTCTAGGCTATACTGCCCCTTGTGTAGGTTTACATTGCCAGTCTGGATTTCTGCTCCTCCCCTCCCTTCCTACCACTCTCTCTCATTCATTCCTGCCCTCCTTTCTTCCCAGCCCCAGATAAATCAAGTTCATTCCTGTTTCAGGGCCTTTGCACTCACTGTTCCCTCTGCTGGCTGTGCTCATCTCGCAGCTGTAGGCATGGCTGCCCCTTATCCCTAGGCAGGTCTCAGCTCAAACACCACATTCACACTGTCCGTGTCCTCCCCAGCCGGACATGTAGCCAGCCCTTCTCTACCTCATGACCTTGTTTGTCTTCAGTCTGCCTGGGTCAGAATCCTACCCCTATTATCTACTAGCTTGGGCAAGTTAGACAAGGTGGGCCCCAGTCAGAACACTGAACTTCTCTGTGCCTCTATTTCCTCACCTATAAAATGAGGATAATAGCAGCACTATGTCATTATGATGTTGGAAGGAGTAAATGAAAGGATACAGGACCCGGCACACAGTAGGGCTCCATAAATGATAGCCATTATAACCATCACTGTCTGCCCCCTCAACCTCCCCTTGAGGGAAGGGATTGTGTCTGCTTGCTCATAGCTGCAGCCCAGATCTTAGAACAGTGCTTGGTACATAAAAGGCGCTGCAGGAGTACGTGTTGATGTCATTCGTCTGCCTGTTTCTCCCCTGGTATTCTCCCTTTTCCTAGTCTCCAGGTTTGTTACACAAGCAGGTGGTCTGTTAGGTAGACCAGAGGCCTCCCTAGGCTAGACGGGAAGCTGGGATGGAGTGGTGGTGAGGGCACAGAGGTTAGTGGTCTGGAGACGACCCTGCAGATGGCAGCCAGATCCCAGAAGGGGACCTACCAGAATGACTCCAGACCGCAGTGTGAACCCCTAACTCAGCAGAACAGTTCTTGGGCCCTCCAGTACAACCCAGAAGTGGAAAGGGATGTCAGCCCCTAAAGGGTCATTCAAAGCAAAAGGAACAATGGTATCATGACTGTGACCCGTGTGGACACATGACTGGGAAACACATGGGCCCACCTAAGTCTTAGCTCCAGACAAGTTTATCTCCCGCCCCAATTTAGACACAACCCTGGGCTGCAGAAAAAAAAGTTGTATTGTTACACCCTTGAGTCATGGCCTGGCCATCAAACCTGGCATTCAACTAGAAAGTTCCATTCTATTTGCTCACCATGTGGCCTCTCCAAGCCTCCATCCTATTAATGAGCTGTGTGAGCTTAGCCCTGGGCCTGGAGGAGGAGGCGGTTTCACCTCTCCCAGGATGCTGTGCAGGTTTCAGTTAGGATAAAAACTCTCAGGGACCCAATTGGCATCCCCTTTCATCCTCCACAGCCCTGTGAGCTAAGAACTACGATGATCTCTGCTTTCCACCGAAGGACACTAAGGCCCACGGGGATGTGTAACCTGGTCTGAGGTTGAGTCGCTGTTCTGACTGGAGCCCACCTTGTCTGACCCCAGGACCACTCCTTCACACAGACAAAGCAGGCAAGCAGAGAGTATGACAGTCTCCCAAGCCATGAAGACCCGTGCTGAGGACAGGGCACAGCGGTGAGGGCAGACAGAGCGGGGATGAGGCCGGGTGGGGCTCGGCTGCTCAGTGCCCCAGGGAGAGCCATACTGTTCCAGCCTGGCCCAGGACCGGCCTTGGCTAAGGGCTGAAGACCAGAAAAGGAAAGGGAGGCCCCGCCCCCGAGCCACACTCAGCAGCTCAGGGAGTGCCCCCGGCTGGTGTCCGCAAGCGCCGGGTCAAGGGCCAGCTCTGGCCTCTCAAGGTGACCTCTGGCCCACTCATGATGAACGAGGCTCCAGGCTCAGTGGGCTGACGGCGCTCCTAGTGGGGCGCTGTAGTGTCCTCTGGTGGACAAACCAGTACATCCCTCCACCAGTTACGACAGAGGACGCGTGGAATCACCCCTCCTCAAGTCTTGCGCCTGGCCAGCAGCTCAGGCACGAGGCACGCACAAGTCTTGTTTCCACACCCCAAGAGGAAGGTGAAGGTCACCAGCTGGGTGGGCAGAATTCCCGGCCCCTGGTTCTGCCCCTCACTTGTGTGAGTTTGTGCTGTCCTTCCACCCTTAGGCCTGTTTCCCTGTCTCAAAGAAGAGAGTTAGTAGGGTGAATCCTGATGCAGGAGGCACAAGGCTTTGTTTCCATCCTATTAATGAGCTGTGTGGGCTTAGGCAAGTCCCTGCCCTCCCCTGGGCCTGTTTCCCCACCTGCATAACAAGTTGACGGGACCAAATGGCCTCAGGACCCCTCCGGTTTTGACATTCAGGGGTCCAAGCAGAAACTATGTGTTAAGGGAGATTAAGAAGAGGTGCAAGGGGCTCCAGGGAGAGCTTCCTTGGGGGAAGGACTGGGTCAGAATCATCTCCCAGGGCTAATTTAAGGAGGCCACATGGCATTGAACATATTTTCAGGTTTTAACATTTGACAGATTCATTGAGAAAATACTTGGTGCCAGACTCCGCACAGGCCACCGATCATACAATAGCCTACAAGATGGATACAGCCCTCACCCTTGTGGAAAAATGTACAGTCTGGTCAAGGGCACTGGTTAGGAAATAAACATTCACACTCCTGTCTAAACAAGTAGCACAGGAATATGGACAAGTCATGGCCATAGCACTGTTGGAAGATGAGACATCAGAAGGGAGATAATGTATGTAGGGCTTTGAAGGATGAAGAAGAGTGGAACAGGAACTGCATTTTTTTAATTTAAACTTATTTCCTGTCACATTGGCTTGTGCAAAGAGCTTAGTGAAAGTTCTACCTTTCCCCCTGGGAAAGAGGACAAATAAGTTCTGATGGGGATGGAGAAATCTAACAAGAAGGGCTACTTCTCTGGGAGCCTGGGGTGAAAACAAGCAAACTACTAACTGTAATGAGCAGAGGGATGTGTGGAGTGGGTCTCAGAGACAGAATGGGCTGCGGCCAAGAGTCAGGGATGTCTGTTAAGCACTTCGTAATAAAAAACAATAACCTCACATTTTAATCATTTTGGAGGGATCAAAATGGCCATGCCAAACTGACAGTGAATTTGTCCTGCCCTTGAATTTGACAGAGTCATTGCTTCAGGGTTCTTCCTCTGCTCCAAAGGCACAAACCACCTCAAATTTTCTCAGGGCAAATGGCTTCACTTGTTCTCTCTGGTCATGGGGTCTCTTTTGTTGACAGGGTCCCATGGATGTCTTTGGGTGGGGACAAGTCCAACAGTGTGCCAGAGCTGGCTTACCCCAGCTCACAAGAGCCAGTTGCTAAGGTTTCAGGAATTTTGCAAGCCAGTTGTTGAACAGTCATTATTAAAAATTAAATTGTATACATTTACAATCAATACACGTTAAAATAAAGATAATAGTCAAAATTCATCACTTCTTGATGATTTTACTACATTTTACTATTATCTCTTCTCTTGAGGTTAACTACATCTATTGAATCTGTATAATGGAACTCAGACATAATGGCGTGCTTCTGTACATCTCTTCCCAACTCTGGTGGTATCACATTGGTAACTTGAAATCAACGAAGGTAGAAGTATTTACAACATGGGAATTGGCAGTAGCTACAAAGCAGGGCTTGATTTATTGTTTCATTGATTTTCTAGACTAAATAAAATGATGGCCAAAATGTTAATAGTACAGACCAAACTGAAGTGCTTAAGGTGATGGAGGTTTCAGTTTAATTAGTATATTTACAGGACAGTGAGAAATACTGTAACAGTAGACCATGTATCAGATTTAATGATAACCAATTTATTAGAAACAGAGATAGTAGACAAATGCAGCTCCATTTCAAATTTCAGTTGAATGTCAACCGTAAGTTGACTAGAGATATAAGAAGTCAGCAAAAATTAACAAAAGCATTCTGTGAAATCAGTTAACTATATGGAATCTAAAATCAAGAATTGGTGCTCTGGGTTGTAATTTGTAAATCGTGTGCTACGCATCCTTTATGGAAGTAAAATTTATAATAAAACATATGTACATACATAATGGATTTCTAAAGAACCAATTGTCCAACATTTGCCAGCACACCACTAGACAAATCGAAATTTAATAAAGTCCTTTTCAAAGCAGATTTCTTCCTAGGGAAGCCCTCTCCACTGTGGGAAATATTTTCAAGTCAAAGAGACAGATAACTTCATGCCTCCCTTGGGATACTCTCAGTGGCTTTAATATCTATCATTTTCAAAAATGACAATAAAAAAATACATTCAGGTACTTTGTGGATCTATATTGTCAGAACTCAACCAAGAAATAGAAGTGCAAGTTGCATTGCTCCAAAATCGTGCCACTATAGACTATCTACTGGAACAGTTCCCAGGAATGTGTTGCTTTAATTTGTCTGATTTCTCTCAGACTGTTCAAGTACAGTTGAACAATATCCATCATATCATAGACAAATTTTCACAAATGCCTAGGGTGCCTAAATGGTTTTCTTGGCTTCACTGGAGATGGCGGGTAATTATAGATTTGCTTTGTTTATGTCACCGTATTCCTATTATGTTAATATCTGTGCGCAAGTTAGTTAGTAGTTTAAAACCTATACAAGAAGGTACTCTACAAGAAGATATGTCAAAGAAATAATCAATCCTCCCATGTTTTCTTCCATATGCTACCTCTATAGCTTTTCTTCTTCCTTCCTAATTACAACCCTTAAATAGAATTCGTGCCTCATATCGAATTTACCGAGTATCATAATTCCTCCAGGTGGTAAAGATACCTCAAGACAAGTGCTGGACATAGAAGCCACAGGGCATAAATCTGCAAAGAAGTAAAAAGCTAACCTTTCAAACAATATGACTTCTCTCTCACTTACCAACTTTACATTTCCCTGTATGGCCCCGGAAGATGACTGGTTAGCCAGAGACGGGTAAGATTCCTCAAGGGAGGAACAACCTAAGACAGGCACAGTCGCAGGGGGGCCATCAGGTGAGAAATTGGGGATCAACAGAGGCCAGGCTTAGAAACTCACCCCCCCTGTTTTGAGAGAAATCTTCTGCATCCGTGGATGTTTTGTTGCCCTTGTCTAGCTTGGATTAATACTCAGTCTATAGGCACACACCTGATCATCTATCTACATTTGCCCTCTTACATCACTAAATTATGTTTTCTACCTTTACCTTGCATCTACCTATCACTTCAACATTTTATTTAAAAAAATAAGGGAGAAATGTGGGATTCACATATAAATCAAGTATAAAAATCAAATGAATAATCATATCTGACTTGATTGTTTATAGTTCATGATGCATGATCAAAACCGAAAATTTCTGTGATGTGACTGCCCTTGCACTGTTCACCATGTAAGAACTTACTCACTACGTAAGAATTTGTTCACCATGTAAGAACTTGCTCATTATGCTTCAGAAGATTGGAGACTGTTGAGAATTAGGCTTGGGGTTGATTAATGATTGTGCATTGAGTCCCCTATACAGAATTTGATTGTTGTTAACCATTTGATCAATAAATATGAGAGATGCCCTCCAAAAAAAAAAGTAAAAAAAAAAATACATTCAGGTACTTTGTGGTACTTTTTCTTTTGATGTTTTCCAACTTACGTGCCTTAAATAAGGTTACATGACTGAAAGTAACAGCAATTTCTCAGGCTAAATGAAATAAAAGCAGAAATTATCCTAAGGATGGGTGTATGGGAGGAAGAGCAAGGCAGCTATCAGCGGAAGCGCCGGCAGCTCCCCTCTCCGTCCCGCACATCCCTTCACTGACACTTTGTTCTGGTTTCCCCCCGTACACAGCTTCCTGTTTCTTTCTCTTTTTTTTTCGTGCAAACAGCAGTGAGAGTGAAGGAAGCCGTTTTAGAGTCAGGTTTTACCTGTTCTTAGTATTCGGGACCAGTTGCCAGGCTGCAATCCCCAGACAAGTGATCTGATTGGCCTGCTTGGATCAGGTAGGCATCCCTGGACCAATCAGTCATGACCAGAGAATGGCGGGGCGGGGCGGGGCGTGCACTTCTGGAGCAGGAGAGTGGCTAGGGCTGGGCAGGCTCTAGGAGGTATCAAAGGACGTCACATGTGAGGCCAGCAGGATGCCCTGGACTCCCAGGCAGTGCGGATTCCCTTTCATTCCTGTCAGGGGGAAATTCTAGATAAACGGCAACCATTATCTGTCCACACACACTGCTGTCACTGAAAATGCCTTACTTACATATTTGGCAATTTTGTTTGTAAAAAAAGTGAAGAATATGTCTCTCGCTCAGACATCTTCTAAGTACTGAGATTGTAATAGAAGACAATCATCTCTGTTTTTGCAGTCTGGTGACCATGCGGAGGCTCCTGGGGTTGTCAATAGATCCTGGTCAAAGATGCTTAATTGTAATCTTTTTTTTTTTTAATTTCATAAGAAGCCCTAGCTCTCAGGGGCAGGCCCAGGAACCACTGGGTCCACAGTGCCAGACACACTCCAGGTACAGGACCATGGCCACAACTAACAGAGCAAGTTCTCTGGAACAGATAGCCTGGGTTCAAATCCCGGCTCCCTCTCAGACAAGTGACTGGGACTTTGCACTTCTTGGACTTCGGTTTCCCCATCTGTAAATCAAAAAGTTTGATGTATGACCCCTAAGTCCCTCTAGCACATGTATCCTACCTGACTCTTGATTTTTCCCCTGACTGAGACAGCCATTCCTGGCTCTGCACAACTGGACCCTGTCCCTGGGCCAGCTCCAGACTCCTATCCCAGTCTTAGGCTCCAAGCACAGTCCCTGGCTTCTGGATCTGGGAGCATCTGATCCCCTTAAACAGACAGGGAAAGCGTGGACCTGAGAAGGGACAACCCACACCAACTTAGCGGCAGAGCCCAGGCTCACAAGTCTTCCCACCAGCCCTGCCCCTCATCTTCCATGTGGGATGCTGCTCCCAGCCTTACTGCCTCTGAACACAAGCAGGATTCCATTTCTCTTGGGAAACTCAGCACCCACAGCACAATCTCCCCCACCTACCATTCTCCCATCTTTTCTCCAGTCACAAATGAGAAGGGGTTTGAGGATGTTGCTGCATTCATCCATCATTGTACAGGTGGGGAAACTGAGGCCCAAAGAGGTGCAGTGGCTGCTCCAGATCACTTAACCAGGCAGCACCAGGAACCTCCTGACTCTAAATCTTGTGGAGTCATTTCTCTCCGCATCCTCCTACTCAGGACTCTAAACCCTGCTAAGCACCCAGAGTACCTGCAACCTGAATGCTCGCTCTGGAGCCCCTCCCTTCAGCCCAGGGACAGGGTGGGACCACTGTGTTTCAGTGGGTGGTGGGTGGTACCTACCAGGGATAGAACAGCAACCTGGAGCGGGGGTGGGGGTGGTATTCTGTCTGCTCTTTGGCACAGCTGCTTGGATACCCCTCTTACGACCACATGGGCCCCGAGCCCCAGGCTGCAGAAAGAACAGGCTGGAGTGGGGTAGCCAGGTCTGCCAAGGCCCTGAGATCCATTCTGGCCTCCAGAGCCCTGAGGGCCACACAAGTAGGTTCCATGCCCCTTTCCAGCTTCCACTGGTACAGTGCCCTTTCATTTGTTCATCTCCTGAACTTCCACTTAAGAATTTGTTTGAAGACAGGATTCTCTGGTGTGAAAATAGCTCTCAAACCACAGCCCCCACCTTGAATTACTCAGATGGGCAGAGGGCTCCAAAGGGCAAGTATTTGTCACAGAGGATGGCAATGAGGGAGCCTTGCCTAGGACCTGGTCTCCTGCCACCCAGCTACATTGCCTTTCCCCCAGGGCTTTCAGATCTGCCCCTAACCAGGGCCTGTGTTGGGGGGGCTTCTTGAAGGCCTGGAGCAAGGGACTGAGTCTGGGGTTCAACCAGTGAACTCAGATAGCCGAACTGTCTTCTGTGGGGGCCTATGTGGCATCTTGGAAGGGGACAGAGGGATGAATAAGGCGCAGAGCCTCCCCTCAAGCTCCCCATCTGGGTCTGAGTATGGGGAGAAAGGTCCCTCCAAAATGAAGTCCAGCCACCTCCCAACTCTCTTTAAGCTTCTCATCTTCCCTGCGCATAAGTCCTCAATCTTACAACCTACCTTTTTCCAGAAGTTGCTCTATCTTCCCTCTAACTCCTCCCTCCCACCTAATCCTTCTGAGCTCTTTTCCTCTCCCTCCAACATTAGCTCTCTTTTCTCTCCTTTTTCACAGCCAATAGACTGGGGAAGGGAAAGCAGGACCCACAAGTGGCTCAGCTCAAACGGTAGAGGAAAATTCTTCTTCCCCAACAGTGGCAAGTGAGGTGATGGGAAGACAGTTTAGGACAGACAAGAAGAGGCCTTGCCCATTGTCGAGGAGGCTGGCCTTTCTTCTGAAGGCACTGGGGAGTCCCTGAGAGCCTGGAGCAGGGGAGCACCATGATCTGGCTCAGGTGATGGTGAGAGTTGTCTGGCTGTTGTGTGGAGGCTGGACTGCAGACTGGTTGGGAGGCTGTGGCAGCTGTCCCACACCTGTAGGCAGCAGGAAGCGGGTAAAGGGAAGGACACACCTCTCCTAATTAAAGGCATGTCCTGGAAGCTGCACATACCTGCTCTCCCTTGGCCATAACAAATATAAAAACTCTAGAGACCAAGAGATCTCTGAAATAAAAGTGTTTGTAGAGAGTCTACAGATACAGCCAGGAAAGGATGAGTCCTGGAACATGAAGTTTCTGCTTCACCAGCAGCAAGGCAGCCAGTTAACAGAAATGACTTGTCTTCCAGACAAGAAATGGGGCAAATTTTGGGTAAAATTACAGTATTTCCAGAATATTGCACTTGGCTTTAGTGCATCAACAGGCATTCCTCAGGGGTGGAGAAAAGTAGTTCATCTCCATGTCAATGGGTAATTACCTGGGCAACTGAGGGCTTATCTGAACCTGAGAGGTTAGGGGGAGGTCTTGCTTGATTCTGCCGGAGCAGGGAAGAAAAATGGCCCCAGACCGCAGTTGTAAGCAATAAACAGGTTTTAAACTTTATTTCTCCTTTTGTCTGATTTTGGATTTAGAGATATTTTACCTTGGGACATCCTCTCCCCAGTGTTACAACATTTATAAGGGGTTTCAAGGAAAGGAAGTTCTGTAAATTCACACTGGCTACAGTTAAGGAAGGTGGGCTAACATGAGGTGGGGAAAGTCCAAGGATAGGTGGTCAGTCCATAGAGAAGGCTCTCAGTCTGGTTATTGATGGTAATCAGATGCTGGTCACATGCAAGGGGCATGCGGTGGTTCTGGGATCATTCCAGATGATTGTTGAAATGACTTCCTCCAGGAATGTGGAGTTTCTGGTTAGCTATGTCCTGTGGCTGTTGACTGATGACCTTTCTTGTTTCTCTCCCTCATTCTCCTGTTCTTATATCACTTAGTTTAGGATATTTCAGAATTTTTCCTTATCAGCCAAAAATTAGGCACACAGCCACAGCTAGCTGCAAATAAGACTGGGAAACGTGGTCATTATTCTGGTTGCCTGTTAGCATGGAAAAGGGAGAGAATGGATATCAGGGGCCTGGAGGTCTCTAATGTGGTGATTAAAAGTCTCTCTCTGAAATCAGGCTTCCTGAGTCCCACATTACTACCTACCAGACGTGTAAGCGGATTACATACCCTCTGTGGCTCAGTTGCCTCAGCTGAAGTGTGGGTAAAATTGTAATATTTCCAGAATATCTCACCTGGTCTTAGAGCATCTACATCCTCAGCTGTGGAGAGAAGTATGGCTTTAGTGGATCTGCATATCAATAGGCATTCATCAGGGGTGGACAAAAGTTCATCTCCCTATCAGTGGGTAATTACCTGACAACTGGGGGCTTATCTGAACCTGAGACATGAGGGGGAGTGATGGTTTTGCTTCTGCTAGAGCAGGAAAGAGAGACTGCCCTGGACTGCAGTTTGTAAGCAAGAAACAAGTTTTAAACTTTATTTCTCCCTTTGAGTGATTTCGGTTTTAGAGGTATTTTGCCCCAGGACTTCCTCTCCCAGGAGTTACATCTGGTATTAGTCGGCAGGACCTCTAAACCCAAATCTGTCATTAATGGGTGCGACATTTGGGAGGGCTGCCCCTAGAGATGATGGGGAGAAGTGGCGCTTGTGCTAAGGGATGTGTGTCTGCACCTGTGTGGCCATTGAGGTCCCCTTCCACTGCTGCTGTCTACGTTGACCCCAGCCTGTGGCCTGAGCCAAAGGCTGCTGCTGCGGCCACTGCTGCTGCTCCTGCTGCCAGCCGGAGCCTGGTCACTGTTAGAAAACAGCATAAAACCTAAATGTGATTTATTCCCACCAGGAGGTTTAAAACATTTTAACAGTAAGGTATTAACAAAGGGCCACGTGGTGGAAGCTGCTCAGGCTGAGACTCAGGTGGAAATTGATAAGAGCCTGGCTATACCTATTTGAGTTTTTAAACCTACCAGTAAGATTAAGACAAATGTAAGGGAAAGATATAACTGGCTTAGGCGACGTCCGGGAAAGAATGTGAACCCTGTGGTACTCAGTCAATGAGGAACCAGGGGAGGGACTCCCGCACTAGGAGATAAATTATTGGCACCAATCTTCCCAGGTGTGCCTGCTCACCAGACACCCAATCTTGCAAGACCATCATTAAAGCCTCGGTCCACTGTTCTCTTTGTCTCCATGTCCACTTATTGAATTTGGACCAGTGAGTGTGTTTCTCACAGTCACAACTATGGAAAGGTGCAGAGGTCTGGTTCACCTTGATAGAGAAGCAACTGGCTGCTGTGTACCATGCCTTGCTGGCTATGGAGCCCATCACTAGACTAACTCTTTCCAAGGTAATAACCACCTATCGCATTGCGGGGTGGGTGCAAGAGTGGACCCAAGGGCCACAAAGTGGCGTGGCACAGACACCTACTGTATATCATGTGACTGGCCATTTGCCTCTGGCATCCCCAGGGAAAGAAGCAGATGCATAGGCCCAGGCGCACTGGCTAGAAGGAAAGCCTAACTTGGATGTGGCCCAATGGCTACATCAGCATTTGTTGCACGCAGGGCAAAAGACAGTGTGGGCTGTAGCCCGTAGGTGGGGCTTGCCACTGACCTTTGAATAAGTCAGCAGAGCCCAGAAGGAGTGCCTTGTGTGCTCTCAGAGGGACTTACACAGAGTCCCACAGCAACATGGGACAATAGTAAGGGGGCTGATACTCCTTGTCAGGTAGCAGCTAGACCATATTGGGCCTCTGCCCATATCAAAAGGACATTGGTATGCCATGACTTGTATGGATACGGCTACTGGACTATTGGTTGCTTTTCTTGCATGTTGTGCAGATCAGCAAACCACCAAGAGGGGCCTAGAGAATCTCTTTGCAGCGTATGGCTGGCCGCTGGTCTTTGAGAGCAATCAAGACACCCACTTTACTGGACATGCATTGCAAAGATGGGTGCAGCAATTAAAAATAAAGTGGAAATTAGATACTGTTAAATGGATGTAGCCCTGGACATTTCGACACATAGGCCGGTGATGGCTGGCTCTTCTGGCACCTTGGGGAAAAGGCCTGGAAGCTGGCCTCCTGTGTATTCCTGGAGTAACAGCAGAGTGGACCCAAAAGATCACAGTTATTTTCTTCTATAGTCTTTGTGGCCTGAATGCGCCCCTTGGTTGCAGCTGCCACATGATGGCTGAAATGGACAAGCGTTGTACTTAATCTGCATAGGACTTCAAACCTAGCTGAATCCTCTGGTTTGAGGATTATCATAATTTTATTGCTGTTGCTATTGTGTGTCATTAATATGGTTACAATGCTTCAGTTTTCTCACCCAGGGACCATTGTGGAAGAGGGGGAATGAGTAAATTGTAAGGCGAGATTTCTGGAGGGATGACCTGTGGGTAAAACTGTAATAATTCCAGAATACCTTAGTGCATCTATACCCTCAGCTGTGGAGAGAAGTATGGCTTTAGTGCATCTGCATGTCAATAGGCATTCATCAGGGGTGGATAAAAGTTCATCTCCCTATCAGTGGGTAATTACCTGGCAACTGGGGGCTTATCTGAACCTGAGACATGAGGGGGAGTGATGGTTTTGCTTCTGCCAGAGCAGGAAAGAGAGACTGCCCCGGACTTCAGTTTGTAAGCAATAAACAGGTTTTAAACTTTATTTCTCCCTTTGAGTGATTTCGGTTTTAGAGGTATTTTGCCCCAGGATTTCCTCTCCCTGGAGTTACATGAGGGTACAGTGAGCTAACACACAAAGTCCTGGAGTTGAGTTTGATGCATCTTGAGGCTCAGGCTGTCTTAGGGTTCTGAGAGGAGGGGATGTCCTGGGGATAGTTGCTGCCCAAGCTCCCTGGCAGAGCTGAGACACCCATATGGGGCCTGATGTATAGTTATGGCAGCCAGGACTATACATGGTTCAGCCTAAGCCAATGGTTCAGCTGAGGCAGATGATGCTGGGAACAGTGCATGGAGGGAGAACTTGGAAAAAGAAAGGGTGATTTGAAGGGAATTCAAGAATAGGTGGCCCTAAAAAAGAAACCCTCTGAACCCTGGAGTTTCAGAGGCAGCCCAGCCAGAGCCTCTTCCTTTCACAGATGTAGAGATCTCCCAGGTCTGTATCAGCAATCTTCTCAAAAGAAACCCTACAGGCTTGAAGGGAGTGGCATAATTGTGAGCCCGGGGAGAGGAAATCCCGGGACAAAATACCTCTAAAAACTGAAATCAGTCAAAGGGAGAAATAAAGCTTAAAACCCATTTATTGCTTACAAACCGCAGTCCAGGGCCATTTTTCTCCTCTGCTCCAGAAGAAGCAAGCAAGCAAGCCAGCCAGCCCCTCCCTTTAAACTCTCAGGTTCAGATAAGCCCTCGGTTGCCCAGGTAATTACCCACTGATATGAAGATGAATTTCAATCCACCCCTGAGGATATGCAAATGAACTAAAGCCAGGCAAGATATTCTGGAAATGTTACAATTTTACCCACAGGCCACCCCTCCAGAAATCTCACTTTACAATCTACTCATTTCCCTTCTTCCACAACGTTTCCTGGGCGAGAAAACTGGAGCATTGTGACCAGACTAATGACATAACAATAGCAACAGCATAAAATCATGACAATCCTCAAGCTGAAGGATTCTGTGAGGTTCAAAGTCTTATGCACATTAAGGCCATAGCTCCTCCATTCCATAGGAAGGCAGTGGCTTAGGGTTCAGAGCAATCATCATGTGGCAGCTGCAGCGAGGGGGCTCATTCAGGCCACAAGGACTGTAGGAGAAAATAACCTTAAGGGCATGTTTTAATGACACCAGCATAGGCAAATCTTGTCCATCAGATAGGATACATGCAAGAGAGTAGTCTTGTGATAAAACAGTGGCAGGAATGGGATCTCGTCCTGGTCTACTATACCACACGTTTAGCCCCCGCCCTGTAGGAGTTCCAGATGCTACAGGAGGTACATGCACTGGCCATAAAGATAAAACAAAACTTTCTCACAAGATGCTCTTACCTCCTGGATGTTTTGGGTACACTACCATGACCTTTGGGGGCCATTCAGCTGTTACTCCAGGAATGCACATGAGGCCAGCTTCCAGGCCTTTCCCCCAAGGTGCCAGAAGGGCCAGCCATCGCTGGTCCATGTGTCAAAATGTCCAGGGCCGGGTCCATTCAACAATGTCTCCAGGGCTTAAGGCAGTAGGGGCTGGCAGCAGGATGCTGCTCTGCTGGCCATATCCTGGCTTCAATAACTCTTCTTTGGTTTGGACATACAATTGTATAGGAGAGGCAGCAGTGTGTGTGAGCACATCCACAGGGCTCAAGGCTCCTTTACGTGGCTTCTCATTCAAACACCGCAGCACTGTCCATAGGCAAACTGACCAAACCCGTGGACTATTGGTGTCCGACTTCAGGCCAGATTTCAACAAACCGTTGTACCTCTCTATCATGCCTGTCCCAGTAGGATTATATGGTACATGAAATTTCCACTTTTTTCCTAATTACTGCACCCATTCTTATAATGCATGTCCGGTAAAGTGGGTGCCTTAATCGCTCTCAATCACCTGCGGCTGGCCATAGGCTGCAAAGAGATGCTCCAGGCTCCTCTTGGTGGTTTGCTGATCTACACAACAAGCAGGAAAATCAACCAATAGTCCAGTAGCCATGTCCACACATGTCATGTCATATTGATATCTTTCTGATATGGGCAGAGGCCCAATATAGTCTATTTGCCACCTGACAAGGGGTGTTGGCCCCCTTACTATTGTCCCATGTTGCTGTGGGACTTGGTGTAAGTCCCTCTTAGAGCACACAAGGCACTGCCTCTGGGCTCTGCTGACTTTTCCAAAGGTCAACAACAAGCCCCACCAACAGTCTATAGCCCACATTGTCTTTTGCCCTGTGTGCAAAAAATGCTAATGTAACCATTGGGCTACATCAGAGGCAGAGTTTTTTTCTAGCCAGCACACCTGGGCCAATGTGTCAGCTTCATCATCCCCTGGGGATGCCAAAGGCAAATGGCCAGTCATATGATATACAGTAACAGTCTTAGTCTGACCGAGGCCCATAGGTCTTGCCACAACTCTTGCCCCCAAAGGGGCCGGTGACCAGCCATCCAGTTGGCATGGTACCATGTCGGTAGCCACAGAGTCAAACCCCAATAGATGGCCCAGCTGTCAGTGCAGACAACTATGGGGGAAGGCTCCTGGGTGATGATGAGCTATACTGCCCACAACTCTGCCCATTGACTGCTTTTCCCCTCTCCATCCTTCATCCATATTGTCTCAGTCTTAGGATGGAAAGCCACAGCCCTCCACTTCAGGGGCTGCCCATGACTGGAGCTGTCTGTGTACCAAGCACCTTCAGGTATAGGAGCTTTTCCCTCCTGATAAGGAGTCTCAGCTACCAAGGTTTGAAAAGCAAGTTCTTCTGCTTTCCATTGGTATAGGTCACTGGCCCCAATAAGCATTGGAGTTCTCCACTTGAGGGGCTAGTAGAGAAGGCACTGCACTGCTGTAAATATGCGCCTCATTTGGCCAGTGTAGGTGTCTGTGTCATGCCACTCCGTGGCCTTTGGGTCCAGTCTCGTACCCACCCCGCAATGGGATAGGGGGTTATTACGTTGGTTGGAGCTGTTCCAGCAATGGGCTCCGTAGCCAGCAAGGCATGGTACACAGCAGCCAGTTGTTTCTCTATCAGTGTGTCCCAGACCTCTGCTCCTTTCCATAATTGTGACCAGAATCCAATAGGTTGGCATGTCCATTCAAGGCACTGCCACAGACCCCATCCATAACCATCTTCAGTTACACGAACATCTAATTCACAGGGCCTTGATGAATTCATTACATTCAAGGTCTTTATGGCCTTGACTGCCCGCTTGGCAGCAGTAAAAGCAGCTGCACATGTCTCATCCCAGTCCCACCTGATGCCCTTTCGTACCAACTGGTATAAAGGCTTCAGAATTTGTGCCAAGTGCAGGATAAACACTCTCCAGTTGCCCTAAAGACCCAAAAACTCTTGTAATACTACCACAGTGGGAGGGTGGGGAAAGTCTGGACCTTGTCTATAACTGCTTCAGGAACAACTTTAGTTTTACCCAATCAGACAACCCCCAAGAATTTCACAGACAAACCAGGTCCCTGAACCATTGTACTGTTCACAGCCCATCCTTTTTCCTGTAGATGTTGCAACAGTCTAGGAACTGCCCCTTCTAAATCTGAAAAAGAATCAGATGTGAGCATAATATCATCAATGTAGTGATACAACCGCACTGTTTGCAGTTTCCTCCATGTGGCCAAGTCCTGGGCTACAAGTCCGTGACAGATGGTGGGACTGTGTAGGTATCCCTGTGGAAGGACAGTGAATGTACACTGTCAACCTTCCCATGTGAAGGTAAACTGTTCCTGGCATTCCTGTGCTATGTCAATAGAGAAGAAAGCATTAGCAAGGTCTACTACATAATGATACGTTCCGAGTTCATGGCTGAGGGTGTCCACAATGGCTGCTATAGAGGGAACAGCAGCAGGCAAAGGGGGTGTGACTTGATTCAGTTCCCTGTAGTCTACAGTCATACACCAAGAGCCATCTGGCTTTCTCACTGGCCACAGGGGGAATTAAAAGGACTATGAGTGGACTTTGTGATGCCCACCCTCTCCAACTCCTGCAAAGTTTCTCCTTTCCTTGTGCCCCCCAGGGCAATTTATACTGTTTAATATTTGTCACCCGCTGAGGTACAGGCAGAGCTACAGGTGGGGTGCTTAGCATGTCCCTCAGAACTGTGTTTACCACATGTACCCTCAGTCTGAACTCACCTACAGTGGTAATCACAGGCCCTGCAGGATATCTACCCCCAAAATATATTCAGGGATGGGAGAAATGTACACAGTATATTCCTTTGGGGATAAACACCCTATCCCCAATGAGATTTGGGCTTTCTTCACTCAATTGCCATCTATCACAGCAGGGGTCCCAGGAAAATGCTCAGGGTTGCCATGAATCAAAGAACACTCACTCCTGTGTCCACCAGTGCCAGAACACGTTGTACATTCACAGGGGACCAATGAATTGCTAATTCTACATGTGGCCTCTGGTCCCCACCATGTCCCCCATGGTGGGAACTTTGACTTCCCCCTCAGTTGAACCTCGATGCCCAATCATCCTCCTGTGGGGGTGAGGGCTCAGGCGAATCCTGAGTACTGTCCCCCAGGAAGTTTTTCAGGGACACAGGCCGGGCATGAAGCCTTGACTCTGGTTTCCATGTCCTGGACCTCAGTGGCTGGAACTACTGCTCTGGCTTTAACTGGTGCCACAGTTCTAACAATATTTTATTGGGCTGCCCATCAAGTTTTTCTTTCACCATCCAGGTCTTTATCAAATCAACCCACATCTGGGTCCTTGAGACCTTCATGGGGCCTTTTGCACCTCTCCTTTCAGTCATGGCCGGTACTTCCCTCCATGCCCTATTGTTTCAACCTCCCCCAGATCTGCTAAAGTACAAGTAGCCTCCCTTATGGATTGCCCCAGGTGGGGGGCAAGAGTATTCACTAAGGGCCCAAAGAGAGATGTGGGAGCTGTATGGAGCACCAGGTTTCTCATTCCTATAATGAACACATCCTCATCAGGGCCCTGGGGGTCCATATTTAGATGATGTTTTTCATACTCAATTCCCGCAGTACCTGTTGGAGCTCTGCATACGTTTTCCAACTACTGGGTAAATATGGTAAACCATCCTGATTAGGCCAAACTATCCTAATGGCAGCTGTCAGCCATTCCAGGTGTGTCTGATTCTCTGAGGCGTGATGGGCATTTTGCAACAACTGCCAGAGGGAAGGGTGAGTCATCAGGGAAGCCATTCTACTCATTTCAGTACCCGACACGTTTTCTACTCCCATATCCCAGAGACGTTAAAGCCACGTAAGGCAGAGATTCTGATGGCCTCTGTCTATACGAGACGCTCAGGTCCACCAGCTCATCCTGAGTACAGGGGCAGAGCATGGAGTGCTCCGCAACCTGGGGAGGGGGCTGCTCCTCTCCCTGAGGAGCCCGCAGTTGTTTCATTTTTATGTTCTTAATTACAGCTGGGTGGGCCTTTAAAACAGGAGAAGATGGTACCTCTGGCACTGGCCTGGGTAGCAGATCCGCCAATGGCCCCGCCTCCTCCTCTTCTCCCTCGGGCTCCTCCTCCACCATTTCCGGGGCTGAAGGCACTACTCTTTCCTCCCACTCCGTCTCCCCACCCCCTGCCTCCTGCAACGTGGCTTTTCCTGCCATCTCCCCCTACGCTACTGCTAAGGAATCTTCTAGGAGCGTGACCTGCCTTTTCAGTAACTGCCTCTCTTCCTTAACAGCATCCCATAGGCTATCACCCAGCACCTCTAAGCGATGCTGAGGTGTGTCTCTCTCCCGCCTAAGTTCCTCTCTCTCCTCACTAACCCTATCGATAATCCTCTTTCTCCTGTATAACATTTTCGGCCATCTTGATGAAAAGAGACCCTACAGCGCCAGCCGCTACATGGCCCCCTAAGGTCTCCAAGCAGTCTTCCAATTCACCAGAGGGCTAATTCTGCAGCTTCTGGTGTTTCCACCCTTACCCAGTTCTGGAAAGGCCCCACCCCTCTAGGAGGTACTTTACCCTAGACCAATTCCCCACTAGGGGTTCCCAAGTTGGGAGCCCCACAGCTGGGGTGATAATAACAGGTGAAGTGGCACACTCTGCCATTGCATCCACTGGAGCCTCCCCACTATCCACAAGAGCAGCCCTCCCAAAGGTTGCACCCATTATGACAGATTTGAGGTTCAGAGGCACCCTGCCGACTGCAGCCAGATGTAAGTCTGGGGAGAAGAAATCCTGGGGCAAATACTTCTAAAAACCGAAATCAGTCAAAGGGAGAAATAAAGTTTAAAACCCATTTATTGCTTACAAACTACAGTTCAGGGCTGTCTTTCTCCTCTGCTCCAGAAGAAGCAAGCAAGCCAGCTCCTCCCCTTAAACTCTCAGGTTCAGACACACCCTTGGATGCTCAGGTAATTACCCATTGATATGAAGATGAACTTCTCTCCACCCCTGAAGATATGTAAATGCACTAAAGCCAGGTGAGATATTCTGGAAATTTTACAATTTTACCCACAATGATATATTTAAAGTACTGAAACAGAAGGACCTCCAACCAAGAATACTCTACCCAGCAAGATTATCATTTAAATTGAAGCAGGGATTAAACAATTTCCAGATTAACAAAAGTTAAGGAAATCACCACCACTAAGCCAGCCTTACAGGATATGTTAAATGCTGTAGATGGAAATGAGCCTAAGACTAAATAGCTTTCAGCAGTGAAAATAACCCTCAATAAAGGTAGTACACCAACTAATTACCAAGCAAGCATGAAATTAAAACAAAAGAAGCAAAATCAACTATATACAAAATCAGTCAAGGGATACATAAAAAGTGCAGATTATGACATCTAATATCATAAATGTGGATACTGAAAAATATGGAAGAGGAAGAAGAAAAAAAGTTCCTTTATATTGTGTTTGAAATAGAGTAATTAGCAATTTAAGATAAACTATTATATAGTAAGGAAGTGATAATTGAACATTTGGTAACTGGAAAACTAAAGCCTACAATAAATACACACACAAATAAACAAATTAAAAAAAGAGAAATCCAATTATAACACTAAAGAAAACCATCAATAACAAAAGAAGAATATAAGAAAGAGAGGAAGAAAGGAACAGAGAGGAGCTATAAAAAACATCCAGAAAACAACTAATAAAATGGCATTAAGTACACATCTATCAGTAATCACCTTAAATGTAAATGTCTGGGTTCACCAATCAAAAGACCTAGAGTGGCAGAATGGATAAGGAAATAAGACCCATCTATATGCTGTCTACAAGAGGCTCATTATTTCAGACCCAAAGACATACACAGACTAAAACTGAAGGGATGGAAAAAGAATTCCATACACATAATAGGTAGAAAAAAACAGGATTAGCAGTACTTATATCAGACAAAATTGATTTCAAAACAAAGAATGTAACAAGAGACAAAGAAGCACATTACATAATAATAAAGGGGTCAGTTCAACAAGAGGATATAACCATTATAAATATGCACCCAACAGAAGAGCACCTTTATATATAAAACAAATACTAGCAGAATTAAAGGGGGAAATAGATTGCAACACAGTCATTGTAGGAGAATTTAATGCAACACTCACATCAATGGAAAGATCAACCAGACAGAAAATAAATAAGGGAACAGAGGCACTGAATAATACATTAGATCAAATGGACTTAACAAATATCTACAGAACACTCCACCCAAAAGCAGCAGGATACACATTTTTCTCAATTTTCCATGGAATGTTCTCCAGAATAGATAACATACTAGGCCACAGGAAGAGCCTCCATAAATTAAAAAAGATTGAAATTGTATCAGGCAGCTTCTCAGACCACAATGGTATGAAACTAGGAATAAATTACACAAAGAAAACAAAAAAGCCTACAAACACATGGAGGCTAAACAACCGGCTTCTAAATAATCAATGGATTGATGAACAAATTAAAACAGAAATCAAGCAATACATGGAGACAAATGAAAACAAAAACACAATAGCCCAAAAATCTGGGGGATGTGGCAAAGGCAGTTCTAAAAGGAAAGTACACAGCAATACAGGCTTACCTCAAGAAACAAGAACAATCCCAAATAAACAGTCTGAAATAACAATTAAAGAAACTAGAAAAAGAAGGAGAAATGAAGCCCAAAGTCAGTTAGAAGGAAACACATAATGAAGATCAGAGCAGAAATATATAAAATAGCAAAGAATAAAACAATAAAAAATTAATGAAACCAGGAGCTGGTTATTTGAGAAAATAAACAAAATAGATAACCCTTCAGCCAGACTTATCAAGAAAAAAAGAGAATGTACACACATAAGCAGAATCAGAAATGAAGATGGAAGAGTCACAATGGATACAACAGAAATACAAAGAATTATTAGAGAATACTATGAAAAATTATATGCCAATAAATTGGACAACCTAGAAGAAATGGACAAATCCCTATAAAAATACAACCTTCCAAGACTGACCCAGGAAGAAACAGAAAATCTGACAGACCAATTATCCAAGTGAAATTGAACGTAATCAAAAAACTACCTAAAAACAAGCTTCCAAGTCCAGATGGCTTCAAAGCTGAATTCTACCAAACATTTAAAGAAGAGCTAATACCCAGCCTTTTAAAGTATTTCAAAAAGTAGAAGACGAGGGAATACTTCCAAATTCATTCTATGAAGCCAACATCACTCTAACACCAAAACTAGACAAAGACATCACACACACAGAAAGAAAATTATGGACCAGTATCTCTGATGAACATAGATGCAAAAATCCTCAACAAAATATTAGCAAACTAAATTAAAAAATACGTCAAAAAGATCATCCATCATGACCAAGTGGGATTTATTCCAGGGATGCTAGGATGGTACAATATTTGTAAATCAATCACTATCACACACCACATTAACAAAAAGGACAAAAATCACATGATCATCTCAATAGATGCTGAAAAAGCATTTGACAAAATTCAACATCCATTCTTGATAAAAACTCCTGACAAAATGGGTATAGAGGGTACATACTGCAACATAATAAAGGCCATATATGACAAACCCATAGCAAACATTGTACTTAATAGCAAAAAGCTGAAAGTTTCTCCTCTAAGACTAGGAGTAAGACAAGGATGCTCACTTTCACCACTTTTATTCTGCATAGTACATGGAAGTCCTAACCATGGCAATCAGACAACACAAAGATAAAAGGCTCCAAATTGGTAAGGAAGAAGTTAAACTGTCACTATTTTCAGATGACATGATATTATAGTAGAAAACCATAAAGAATCCACCAAAAAACTACTAGAACTAATAACTGAATTCAGCAAAGTTGCAGGAAACAAAAGTAATACACAGAAATCTGTTGCATTCCTATATACTAACAATGAACTAGCAGAAAGAGAAATCAAGAAAACAACTCCATGTACAATTGCATCAAAAAGAATAAAATACCTAAGAATAAACTTAACCATGGAGGTGAAAGACCTACACTATGAAAACTATAAGACACTTGTGAGAGAAATTAAAGAAGTCACCAATAAATGAAAATCTATCCCATGCTCATGGAGAACAAGAATTAATTGTCAAAATGGCCATCCTGCCTGAAGCCATTTACTGATTAAATGTAATCCCTATCAAAATACCAACAGCATTCTTCAACAAACTAGAACAAATAGTTCTAAAATTCATATGGAGACATAAAAGACCTCAAATAGCCAAAGCAATCCTGTGAAGGAAGAAAAAGCTGGGGGGATTATGCTCCCTGACCTCAAGCTCTACTACAAAGCCACAGTAATCAAAACAATTTGGTGCTGGCACAAGAACAGACCCACAGACCAATGGAACAGAATAGAGAGCCCAGATATAAAACCACACATATATGGATAATTAATATACAATAAAGGAGCCATGGATATACATTGGGTAAAAGATAGCCTCTTTAACAAATGGTGTTGACAAAAACTGAACAGCTACATGTAAGAGAATGAAACTGGACTATTATCTAACTTTGTACCAAAAGTTACTCCAAATGGATCAAAAACCTAAATGAAGTCATGAAACCCTAAAACTCATAAAAGAAAACATGAGCAAAAATCTCTTGAATTCAAACATGAGCAACTTTTTCCTGAACACATCTCCTTGGGCAAGGGAAACAAAATAAAAAATAAACAAAGGAACTACATCAAACTGAAAAGCTCCTTTACAGCAAAGGACACCATCAGCAGAACAAAAAGGCATGCTACAATATGGGAGAATATATTCGTAAACAACTTATCCAATAAGGGGTTAACATCCAAAATATATAAAGAACTCACATGCCTCAACACCCAAAAAGCAAATAACCCTATTAAAACATGGGTGAAGGATCTGAACAGACATTTCTCCAAAGAAGAAATTCAGATGGCCGATAGGCATATGAAAAGAAACTCCACATCTCTAATCATCAGAGAAATGCAAATTAAAACCGCAAAGAGATATCACCTCATACCAGTTAGGATGGCCAACACCCAACAGACAAGAAACAACAAATGCTGGTGAGGATGCAGAGAAAGGGGAACCCTCCTATCCTGTTGTTGGGAATGTAAATTAGTAAAACCATGTGGAAAGCAATATGGAGGTTCCTCAAAAAACTAAGAATAGAAATACCATTTGACTCAGTAATTCCACTCCTAAGACGTTACTGGAAGAAAACAAAATCCCTGATTCAAAAAATATATGTACCCCTATGTTTATTGCCACACTGTTTGCAACAGCTAAGATACAGAAGCAACCTAAGTGTCCATCAGTAGATGAATGCATAAAGATGTGGTACATATACACAACCAAATATTATTCAGCCTTTAAAAGAAAAGAAATCCTGCCATTTTCAACAAATGCATGGATCTAGAGGATTTTATGCTCAGTGAAATAAGCCAGGCAGAGAAGGCAAATACCATATGATTTCACTTATTTGTGGAATATAAAAACAAAGCAAAACAGAAGGAACAAAATAGTATCGGACTCATAGACACTGAGAAGTGACTAATGGTTACCAAGGGGAAGGGGGATAACGGGGCACAATAATTTGCAATCACAATGTAAGTTGATCATGGGGACTGCTGAACCACTGTGATGTATATTTGATACCAACATGAAATTGTGTATGAATGAGACTTCAAAAAAAAAAAGAGAAGGATCTCCCGGATCTGGAAGAGACATTTAGTTTTCAGTCAAGGGCTCTTGAAGCAGTGCTCAGACTCACAGTTGCTGTGCGACTCCAGGCCTCCAACCACCTTTGCCCCTCTCTGGATCTGGGTGTTCCAGTCTGAAAGCTGGGGATCACTTACCTCTGCCTTCCGGTCATGTGACTGTGAAGATTTAGAGTTACCTGGGGCTCTAGAAACTGGCTGTACGTGCAGGGCAGGGCGCTGCTGGCGTAGATAATAGTGCGCCCCCTGCTGGCAGACTCTTATGCTCCTTTAAGACCCAGACCAAAGAGTCCCTCCTATGTGAAGACTTTCCTGACCCTCCTGGCTGAGTGAGGGGTCCCCTCTGGTTTTCTGTGGTCCTGTTCAGCCCTCTGGGATAGTGACAGCCTTTCTTCGTTGTCACAGTCTGTAGACACATCCACCTCTCCCATTCCTTTCTAAGAGGGAAACCAAGTCTGGGTCATTTGTTGATTACCAGTACCCAGCACAGGGTCAACCCCCAAGCCAGTGATAGTCAAGCTCAATGAGTGATAGAGAAGTGAGAGAATGTGTGTGTGTGCATGTCCTGAGCTGGCTGGAGGCCCAGGCTAAGGAGACAGAGAGGACATCTAGAAATAGCCACATCCTTGGGTTCCAGAGCAGGCCTGGTGCCCAAACTGACCGTGAGTGAGGGGGTGGGGCTCCGGATGGGTGGGTGGAGATGGAAAGGTATGGCTCAGGCAGTCTGCCGCCCTGCTACCCTCTGGGGTCTGCTATCCACAGGAGATGGGCCCTGCCTGGCTCTTCGTGGACAGTCCTGGCACTCAGACCTCAGTGACCCTCAGTGACCAGGGAGTATTTCAGGCTGGGGCTGAGCATCACCTGCTCCCTTGGCCCCACATCTTATAGGGCAAAGGGGAGCCTTCCAGCCTACCCACTGATGAGGGGGCAGGGTTAGGGCAAGGATACTGGAAAAGTTTGTCCTCTTGCTGTTCTGGTTCCACTTTACCCTCTTCCCCACTTGGAAGTTCCCCTCCTAAGCCACCAGCTGCCAAAGCTTGAAAGATTAAAGAGATCATCTGGCCCAACCCTCTGCTATGTTGCTGGGGACACTAGGAGGAAAAAATGGCCCAAGGCTGCGGAGTAAGGCAGGGAGAAGACTATCACAGGGCAAGGCCATGTGGAGAAGCGGCAAGTCACACAAGAGCTAGAGCCATCTTCCCAGGTCCAAATCCTGCTCTCATCCATACAGGGTGGATGGTCACTAAAGCACCTGCAGCACTAGGTTATTGTCAGGATTACAAGAATGGAAAGACAGAGAGCTGCTAAGTCCAGTGCCTGGCTCTTAGTAGGTGCTGCTTCTACATTAGCAACCATTTTCTCTGCACCACATTTTATGGCACACAAAGCTTCTCTATATCCATGGTCTCATTTGTTCCTTCCAACAACCCTGAAAGGTAAACATTACCCATCACACAGAGGAGAAAACAGGACCAGAGAGATTGGCCAAGTTCATGTAGTTGACATCATGTCTCCCAACTGCCCTGCCAGGGTCTTTCTACCTTCCCCTCTTGCCCCTGACAGCTCATACACAAAGGGAGAAGGGAGCTAGGCACAAGCCAGTCCTTGGCTTTTAATGCCACCCTGGGCTTTTCTTACCCCTTGTGGGTAAAATTGTAATATTTCCAGAATATCTTGCCTGCTTTAGTGCGTTTGCATATCTTCAGGGGTGAAGAGAAGTTCATCTCCATATCAATGGGTAATTACCTGGGCAACTGAGGGCTTATCTGAACCTGAGAGGTTAAGGAGAGGTCCTTGCTTGCTTGCTTCTGCTGGAGCAGGAGAGAGAGCCGGCCCGGACTGCAGTTTGCAAGCAATAAACGGGTTTTAAACTTTATTTCTCCCTCTGAATGATTTCGGTTTCAGAGGTATTTTGCCCCGGGATTTCCTCTCCCTGGACTTACACCCCTGTACCGGACAACCTCATTACTCAAACATCATGCCCTCCTGACTCTGATCCCACACTTCTCATCTCTTGGCATTCACCTCCAGAAGGGGTGGGTAATCTCACTGTAGGCTGCAGTCGTTGCCTGACAGTCCATCTAGTCTTTCCTCAAAGTGGATCCTTCCTTTTTCTGTCCTAGTGTTTTTGTTTACTACAGAGCCCAGAGACTCTGCCCCCACCCAGCCAACTCCAAGATCTCAGGCTGAAAACCTTGGCTTTATACCCACTCCCTGGAATACACGTGGCCCCAGACTCCTAAGGCCAAAATCCACTCCCTGCTGGGCCCCCTGCCATGGTCTGCCAACTCTCCTCAGGACACACTGCTATCACCTGTCCACACTAACCAGGCTCATCAGGCCTCCCGGAGCTGCCTGAGTTTTCCAGAATCTTGAGCAGTTTGCCCCTGAATGAAGGGCACTCTGGGGAGTGACCATTGACCTGTGTTTTGTACCAGGTCACATGGCACATGCCGCAGACTTCAGGGTGGTGTGAGGTATTTTATAAGCATTAGGTTTACCTTTCTAATTACACTTAATCTAATATTATTTGTATTTTTGCAGAGGCAAGTTTTTCATTTGATAGTGGAGTAGTTAGGGCAAGGATGCAGGGGCAGCCAGGCCCAAGTCTGGGATTTGGTCATTACTTCCTAGGAACAGCCCTGTCCCCAAAGAGAGCCACCACTGAAACTCAGGCTGTACCTATGTGCCCAGAAGGGCAGCCTGCACCTGGGATTTCTTGGGGCCCCAATACATACCAGAAGTGACCTAGTCTCTGGGCCCTCAGGGATGGAGTGAAAAAGAGGACAGAAATCAGGATATCTTGGCAGAAGAAAGCTGAGAGTAGTAGAGAAGGGGAGACAGAATTTCCAAACAGAGAGAACACTGAAGAAGACAAGTGGCTCTCTTTACTCAAGAGAGACTGTTTGTCCACCCTACAAATGTGTGCCAGGGCCTGTACTAGGCTCTGTGGTCATGGGAGAGGGTCATGTGACTTGGTCTCCGCCCTGGCAGGGCTTCGGGTGTAATAGGAGACAGACTAAAACAAATGGGCCACAGGAAAGCAGGATAAGTGCTATGAAGGGAAGACGGGGCTTCCCAGAGGACGCATGGAAGGGACAGTTAGGTTGAAAGCTGAAGAGTGAGTAGGAGTTAATGATTAGGGCCAGAGAGGAAAAATATTCTAGGCAAACAGCAAGAAAGTAACAGCAGGGTACCTCTTCAAGGTACAGGAAGGGCAGTGTGTGTGAACCTGGAAGGCAGACAGGCTTGTCTCAGAGCCTGGGGCAGTGGTTCTTGTGCTGAGGCCTAGGGCAGTCAGGCAAGGAAGCTGAGAAGGGAGGCAATTAACCTTTGTACCGCATTCCCAAGTTTGTCCTACCTTCTCTTCCCAGAGTCCCTGGGAGGCCGGCTGGGTGGAAATTGTGATGAGCTTTTTGCAGCCTAAGAAATTGAGACCCAGAGAGCTTGGGACTTGGCCAAGGTCACGCAACTGGTATGTAAGTAATGGGGGCAGCCCTGGGACCCAAATGAGGGTCACTCGAGTGCCTAAAGCTAGAAAGGTAGAACAGGTTCACTCACTCACTCATTCATACAATACTATTTCATTCATTTGTGCCTACTATCTGCCAGATGCTCTTCTTGGAACCAGATTTCAGTAATAAACTAATGAAACAGAGCAAGGCTAAAGAATTTGAGCTTTATTGTGTCAGCAACAGGGAAGACAAAACTGGTTTCTGGGAAGGCAGAGGTGACTGCACCTCTACTCTGAGCTGCACCCTCCCCCGGGGCCATTGTTCTTGCAGGGAGCGTTTCTCAGAAGCAAACTGGTGTTGAGTAAAACTCTATGTTTTGCCACCATTTGTTCTCTCAGACCCACAGTATCTAGAACTCTTGGGGAAGGAGGAAGTGATTTCCTAGTGGCAGAGAGAACACTCCATTCCACCCATTGTGGCTGCAATCCCTCCACACTGTGAGCTCAGGGAGGGCAGGGGCAGTGGCTCTCGGCAGCGGCTCTCTGCAGCAGATCCCCACTGAGCCCAGCACGGTGCCTGGGCATAGGAGGTGCTCAGTTAAGATTGGTAGAATGGATGAGTTACTTAAAGAGAGAAAGGGAGAGATGAGGAAACTTCTCTACTGTATCTGAAGGCAGGCACTCAGTGACCTCTGTAAAGAGGAGATGGAGAAAAGCTGGGATCCTTTTCTACTGGTACAAGGACTTGAGGGCCCTGGCTCATCGTGCACCTCTCGGACAAACGCCCTGGTGGGGAGACCCAGGCAGGAGCTGGGAGTCACCATGCATTGAATATTAGTTAGGTTTTCCATGTTATCACTTTTAATCCTCAGACCTGAGAAGTAGATGGCCTTCCTCCATTGTGAAGAAAGGAGACTCAGAAGGGACAAGGGACTTGCTCTGGGTCTCTAGCTATTAAGTGACATGGTTGGGATTTAGAATCAGGCCTGTTTTCAAAGATACTGCTTCTAAATACACTATGCACCAAGGCAGGGAATGGAGGGTGTGCAGAGAAGGGCTGTCTAAAACTTGATGATTCTATGGCAGGCAGAGACAGACTGACCACCATCACCAGCAAAGGAAAATTTTCCATTTGCAGGCACTGGGAGTGGGGTAGGGTAGGGGTGGTGAGCACCCACAGAGTGAGGCCCTGAAGGTCCCTGGGTCAGTGGAGCCCTCAGCTCAGCTTCTTTGGCCTCTACCTCTAGAATATCTCCGTGCACCAGTCCCTAGTGGAGGCGTCCAGATGGCAGGGAGGGTCCAGGAACAGCTGAAGATGCTGAGTAGGCCGTCCCCCACCCGCCTCTCCCCGCCTCATGGCCCCATGGATCATCCGGTGCTGCCGGCCCATCTCATTGGCTCTCTCCTGGTTACTCATCTCTCCTTTTCTCCATCTTCCCAGCCAGTGGTCGCCATGGAAACAGAACAGTGACATCACCACCGAGGGCTGGGGAGATGCTGCTCTTGGCTGGGGCTGGTCCTGCCGCCTGCTGCGATGTTACATCCACATCTGGAACTGCCAAGCACAAGAAAGTGGGGCAGGAAAAGGGACAGGGCTCACATTCTCTCCCCATGGCCCTCTCCCTGAATGCAGTGAGCATAATAGGGCAAGAAGGATGCAGGTAATCAGAGGGCTGAGGAGAAGGCTGCACATACTTAGAAGGGAGGAGAGTGAAAACCAGATAGAGAGGAAATAGGCTGTGGTTTAGGAGCCAACTTTGGTGACCAAGTTTGAGGGTGGTGGGGAGACAGGGGTAGGGCAGCAAGAAGAGTGGGTCTGGGGTTTGCCTAGAGTTCCTCAAAGTACCATGCTGCTCAACTTAGGCAGGGTCTAAGAGAGGGACAGTGTCCCCCCTCATCTCATTCTGAAGATCTCTAGAGCCCCTTCCTCACAGCTGCAGCAAGAGTTCTAATCCTGTCTCAGAACTAAGAAAACAGGATTAGAGAAGCCAAGCAGCTGCTGCAGGGGGCCCAGCAGGTGAGGGGCAGGCCCAGTGGAGTCCAGGTCATAGGAGTCCTGCACTACCCATGGAGGTAACAGCAGCAGAGAGCATTTATTAAGTTGACCATGCTCAGCATTTCAAATGCATTATTTCATTTGATCCCCAAACACCTCTATGGGGTAAATACTGCCATTACCTCCATTTTCAAGATGAAACTGGGACTTAGAGAGGCTTAGGTAGATTGCCCACAGCCATACAGCTGGTACCCAGAAGTGGATGGAAGTAATCAGAATTGGAACACAGACCTAACTGCCAGTGGCTGTTAGCCCAGCCCCAGCTCGCCAACACTGCATTATAAGGACTATATAGGGAGACAACTCTGATCCCTGGCTCTCCAGCAGCTCAGTCCCTGAGAGAGGCAGCCCTGGGTGTGAACTGTGAGCTTGAGTTAGAAACCTTCCCGTTCTCCTCCAGCACCTGCTCCTGCTGCAGGGAGGTCACCAGGGCTCTGTGCCCAGCCCTGAGGCCTGTCCTTGCGGCTTTGGCAGAAACAGGCCCTTCAATCTTCTGGCAAGTGGACCTGTCCAAAAGAACCGAGATATTGGGGAAGAAAGGGTTCTTCCTTCCTGGCCTCCTTCCCAGAAAGTCAAGGAAGGAAGGTAGGGGCAGGTGTTCTCCACACGGAAAAACAGAGGCCCAGAAAGGAGGGTCTGCCACACTGCACATGTGTGGCAGAGCTGTGGGCCGCCGGGGCTCCTGTGCCTGCTCCTGACAGCATGCCCCCCTGCCCCATCCCCGCCGGACAGTTCAGTTGGGTGCCACTCCCTGATGCAGGGCCTCCTATCTGTTGGAATTCACTTATACCTCACTTCCCCTGGGAAGTCTTCCCTGAACCCCTAGATAGGGATGGGTCTCCCCTTAGAGTCACCATGCTGGTTTTGCATCGGTCTACCCAGAGGGAGCTGTGTGAGCGTGGATCTTATTCCTGGTTGTTTCTCCAGGGCCTGGCACAAAGTAGGTGCTTTACTAACTGCTGGCTTGAAAAAGAATGGGCTCATCTAAGCTTCAGTTTGCTCATCTGTAAAACTGAAGTAATAAAAAAAACTACTTCACTGACTTTGTTTTAAAGCTTCGGTGTGAGGCAATATACCTAAAGCCCTCAGCATGCAATAAACATCAATACAAGGTGGATCTTCTTATTAAAAGTGCTTTGTAAAGTGCCAACCTCGAGGTAAGCCCTTTAAAGGAGGTGACACACTCCGTGACTGCAGGCCACTTGCCCCTGTGCAGAGGTCAGAGAAAGGGTGGAGACAGGTGGGGGCTGTTGCGGGTGGGGGAGCTGCCCTTGGACACTGACACTGAAGAGCTGGCTAGAGAGACAATTTCTGAAAGACGCTGAGAAGGAACAACCCGAGTAAATGCTCAGAGCTGTACGTATAAGACAGAAGAGCCTGACGTGTTGTCAGAGTGGATGGGGAGTTGGACTGCAGAACGGAAAGGCGCGCGCAGGAGACATTCTGCAGGGAGGGGTAAGCACGTGTGAGCTGGTGCCGCGCTGAGGGAAAGGTTGCGCTTTCGTTCCAAGCAGGTGGAGGTCAAAGGGGCAGCTCGGCCGCCGACAGTGCCCCCAGGTGACTCTCCCAGCCGCCGGGCAGCGGGGAATGGCGGGAGAGGGCGGCTTCTGGAGCCAGCTAGACCAGGCTTGCAATCTGGGATCCAATTCATCTTCTCATTTCTGAGACCTTGTCAGTTCTCCTCTGAACTTGGACGCCTCACCTACTGTAGAATGGGGACCAAGATGCCTGCGCCGCGAACAGCCAGCCAGAGCTCTCCCGGCGTGGGCATCAACCCACGAGCGAGCTTACCTCCTCCTCCAGCCTCTCATCTCTGCTCTAACCCCAAGCTCGGAAGGGGATGGGGGACGTTAAGGTGTCGGTGGCTCGCGCCTCAGCTCGCGGGCACCGTGCCCCAACTGCTTCCTTCTCAGATTCCGAAGAGCGCCTTGAGGCCAAGGAAGGGAGCAGGTCCTGCCAGCCCCAGGCAGGCTACTTGGAGGCCGAGTCCTCACGCTAACACAGGCCAGACGGACGCCACAAGCTGCCACCTCCCGCCTCGGCGAGTTGGGGGATGGGTGGCCAGCCCCTAGCGGGTGAGCACCAGCCTAGGGCTTCCTATTTCGGGAGCGGGGGATGTGGGCCACGCCTCATCATGTGATGCAAGGGCTATTTAAAGCGGCAGCGCGGGCTGGGAACCACAAGTCCTGGAGTCCTTGCACGCCTGTTCTGTTGCCTCTTCTTTCTCAGCCTAGCCTAGCCTAGCCCCATCATGGTGGACGCCTTCGTGGGAACCTGGAAGCTAGTGGACAGCAAGAATTTCGATGACTACATGAAGTCAATCGGTGAGCGCAGCTCGGGATGCTGGGCTGGGGAGGGGTTGGTCGCGTACGCAACCGCGCACGGTGCCCCGCCGCTCACTAATGCCCTGCACGCCTGATGCCTCCCTCCTAGTCACGGTTGGGGCATAGGGGGGCGCGGAGAAGGTGGCAGCCTGGGCTAGGGCACGCGAGGCCTGTTGGGAGGGGCCTTTCATGGTCTGCATCTGGAGAGAGGGATTCCCAGGTGGGGAGGTGTAAGGAGGCTGCAGAAGTTCCAGTCCAAATGGAGACAGGGAGGCACTTTCCAGGAAGAGGGGTGTGTATATATATATACGATCTGGAGGTAGGATAAAAAGAGAGCGGTGATGGTAAAAGATGGGAGGCTAGCTGAGGGAGGAAAAGATCAGGAGCAGGGTGGTGTAGGAACTGGAGGCTGACCACGGAAGGGAATGGGGCGGACCGGGAGAGTACCGTGGCACAGGAAGTGGGGCATCCCCAGGAGGAGGGAGATGGGAGAGTGGGAACAATGGTGAACAGCATCTGAGGAAGAGAGGGGCTACACAGTTAGCAACAACCGCCGCCCCTCCGAGTGGGGTTAGACAAAAGGACTGTTGCTAGAGGATGCCCTCTCTTCCAGCCAGTTTCTGACCTTGTCCAGCAATGCTGTGCGACCAGGCTTTAAATCAGTCATTGAGCCTAGTGGTAGGGTGGGGCAAGAGGTCCCATCACCAGCTACATCCCAAGGCTCAGCCCACCCTTGGGGAAGGGTCTTGTAGAGAAAGTCACTGGACTTCTGGGATCCAGCAAAAGGTTCTGGAGTAAGGCCAAAACCTGTTAAAGGCAGGGAAGGTCGTTAGTATGGGGGGTGTGCTGTTGGGATGGGGAGGAATAACGATTAAAAAATTCTTACAGGTAACGTCCTTTGAGATTCCCACACCTTGCCAAGTCTGATGTAAGGGGAAACTGAGATGCATTATCTTGTCATTATCAATTCCATAGCAGAGAGATTTCTAGATCTGCAACCCAGAGCAGTTCCCACTGTAGGTCCTGGGGGTGGGAGTGGTAGGAACTGCTTAGCTAATGATCAACCTCAGCCCTTCCCCTCCTGGTTAAGTATGGGCTTAGATGGAGACGGTGATACCCTTTCTTTGAATCCCCAGCTGAGATTATCCTAGTCCCCAGGGCAGGACAGGGAAAACCAGGAAGTTCTTCAGGGTAGACCTATATTCCATGCTTTCCTCTCCGGGGGCGGGGGAGTCGGGTTACATGAGATGGCCAAAGGGGTGGGGGGCCTGCCTCTCACCTCTGTTCCCAAACTCCTTCCTGAAATAGGGACAAGCATTGGCTCTTGAGGCCAAAGTTCTCAACTGCCCCTACCGTATGCTGGGCACTATGCCCAGTAACTCCAAGAAGGTGACCATTCTTGGCAGAGCAGGGGCCCTGCAGTTGGGGTAGCTGGATTAGTCCCAGGATTAGTCCCGCCTCCCAAGTCTTCCACATTCGACAGGAGTACCTGCAACATCTCTATCACCCTCTGTCCTTATTTTGTCCCAACTTGGGCTACGGCGCTGAGAATCCATCCTGCCTGCTTTTCTGTTGGTACAGACGGAAAGGATGAGAAGCGCACTGCGGGAAAAGGACCCTCACCTTTCTCAGTGAATAGCTTCAGCTTCATTTCTGAATAGAACCCAGCTCTCCCCAAGTCTCCTAAGTTCTCTCAGCCATTTTTGATCTGTTTCTCTGGGCTGGGTCCCTCACTTACTCCACAGCGGTTTCCTGCCTCAAACACTCCACACCTCTGGGTAGGTCCTGAGCAAACAGAGCTCCTAGTGTGGTGATAAGGGCCCGCTCTGTGCTAGGAGTGGGATTGGCGTGCCCCACTCTGACAGCAGGTGGGCAAGGCCCCGTCCCTCACTGGCCAGGCAGAGGATGCTCTTGCCCCTCTTCTTTTAGACTGAGTCTTCAGGGGGCAGAGGCCCACCCAGTTGGTACCCGTGAGCACAGGCACACCTGATGACCTTAGTGCCAGATAAGTACATGCCAGGAGGCAGAGTGGCCCAGGAACAATAGTGAAGTTTGGGAGCCTAGGTTCATATCTAGATCAGTAACTTACTCTTTGACTTCGGGTGAGTGACTTCACTCTCTGAGCCTTATTTGTTAAGTGGGGATAACAAAACCTACCATTTAGGGCTATTAGTAGTATTAAGTAAAACCACCCATGTAGGGCATGGGCTAAGAACCTAGCTTCCAGCAAGCACTAAGAAGCCAGGCTCAACTGGGGACTTCACGCACACTACCTCACCATGGGCTGCTCCTGCCTTGCCTCTGCCCTGGAGGACAGCGTGGCATAGGCTGCTGAGGGCAGAGGGACAGGGCTGTCAAGATTGGGTGGTTGGAGGTAAAAGGACAGATCTTGGGGAAGCCACAACCTGCTGGAGGGAAGGCTTTCCTGAGAACTTGTTCCACACCTCCTCACAGGACCCTTAGGGCTGTGCCCAGCACCCAGGGAGGCCTTGCCTGGGTCAGGAGGGGAGTCCCGTGAGGGCCTTAGACAGGAGCTAGAGCTGGATTCAAGTCCTGACTATACTATCACTTTAGGCCTCTCCTAAATCTTTACACTGAGACAGACACTCCTTCTGCCTACCTCCTAGATCATGGATAAGAGGCTTTATCAATGTCTTGCTGCCATATATAGGGGACAAGAGCACCAGTGCATCGCAAAAGTAAAAACTTCCAAAGGTGGAGTATTCTTGTCCCTAACACTTGGGAAGGCAAAGTCCACCTCTCTCTTTCCTCAGCCTGTGGCCTGAAAGCTGCTCAGGTGCCGTCAAAGGGAGCCCTGTGTTTTAGCCTTGGGAGGCAGTACAGCTGAGCAGTTAAAAAAGCTTTGCCTTTCAACAATTCTGGGTTTGAATTCCAGATTTGTGACCCTGGGCTTCAAGTCTACCTCAGTTTTTCCATTTATAAAGTAGAGATAATAGCATTAATCCTTTAGGGAGACTGGAAGGATTGAATGAAGTAACACATGTTCAGTTCTTACCACACAGAACTGAAGTCAGCTCAGCCAGACTTGCTGTGGCAAGCCTGTCCCTTAAGTTTCTCATTTAATGGGATCAGTAGTGTCTCTTCACCACACAGAGCTAACAGGAAGGCTGAATTTAAGCGCTAAAAGTTCTCATCCTCCTCTTCCCCACACCCAGGCCTAAGAGTCACTCACTGAGCTCCTTAGAGCCTGCCTGTTCTCTCCAGCTCACATAGTCATGGGCTCTCCCCTGCCCAACAGGTGTGGGCTTTGCTACCAGGCAAGTGGCCAACATGACCAAGCCCACCACAGTCATCGAAATGAATGGGGACATTATCACCATAAAAACGCATAGCACCTTCAAGAGCACAGAGATCAACTTCAAGCTAGAGGTGGAGTTTGATGAAACGACGGCAGACGACAGGAAGGTCAAGGTGAGTCAAGGAAGCGGTTATGGGGAATAAAGAGTGTTGACATTCGGCATCCTACATTATTGCACCCTGAGGGGTTGGTTATTATGGGGGGTTGAAATGAACAAAGTCCATAAAGCCTGAGTGGTGCTGGAGCATCCCAGGTGCTAAATGCTATTTGTCCTCTTTTGTTTTCCTCCCTTACTGGGGAGGCAGCACAGAGGCAGGATGCTCTGACCTGTGTCTACTCCAGCTCCAGCTGGGTGAGCTTGTGCATGGCATGCACTGGCTCTGGGTTTCTTTCCCCTTCCATAGACAGGGGAGTTATGTGGCCACGCTTTAGTGCCTTAGGAACAATGCCCAGTAGAACTGAGTTCTCCGCTGAGTGAGCAGGTCATCCTGGCCACTAGCAGCAAATGAGGCAGCAGGGGACAAGAGGTTGTGACCCACTCAGATGTTTCCTCTTCTCCAACCTCCACCTCTCGAGCCTGGCCAGTGATGAGGAACTATTTCCATTGCTGCCAAACCACAGGCAGGAAAAGCTATGTTCTGGATGGGGTATTTGTCCTGTGTGCTTGTGCTATCTTCCCACCAAGCCTTAGTCCCCCTCTGCCCAAGGAGGGCGGGGCCACCTATCCCAGTCTCAGACTTGTCACCCTGCAGTGGTTCTGTCTTGACAGCTTGCCTCAGGCCTCCCAGCCCCTGGGCCAGGAATGGGAGAGAGAGAACCAAGGGGCTTTGACTGCTGAATGGTGTCCCTGTAGAAGTATCCTCTCACGAGACCCAGTCATTCATCTCCTCAGTTGTTTCCACTTCCTCGTAACTGCCTCCAGGAAAGACAGGGTAGAGTCTGGTCTCTTCCTTGTGGAGGTAGCTGGAAGCCAGTCCAGGATCAACAGGAAGCTGGTAGCTGAGTTAGGGTGGTGCCCGAAGGTGAAAGCCTGCTTTGGAAAGAGGTGCCTGCCCTATCTCATGCCTCTACTACTTTAGTGTAGTCCACCTTCCCAAGAGACAAAAACCGTGATTAAATACAACTAGTTCTCTGTGATGCATAGGGTAGAACTGATTGGCTGAGTGGGCAAGAAACTACGGAATGGCAGTGAGGAGCAAGGTGGTGGTGGGGATGTACAGCCACCTCCCACCCAGGCTCCAACACACACACAGTCTGGTCAGAGCCTCCTACTGAACCCTGCTCAGCCAGGGTACCCTAGCCTGGCCTAGAGCCCCCAGATTCTTAGGGAAGAGAGACCAGGGAGAGCTGCCAAATGAGAACCAGCTGATGTAGGAGCAGCACCTAGAAAACTAAGTGGGCATTTGACCAGGGCTACAGGACACTCCAAGGGTACCCCGTCCCAAGTCCTGGCAGTTGCTGCCCTCTTGTCAGCTGAGAGCCACATGATGCACCACATGGGGTAGGAATACAGGGTGGGAAGCTTGATTTTCCCGTACCTCCCATCCCCAGGGGACATTATGTGTGATCACCACTAGGTGGAGTCTCAGGTCTCCTCATTGTCACCAGTCTTTCCATGGATACATGCTGGTACTGCCCCCTGTACTTAGGGAGACTGGGGCTGAGGGCATCACCTAGAGTATGGGATAAGTGCCCATTTTGGAGACTGGTGGTGCTTCTTGGAGCCAGGCTCTACCATACTGCCTGCCTCTCACTACTTGCCCAACATCTAAAGGACCCTGCCCCAGCCAGGCAGTAGGTGAGCAGAGGCTGGAGGTAATCAGACATGCTGCTGGACGAGGCTGGAGGTGGGCTGAGTTCTGGTCCCAGCACCATCACTAGTTTGGATCAGAGGCTAAGTCCTCTGTGGCCTCAGTGACCAGACCCCATCCTATCCCTCAATCCTGGCTGAGATCACAGCTTAGGCCTCTACCCTGCCCTCTTTCCACAGTCAATTGTGACACTGGATGGTGGCAAACTTGTCCATGTGCAGAAGTGGGACGGACAAGAGACAACACTTGTGCGGGAGCTAATTGATGGGAAACTCATCCTGGTAAGACGGACAGCTTTGCAACCTCACTCAGTCAGTTATTACACTTCCCTTCAGCCCCAGTTGTGAAAAGCAAGGGTCTTCCCTGGAAGCAATGGAAGCTAGAATAATGGAGGGTGGAGGCAGGGCTGAGTGGCATTTGGTGGCAATTTTCTATGTAGTGGCTTTGGGCTCACATCGGCCTCGTCCACATCTCAGGTTACAGGCTGTATGACTTTGGACAAGTCACCTTCACCAAGTCCCACTGTAAAATCGGTATTAGTAACACCAACCTCTTCGGGCTACTGGAAGTCTGCAGGGTGCACAACACAAAGATCACTGAGTGGCTGGACTACAGCAGGTGCTGTGTGTCCTTAGTTTCCTCCTCTGTGTCTCCTCGCCTCAACCCAGGGAGAAGTAGAAAGCAAAGCCTATCTAATCCCAGGCCCCTAGGAGAAGCTCCCATCTATTACAGCATCCCTTCTGTCTCCTCCTCAGACTGCACTGCCGCCTGTAAGGCCTCTGGGGCAGAGACAGGTGTGGCACTGACCAACAGCACATTCCTTTCCACCCCATCCCAGCCCACCTCCTGTCAGTACGTCCCATCCCTGGCTTCTGCAAGTAACTGACTAGGGCCTGGGTGCGAAGTGACAACCAGGCTGGCAGACCTGTTTAGAAACAAACTTGGGGACTTCATTTGAAGAATGGAGCCTTGACTGAATACCCCCAGACCCAGGGACAGAGATAGCAGCCACCCCATGGTCCTGGCCTCCTAACTCTATAGGATCTTTGATTTTCCCCTCAGCGTCTTAACTGCAGACCTTGGGTCAGTGGGAACCACTCACTGCATACTGATTGACACAGAGCAGGGTCCTGATAGAGTTAGGAACAGGGTGCCAAATACTCTGGGCAGCTGGACTGTGGTGAAGCCATGGGCTGGCTCAACAGTGCCAAGCTGGGTGGTGGGAGTTCAGGCCTCAGGCCCTGGCACTACCCTAAGTTAGGGAAGGAATGGAGAGTTGGTGGCCCAGTGCAGTCCTTCCACAAGTCTCTAGGCATTTTTATTCACCTACATGTCTACTATGTGCCAGGAAACCATCTCAGACACTAGGAAAATAGTGCAAAGAAGAAACACTGGGATCTTGACCAACTACTTCCTCTCTAAGCTCATTTTCCAAAATCTCTGTGGAAAAGGACTAATAACACCCAACAAAGACTTGGTATAAGTATTAAAAAAAAACACCTGCAGAGAACCTGGCACATAGTAGGTAGTCAACAAATGAAGATTATGAGGATGTAGGTAGAGGGCTGTGCCCATTAAAATGGGCAGTGTTCCCAATACCTTCCATGCCCTCATCCCCACCCTCATGTTTCTTTCCTTCCAGACACTCACACACGGCAGTGCAGTCAGCACTCGCACCTACGAGAAAGAGCCATGACCTGCCCACGCCTTCAGGGACTGCTCCTCTCCAAATGGCTACTCCTGGACTCGGCACCAGATTGCCTACTTTTTTTCCCTCTAGCATTTTGTATAAATCCATGTTGGTTGGGGAAATTCTTCTGGGGTCAGGTGGCACCAGCCTGGATCCATTTCTGGTTTCCATTATGTATGTTTGTTTTTTTTTTTAACTGCATCCAAAGGGTGCTCTGAGGTCAATAAAGCAGCACCAAGGTCACCTGACTGCCCTTTGCCTTTGGTGACTGACTCTGGGCGTCTGTTTCCTTGTGTGTCAGACAATGGGCAGAAACAGCTCGTTGAAGGTCACCAGGGAAGCAGCACTGGGTGAGAGACCAAAACTGGAAGGTTTCAGGGACAGTGTCCACTTCACCGATCACCTTACACTACACCTTGCCTTCCGACTGCCCCCTTCCACAGCCTAATGGGGAGTCCAACCTAGAATAACCAGTGGCGGGGCTTCCCCAGGCCTGGCTGCTAACCTGTCACCTCGGGCCTATCCTTCACTGAATGGCCATGGGTCTAGGCAGTTGCTCTTTATGGAAAGCTGTGGTCTCTCTTTCCAGAATGCAGGCTCAAGACACAAGATCCAGGCTTGTGCTGAGGCGGTGGGAGAAAATGCCTACTGTTTAAGATGACTGCAGAGCTCCCTGCATGCCCCAGGACATTATTCCTGGTTGCAAATTCTTACTGGTTCTCTAATCTGCTCTGGGGAAGAGGTCATCTGATCATTACAGAAGGGAGGGCTTATAAGAGATCTCCTAACAAGGCTGTGACCTGCTTGTACCTCTGGCTCTGTACCTCAGCTGGGCATCTCTCCAAGGTCTAAGGTAACATTAAATATTTTTCTGTCAACTAATGCAGACTCAATGACTTTTAAGTCTCTAAGTTACCTGTGAAGAGGGATTATAGCAATAAGAACTTTCGGTAAGTTTAAAACCAAACACACTTCCATTTAGTGCCAGGAATTTAAGCAGAGACCTGAAGTGGAACCAATTGACTCACAGTAAATACAAAGTAAAGCAATGATCTTGGCTTAGCTATCTGGTTCAGTGGTCTGGCAGGACGTTCTATACAAGCTCAGTCACCGCAAACAATGATTTTCTGGCTGTGACCACTGGCTGTCACTTCTAGCATAGTAGAATCATGTCAGGGGGAATGGGAAAAGTGAGCCCCACTTCTTACCATGTTTTCCTTCATACTGCCAGCCTCCCTTTGCCCCTGTATTAGATGCAGCTGAGATCACCCACCGATCAGCCCAGGGCGGACCAACAGGGAGGGGCCAATCCCTGATCTCTAACTACGGCCAGACTTACTCCACAGCAGTACCTGTGGTTCTAGCCTGGACTCCTGTGTGGAAATCTGGCTCTGGCAGTGGCAGCTGGAGAGGTTGTTAATAGGACCTCCTGCTGAATGAAGTTGGGTGAATGAATGGGTGAGCTTGCAGGGGTCACTTGCAAAGGGACTGGGAATGACAGGAAACAACAACTCATCCAGGCAGTGCTTTTGACATTAACTCCCAAACCCGCCTGCTGCCTAAAGGGAAGCCATCTCCCACGGGAGAGAAGTCAACGGGGTGGGAGGCCATATTCTCACTACTGAGTCTTTCCAGGAGCCAGGGTGTCCAGGCCCAAGGCTCCTGGTTCCTTCTCTCAGCCCCCCGTCTGCGCTCCGCTCTCACTCCTTGTGCCTCTTCCTGTGCTTCTTCTTCTTCTTCTTCTTCCTCGCCCCCTTGCTGTCCTTGGATGCGTGCCTTGCCCTCTTGCCGGCATCGCTCTCAGAGTCTGAGCTGTCAGAGTCAGATGACTTCCTATCTCTATGTTTCTTTTTCTTCTTTTCCTGAAAAGAAAATTTAAAAACATCATTATGTGCATATTAGCTTTAAAAAACCATGGTGTATAATCAGTAGGGGACTACTTAATACATTAAAAAACATCAATTAAAAAGAATAAATTAAATCTTCAGGTAGTAACAAGAAAAAACATTCAAGAGGGAAAAAAAACTTTAAGTACTAACAATGCCAAAACAAGTAAAGGATCTAGTCATAATGTATGTATTCTGGATTCCAATTTTAATGTATGTATGTGTCTTTATATGTATACCATATAACCTGTGTGTATATGTATTTACACACACCCGTACATGTTTAAAATACACACAAAACAATGGAAAGGACACAAAGTGGCAACAAGAATTACCTTGAAAATGAATGAATGGAGAACAAAAGGGGTCTTTCACTTTTTACTTCATATAATTCTGTCTAGTTGGATTTTTTTTTTAACAAACATTTCTTAGTTTCACTTTTGAAAAGCACAGAATATCAAAGCTGAAAGGAGCCCTTGGAGGTCACCATGTCTATGTAGAGACAGTACCTCACATGCCAAAGGTCACAGAATGAGAGATGAAGGACTCCTGGTTTCTACTAGACCCTGAGGCAAGAGAAAATAACTGTCCTCAATAGGCTCTAGCTGCTGTCTTAAATACTTACCATCTTTAACCCTCACAACAACCTTACAAGGTTATACCAATAAAGAAAAAAGCTTAGGAAGAATGTTCTCAAAGCTATACACACTACAGCATGTTGCCAAAGTAGGGTGGGAGGTATATTTCCAGGCTTCTGTAGGGTGCTCCAAGTAGTTTTTGAGCATTGCATGACCTTTTCCTTGAACTTCAAATATTTCCATTGCCTCAGCAAGGTTTCTAAGAAGGAAAGATTACGGAAGGAGAAACAGCAGAAGAGGTGCAGCTCACTGTTCCTCCTACAGGTTTCCAGCCATTCACCTGAGAGCTGTAAGTGCCTGAGTGACATACCAAGGCTTAGAAGCTGGCTGTGAGAAATGATGGACAGGACACTGAGCCAGGTGTTAGACTACCGGCCTTGGGTTCTGGCTCTGTCACTTACTAATCTATAGCCTTGGGCAAGTCATCTTACCTCCCATGGCCTAGTCTCCTTAAAGGTAAGAACACCTGTGCCACACATCTGTGGAGAAGATTTAATGAGACTACCTGTGGCTCAAGAAGTTGAAAGCCACTTGCCCCAGATCACATAGGCAGAGGTGGGATCTGCAGGGAGACCACACAATAGCACATCTCATGAGTTTTCCTCTGTAGACATGACCCCTCTTCCTGTGTAGGTGTGGTATCCAGAACAACAATTTTGGAATGAGATAGATTAAGCTCAAATTACAACTGCCACTTAATAGCTATGACTTGCAACAGGAGATTCAATTTTTTGAACCTCAATTTTCTTTTGAGTAAATTGCAAATAATAAATGTCTACATGAAAGGATGCTATGAGGGTTAAAGAAGATAAGTACCAACTATAGTGCCTGATCATAGTAGGCATTCAGTGGTAGCTAGAAAAGCATTATTCTCTCATTTCAGAGAACTTCCAGAATTTCTCACAGTTTGGCCAAGTATCTACACGGATATGTCAAAGTTTTGAGAGAAGATTAAACCAAAATTGTTCTTGACATCTCCAATGGAATAGGGGGAGGGGAACAAAGCTTCCCAGGCCACATTACTAAGCTGAAGGAACCATGGCCAAGAGCCAGCAGACTGGCAGTTTAGCTATGGCGCTGCACCTTCCTTCCATGGAAGCCCATCGCAAGGTGTATGGAGGCTGGGGGGCCTCACGAGGTTTTGCCTCTGAGGAAGGGCAAGCCAGTGGAGGGCCTGGCACCAAGTTCCTCCAAGTCCAGCCCAACCGGGATGAATAAGGAACGAGAGTAGTAACACTTGCTTATATCCAAATATCACTTGAGTTTATCAAGATTTCTGTGCCCCGATATTAATATATTCCCATTTAACAGATAAGAAAACTGTAACTCAGAGAAATGAAATGAATCGACAAGAACGGTGTACTTTCTAACTCAGAGAGTCTGGCATTATTTCCACTTTCCTCTCTCTCAAAGATGCTGGACCAAGAGGAGGAAAGAGAAAAATCACTAGAGAACTTGGCACACTGTAGTGTGGACTCTAGCTAGCAGGGAGGACTCAGGGAGGTGCTTTTCTAGACAACAACCTGGATGCAAAGGCTCTTTTGCAAAATGAACAATGAAAGTCTAGTTAGTCCTCCAGCAGGTGCTGTCAATCACTTCAGAAGTCCTAGCTGAAGATCATGTTGCAGACCATGCCATCCCTCTCGACATTTCACTCTTAGTGAAAGCTGAAGACCTCATATTCTCTGTAGCCCCCCATGATCTGGTTTCCTCTAACTTCCACTCTTCTCACTTACTACACTCCAGCTGTACTGGTCTCCTTACTGTTCCTTAGAAATGCCAAGCTCATTCCCAACAGCTGGCTATTGCACTTGCTGAAATACTCCCTCTCCATTTACCTGAGGAACTTGCTTCCTTACTTCCCTCAAATATCCACTCAAATGACACTTTAGGAAAGGCCTGCCCGTAACACCTTATCTAAAATAGTAAGTCTCCTATTCGCCCAACACCATTCCAGTACTCCCCATCTCTCATAACCAAATTAATTTTTCTCCATTGCACTAATCACTACTTGACATATTGTGCTTGTTTACAAAATACAAATTAATATTTTACTGTGACCCCCATTAGAATGTAAGTGCCATGAAGATAGGGATGTCACCTGTTTTGTTCACTGTTGTGCTTGCAGTGACCAGAACAGAGCTTGACACTCTGAAGCTCTTTTAATGATGAAGCTGAAGTACTGTGTATGGGCAGGGATGGGTGAAAGATGATGCTGGGAAGCTGAAAAGATTGTGAGCAGTCTTAAAGAACTCAGCCTGTATTCCATAGAAGGGCTCACTGAAGGCTTCTGAGCAGACTATAGTGGATGACTCTCTGTGCTCTATCAGAGCAGACCCAGGACTGGCAAGCTCTCTCTCAGACAGGCGCCAGAAGTTCTCTGGACAATAGGCCAGAGCCAGCACGGCAGCCAAGGAATGATATTCTTATTTCTGTTCTTCTATATAAAGTACAGCACAGAGTAATTATAGTAGCCACATCAAAAGAAAAAAATTATATTCCAGATCAAATATAGCTAAACTTCACTATAATCAGTGGGCAGCCTGATCCCTGAGGCACGTGCTGCCTGGAAATAAAGCTCCGATTCAGAAAGACCCGTGATGGCATAGTAGGGGGAAGAAGCCAGCAGAGCACAGGCCACAGGTTCATGGGGAGACCATCCAGGGCTTCATAGCAAGACCTCTACTCCTATTTTCCCAACACTTTATATCCAATTTCTGTTTTCAACACAGAGCCTCCTCTTTTTTTCTAATTACACCCAACAAAAATAACTTATAATTTGGACACACTGGGACAAAAATTGTCATGGTATTGAATAGCATAGAGAACTAAATCAATGCACACTAGATTTTTGGACAAGAGCATGCACTCAAAACAGTATGTATTTGGTAAAAAGATGTGGGGCCTCAGGGCCAGGAAGGTCTCTTACTGCTGGAGCTGTTCCCTTCATTATTACCCACCAGCAGCAGTAGGAGTTAGTCCCTATTCTCTCCCAACTGAGGGCAGGTCTTACTGCGTGAAGGAAACCTGAGGAGCTACAGACAGCAGACACTATGGAATCTATCTAGTCAAAGGTAGCTAGCATTTGCCTATTATGTGCCAGGCATTATTTGGAACAGGTGACATTTTTTCTTTATCCTGAGCCATTTTCTGGTTCCCCAACATGCCCAGCACCTTCCCCTGTCATAGAAGCTTTATATTAGACATTCTCCTCTACCAGACTGCAAAAAGAAGTGGGACAATGAGACAGTCTAGTGAGGAAGCTGGGATGAAAATCCGATAGTCTGTTTCTGTCTTTCCAGTTCCTGTTCTGCACGGCCCAACCAAACCTCACACTTCATTTGCGGTCACTGGATTTCTAAGAGATCCAGTGACCCCTTGGATTCAGTGTCTAAACTTTGCCACCAGATAACCTTGGGCACTTATCTTTCTCCTTAGGCTATTAGCTGCTTGAGTGTCAGTGCTGTATAACTTTTATTTCATGTGATTTGCCTATCACATATGCCTCCCACACACTAGGCATTCTTGCTACCTACTGACCTATTCACAACAGGGATGGCTGAAGGCATTTCCCTTCAGATGAACTCAGTTGCATGTTTGGTGCCCAGAACGAATCAGTGCTGGAACAGGAATCCAAACCTGCCACTCTCCCACCTTCCAAAACATCCATCTAAGGTCGAAGTGTGTACTGGTAAGGAAAGCCAACCTCCTCTTGGGATCAAAGATTTAGAGGATGAAAGGGAATAAGCAAGAGGCCTGGAACTTTGATTTATGGTTATGAACACAATGAGATCAATAAATAACATTGTATGGCTGCTAAGGGTAGCTGGCAAGGGAGTCAAAACTGGCAAAAAAGTGACCCTGTGAGTCCTGGTAAGTCAAGCACCCAACACAATGCACAGTAGACGTGAAGCATTCAATACATATTTGTCGAGTAAATAATTGAATAGTTAAATGAATTAATGGTTGAAGTGTAGTATATAGAAAAGAATATTGGGTCAGTAATCTGAAGACCTGGGTTCTTATTTCAGCACTACTTCTTATAGGTGTGTGACTTTAGTTGAGATGATTTCTCTTAATCTCCATTTCCTACTGTGTAAAAGGGTAGAACAATAATACCTACTTTGGCTACTACACAGGATTGTATCAGGATAAAAAAAAATATGAAGATACTACATAAACTGAAAGGCACTAAACAAATATAAGGCATAAAAGATAATGAAGGAATTACCAGTGAAGTGAAAAGATACTGATGCTAGATGGTAGCTTGGTAGAAACAGGGCATCAAAGAAAAAGTTCTAACAGTTTCAACTCCTTAGAGCACTTTTTAATCAAAGAGGACTCATGAGTTAGAAGTTCATATACACAAAGGTACTTTAAGACACAGTAAGGCATGATGGTTATTATTGCCATTGTTCCCAGACCATTCTTCTACTAAGTGAAGAGCAATGGAGGGTAGGATAAAGGGTTGACCTAGCTTGTCATAAAGAACCTCATCCCTAGCAGGTCCTTAATAATTGTTTTGGTAAAATGAAATGCATATTTTAAAGCAGTATTGTATTAAATAATGCAACTACAACTTAACCAAAGATCCACAGAAGTGAGATATCTACAGAACTGCTTTAGGAAGCCAAACAAATAAAATTTACTCTCTCCCAAAAAGGTTGAAAGAGAAAGAAAAATCCTTACAACACATAAATAGAATTGTAGCTAAAAACTTAGCTCTACTAAAGAAGTAAAATGACTTATTTGCAGACATCTTATATCTAAACATTTCACAAAAACAACTGTTAGAATAAATGAATTAGGCAAAGTTGCAATATACAAAACCAACACACAAGAATAAGCGGTATGTCCATACATTAACAATACATACAATGAGCAATCTGAAAAGGAAATTAAGAGAACAGCTCCATTTATAACAGCATTTAAAAGAATAAAATACTTAGGAATAAACCTAACCAAGGAGGCAAAAAGACTTATACAATGAAAACTACAAAACATTGCTGAAAGAAATTAAATATGACACAAATAAATGGAAAAACATCTGTGTTCATGGACTGGGAGATTTAATATGGTTAAGATGTCAACACATACAAAATAATCTACAGATTTCCTATAACCCTATCAAAACCCCAATGACACTTTTTGCAGAAAGAGAAAAATCCATCCTCAAATTCATATGGAATCTCAAGGGACCCCAAATAACCAAAATCACCTTGAAAAAGAATAACAAAGTTGGGTGACAGACATTTCCTGATTTCAAAGCTTAAGTACAAAGTTACAGTAATCAAAACAGTGTGGTACTAGCATAAAGACAGACATCCAGACCAATGGAATAGAATAGAAAGAAAAAAAACATCACATATATGGTCAAATTATTTTCAACAATGCCAAGCCGTTTGGTGGGGAAAGGATAGTCTTTCAACAAATGGTGCTGGAAAAACTGGATATCCACATGCAAAGAAAAAAGAATTACAGATGTGGATAAAAAGATATGAACACTTAATTTGGGGATTATTAGCATATAAATGGTATTAAAACCACAGGAAAGGATGAAATAACAGAGGAAAGGGTAGTTAGAGAATAGATGGGAGTAATAAGATGGCCTCAGGGCACTCCAACTTTCAGAGTTAAGGCAGAGGGCCAGAGAATCACAATCATGAAGAGAACCAAGCAGTGAGGTGCTTTTTAAAAAAAGGCAGATGCCCAGACCCAGGCCCTGATGATTGGAACTAACAGGCGGAAGGTAAATACGTATTGTGAAAATCTCCCTAGGTTAGTTCAATAGTCTGAATATGAGTGAGAGATGGGAGGGGATGAAATGCACAGTGACCAGGGCGGAGGGAGAAAGTTATAGGATTGAGATACTTCAAAGGTACCACCAACCAGACTTGGTGACTGACAAGATGTGGGATGGAAAGGAGAAGAAAATAAATGATACACTGGCTTCTTTCTTGGGACTGGCAGGTTTTGCTGTTATCAAAACAAGTAATACAAGACAGAAGGATAGAAACAAGGGTTTTGGTTGTTGTTTTTGTAGTGGTCATGGGAGTGGTGTGGGTGCGTGTGTAGGGAGGGGAGCTGAAGAGAGAATGACAGTGACGACAGCCCACATTAATTAAGCACCTACTTGTCAGTGCTTGCCATCTATTTTTGGGAGTTGTACATCCCTTTACTTGTCATCAGAGATCACAACGATCCCACTTTGAAAGTTAAGGAACTGAAGTTAGAGAGCCCAAAGATACATAGCAGGTAAATAGCAAGGTCTGATGGACTCCAAGACAAAGTGTGAGGTATCTGTGAGAAAACAGTGAGGCATGTGGAAGTCATCAAGGCAGTTCAAGTCTTAGGAGGGATGTGATCACCCAGGAAAAGAACATACAGATCAACAAATTATTATTCATATACTCAGCTTGGTCTTACAATGGTACAATGGGCCTTTTTCCTCACCTATAAAATGAAGATAATACTTAATTTATAGATAATGCCCACCAAGGGCAAGGACCTTTTTGTATTCCTGTTTGCAATTCCTGGAATAAAATGATCACTCAACTCAAAAAAGGTCTGAAGTTCTGAAAGAAACAGAACAAATAAAAAAAAAACACCCCTCAAAAAACTTAATAACCAAAAATGAGTAGAAAAATAACTACCTAATATGAGAACAACTATTTCTTGACAAAACTATATAGCACAGTTTTTCATTTCCTGTGTAGCAGGCTACAAATGCAGTTTTTATTCCTGCACCACAATAATACCTGTTTTATGAATTGTTCTGCTATATGGAGTAGAAAGGGGACAGAATTCAGTGAAACAGGCATTCTGATCCACTGCTGGGTGCAAATAAGTACCTTCTGGAAAGATAATTTAATAAAATGTATCAAGAGCCTTAAAGTCCTAACTCAGTAATCTTACTTAAGAATGTATCCAAAGAAAGCAGTAAGATATTTAAATTGGAAATAATCAAAAATATCCAACAATTGAAAAATTATTAAATAAACCTTCAGACAGCCATAGGGTGGGTAGAATGTCATATATTGCTCTTACATCAATTTTTTGAAGGACACTCAAGGACTAGAAAATGCTTTTGATTGATATAAAAAAACAGGATATAAACTATACCTGGGATGGCCATAGTTTTTCATATTTAACTGTATATGTAGCTACATATACATATTTTTTATTACCTAGAAAAAAGATTGGAATATATTAAAAATACTATAAGGGTCTCTCTGGGTGGAAAGATTACAGGAGATCCTAATATTTTTTATGTTTTTCAGTATTCCTAAAATTTCTGCAAGAAGTACACTTCATTTTAAAACTCAAAAAAATTACAACAACCAGAGTAAAAGACAGTACCCACCTTCTTTCTTTTTCTGGAAGAATTCCTTGTGGGGTCAGGCTTCTCAAGCTCTGCTGACTTTGCCTCTTCCTTCTCTTCTTCTTCATCAGGTATCAGAGAGTATCTGGTACCCCCGGGTTGCATGAAACAATCCTTTGCAAAGTGGCCTGCAGAAGAGAGGGAGGAGAGGTAGAAAAGGTAGGAAGGGGAGCAGCAGTCTCTCTCTCTTTGCAGGCAGATCTTCCCCAGAGGCTCCTGACAGGGCCCAGCTGGTTCAGGTTTACGGAGTTCATTCAGAGCAGCTGTTCCATTCAGAGCAGATTTTCTGTCACCTCAAGAGGGCACTGCTCACTCAACCTGAGCCACACTAGCGGCTGGTCCTAGAGCTGTGGGAAACAATGGTGTTGCTTTGGAAACGGCAGAGGATTTGAGAATGTAGGTGCTGCCCTTCATTAGCGATAGGGCTTAGCAATTTTTAGAGATCTATTTGGAACTTATTCCTGGCAGCAAAAGATTGCTCCACAGAGCAGAATGCTCAGCAGAGGGAGCCAAGTGGCAGCCAAGCCCTAAAGGAAGACAGCTCTTAGGCAGCTGGCAGGAAAGCAGCACTCACCTCCAAGCTAAGGCCCAGAGGAACAGTCATCTAGGGGCACTCAACATTTGGACTGTCAGGTCTGGCAAGGGCCTTAGAGACAAACAAACCCAACACTGCATTTGCAGAGGGTATGAAGGTCCAGAGTGGAAAAGTAGCTCCAAGTCACAGAGAGAGAAGCAGAGCTAAAACTTATCACAGGTCTCATACCACCCTGTCCTCTGCTCTTTCTGCTGCACCCAAACCAACCACCTTTGGCCTGGCCCTTGCTACCTGGACCAAATTCCATTTCTCATTCTTCTCTGCGCCATGCAATACCTGGAGGACACAAGTTGAAGTTAAAGGGTCCCACCTGTCCTGAGCCTACAGAGCTATCAAAGGGCCTTTTAACAGATGCTACAGAGCTGGTTTTGTCTGAGTGTGTAGATCCTGTCTCAGGCACAAGAGGATTTGATGAGATCATCAAAAAGCTACATGTAAACTACTTTGCAACTCTGAGTCCAAAAGCTGGATGGTGCCTGGAAGGGAAATAGAACACAGAGTTTCCCAAATATCTGGAATGTGCCCAAAATGCCAAAGGAGGTCTCTTTCTCAATTTTACTTTTCCCTTCCTCTTTCTACATTAATGATAAATAGGGGCTTAAACCGGGCACAAATCGGCTACCAGTAGATATACAAAAATCAAGAGAGCAGAATAGATGGAAGGCTAGGGAGAAGGGGTGACAAATTGAGGTCACTCTGAAAATGAGAAGTTGGCAACACCTTTCATTATAGCTCCAACAAGGGAAATCAGGCTGAAAGAGTTCTTTAATATTTGAGTAAGACTAGAGGAAACCTGAGGAAACAAAGCTAAAAGGAAGGGACTAGCCTGTGTTCTTTATTACTAAAAGGATATTGTATTCAGAACCCTGAAGTAAGAGATTTGTCTTGGATCCTTAAGGAATATATTTCCAAGTTGCTTGATTTTTGCAACAGAATAATAATAGTCCTTACAGATAAAAAATTTAGTGTTAATCATAATCCGACACTCTATGCTCCCGGCATAGTACATGGGGGCCTTGCCCAGGCAGGGCTTCAGCTGCAGAGTGGGGAGGGGAGTGGGGATAGTACAGCATCTGGCATGGCCAGCATTCAGAAGAGGTAACAGGAAAAGCCTCAAGCCATGAACTCTAATGTGAGTCTAGTAGGAATAACAGCATGAGCAGGCGAGACCACCACTTGACTAGAAAACGGTGAATTAATAAACTCACACTAGGCTGTCTCCCTCACCCAGTAAAGGGTCTGTCCACAAGGAGAGAAAGACTGAAGCGGCAGAGATTTACCTTACCTTTACAGCCACACTTCTTGCAGGTAGTGTTAAGGACAGCCTCGAGGGTGATCTTCTGCCCAGTGTAATCCTGGAAGGACCGCCTTCGCCTCTCTTCTTGCCTGTAACAAAAAGGATACTGACTGTTGGCCCTCTTAAGAGATGTGGCCAGAGATGTCACAGGTAATGCTGTATGTTGCCTTTTTGTTTTGTTTTTGGCAGGTAAAAGGGAGACCGAAGGACATGAGGAGACAGGTGATGAAAGAAATAACATGAAATTGACAATTGTTTCATTCAGGACAAGGCTCTGAAGTAATAATTATGAATGGGACTCAACTTCATCTCACCAATGCACTGAGGATGAAGATATAATTACTCACCCACAAAGGCCCCTACAACCTTTACAAAGTCACTCCTGGGTTTAAAAGACCTTCTGAGATTTCCTAGAAAATGAAGTCCAAATTCCTTACCTTTCATAATTTGTCTCTAATCTACTTTTCCATTTTCCGGCTCTTCTTTACTTGTACAATATGCTCCAGCCAAACCAAACCATTTTTCCTTCTCCAAATGGTTCACTGCTTTTGCTCAGGCAGTTCCCTCTCTCTGAAATGCTGTGCTCCTGTCTTTACTCCCACCTTACCACCTCTACACCTAAACATTTTAAAGATCTGCTTAGTTACCACTTGTTTCTATTAAGTCTTCTTCCCTAAGCCACTCAGCCAGAATTAATCTCTTTCCCATAGCACTTTTTAAATTTTCTAACCTTTTCCTAAAATTTTGATATCATTAATACACACCACATGAGCAATACTGTGGTTAGTAGATTCCCCCCATGATCAAGTCCCCACCACATATCCCAGTATAGTCACTGTCCATCAGCATAGTAAGATGCTATAGACTCACTACTTATCTTCTCTGGGCTATACTGTCTTCCCTGTGCAAAATTCTTAGCTTTTAACCAAAGTATAACATACATGCAGAAAGGTGTTCATAAAGAAACAGAACATTTCCAGCACCTCAGAAGCCCTTCTAGTCACCATGCCTCCCCCAAAGGTAAATACTATTCTCATTTCTAACAGCACAGATCAGTCGTAATTATTTTTGTGAATCATATAAGTGGAATCATAGAGTATGGACCCTTCTGTGTCTGGCTTCTTGTGCTTGTTTGTGAGATTCATCCATATTGTAGTGTGTGGTTGTGAATTTTCATACCCACTCTCTGCAGGGTATTATTTCACTGAGCATAATACCCTCTAGCTCCATCCATGTTGTTGCAATGTTTATTTTGCTGTTGATGGGTATCTTGAGTAATTTCTATTATGAACAGTGCTTCTGTGAACTTTCCAGCACAGGTCTTTCAATGAACACATATGTAAACATTTCTGTTGGGAAACACCTACTTCCAGGTAGGGGTAGAACTGGCGGGTTGTTGGGCATCAGCTGGAGTAGACACTGCCAGACAGTTTTTCAAGTGTGTTTACCAGTTATACTCCTTCCAGCAGAGCCTAGACACCCCGGTTGTCATAGCTCTTACCTTTTACCTTTACTGTAACACATAGTACCTGTACAGAGTAGGTACTCAGGAAATATTTGAAAGGCATCACTTTCCATCACTCTCACTTTCAAACTCAAACTGTATCCTATCCACACATCACTTTATTACATGATATATTGATATTTCTTCTCTAGAGCATGAACCCTTTCTATAATACCTTATTGTGTTTATTTCTCCCATACTTTAGACCATGGTTTCTTGAAATTCTTTGCTCTTCACCCAGAATATCATAATTTTTTACCTGAACTTTTTTTTTTATTAAGGTATCATTGCTATACAATCTTATGAAAGTTTCACATGAGCAACACTGTGGTTTCAGCATTCACCCATATTATCAAGTCCCCCCCACCCCTCATTGCAATCACTGTTCATCAGCGTAGTAAGATGCTATAGTCACTACTTGTCTTCTCCGTGCTAACTGCCTTCCTTGTGACCCACCTACACTATGTGTGCTAATCATAGTGCCTCTTAATCCCCTTCACCCTCCCTCCCCACCCACCCTCCCCAACCCCTTCCCTTTGGTAATCACTAGTCCCTTCTTACAGTCTGTGAGTCTGCTGCTGTTTTCTTCCTTCATTTTTGCTTGTTCTTGTACTCCACAGATGAGGGAAATCATTTGGTACTTGTCTTTCTCCACCTGGCTTATTTCACTGAGCATAATACCCTCCAGCTTCATCCATGCTGCTGCAAATGTTTTACCTGAACTTCTTAACTTTGAACTCTTACTTCATCTAAGATTTTCCAACAATTCACCATGTCTCTATAAAGTCCAGCAAAAACAGAAATGTTCTATCAAACAAGCCACATTTGCCAGATAAATGCAGGAATAACAACATCAAAAAAGTAGAACAAAGTTACCCACGTCACATATTTTAGCCAACAGTTTCATGGACTGTGCAGGATCAAGAGAGAAAATGGGCAGGACAAAGGTATTCCATATTCTGTCCCATTCATTCTTCAATATTGGCTCAAATACTGCAACTTCTACAAAATGCTCCCTGCACCACAAGCAGAGTTACTCTTTGGTGCTTTCACAGCGTTTTACTCTCTGATCATTTTATTTTGTTAGCTTTGTTTACATTTGCCTTTCCCTCTGTTCCAGGAGCAGGACTTCAAAGGTAAAGTCTGTGTCTTGCTCTTCCCTGTATCCGAGCAGGCAGTACACCATCTAGCACAGAAAGCAATGGTGGAAAAGTTCTATAAATTTGTGTCTGTACTGTTGACTATGTCTGTGGCATGGAGCACTTAAAATATGGTTAGTGTGATTGAGGAACTGGATTTTAAATTTTATTTAATTTTTAAATTTACATTTAAATAGCTATATGTAACTGGTGGCTACTCAGTTAGACAGTACAGATGAGCATGATTTAAATTTTGAAAATGTCTGCTCAAATCCCTAGCTTTTGCCCTAGAACAGTCTTACTCAAAGGATAGGGAGCCAACTGACTGGTCCGGGTCATGGAAGAGAGTCCTTTCAAAGAGTGAAGCTTGAGTAACAAAGCCCAGATGAGGGAGGTGGGGAGGGAAATGGGGAGTTACTTATCAATGGGCATAAAGCTTCAGTTCAGCAAAATAAGTTCTAGAGCTCTACTGTACAAAAGTTTCCCTATAGTATAATAACAATACTCTACAGTACACCTAAACATTTGTTAAGAGGGTAAATTTCCTCTTAAGTGTTCTCACCACCATAAAATAAAAATTTTTTAAAAACCAGGGCAGGATCCTAGGAACATAACTTGAGCAAGTCACAAACTGCATGACTTTCAGATGTCCTTATCTGCAGAAGTGAGTTTCAAGTGGCCCTGAGACAATTTAAGCAAACCCTCATTACGATCAATTCCAACAGTCTGTGGATTCTAATATACTACATGCCAAATCACATCTTCGACGTAACACTCAATTCAACAAATGTGTCACTCACCACCTCTTCCTTTCTATGTTCAAAGCCATCATGCTAGTTTAGGCTTCACTACATTTCACCTAAATTGTAATAATCCCCTCACTGGTCTCCCTGCCTCCAATTTTCCTCCTCCAATCCATCCAGCTCACTCAGTTGGACTAATCTTTCTTTTTTCAGTTCAACTAATAAGTGGCAAGCACCTGTGCTAGCACTAGTGCTAAGAGTAAATGTATTAAAATGATAGAACATGGTTCTTTTCCTCAGGGAGGTTAGATCTAGCAGAGGAGGGAGACATATAAACAGATAATTACAGTATGGTGAATCATAAATGCTCTTTTTAAAGACTATAATATGCTGGCCAAACCTACTTGGAAATTGCCTTTAGCCCCTTTCTATTTGTAAATTTATTTATTAGATGGCCTCTTTAACAGTTTGGGGTAGAGAGGATGAAATGTAAGATAGCTAGATTTTAGTGGAAAATGAAAGGTAGTAACAAACCGTGTGTGGCTAGAGACTGCATGAAGATACTGAGCATAACAGGACTAGACCAGAGAACTGGGTACCTGCAAAGATTAATCTGATCAGGAGCCTCTCCCACTCAAAGGCTTTAAAAATTCATATATATTCTTTGATTGACATTCAAAGCTCTCCACAATCTGACCCCAACATATCTTTTAAGCCTAACATTCTAGTATATGACCACACCCTAGTCTTTTCTTAAACAAGATCCCTGAATGCCTTGTGCTTTCTCACCTCATGCCTTTCCTCAAACTATTTCTTCTGCCTGGAATACCATTCCTTCCCCTGCTGCCTGACAAAATCTTATCCATTCTTGAAGACCTAGCAAAAATGCCACCTCTTCTCTCACCATCAGGGCCTGAAATCAGCTCTTCCTTTTCAAGTGATTCCTACACGCCTTTCTTTAAACCACTCTCTTAGCATTTATTGTATGTTGTCCTATATTAATGTTATTTGCATAATTATCTCATTACACTAGGCAGTAAGATCCTTAAGCAGAAACTTTGGTATTGCCACCGTACTTCATACAGAACATGAACCCAGTTTGTTGAGTGAGTGAACCAACTCAACAACTGCTACACATGGGAGATAAGAAAGGTAATACATGAAAAAAAAAAAAAAGGTAAGACATGGCCCATGCTCCTGTGGATCTCACGGATATTGTTTGAAAAGAAAAGGTGTGATAACCTCAGAGAGAGGAAAAACAAAAAACAGAGACATTTTAAAACAAAACTGTAAGTATCTCTACTATGTATTGAGTTTCTACTATTGACTAGATAAGAAACTAAGCTAGGCTCTTTACAAACAGGATTGTATTTAAATTAATCCGTCATTTCTGAGACGTAGGTGTCACTACCTACCTCCATTTCATAGTGAAGAAGCTGAGGTTCAGAAAAGCTAAGTAATCTGCTCAAGGTCATATACTAATCCGCAGCAGCACTAGCCCTCCTTCTGATTCAAGTCTAACTCTAAAACCTATCATCATCCCACTATACCATGCTTCTTCCCCTGAAGGCAGCTCTAGACAAAGTTTATAACAAAAATTACTGTTTAGCTACTTGGTTATTACTAGAAATAGCCTATACACAGAGGCATGTACAGCACAAAGCCAGGGAGCCCTTTCCCTTTCTTAGAGAAAGAAAGATAGCTCTTTACCTTACTTGTTTTATATTTTACCCTTTAAAGGATGGTTTTGGGCAATTCCACCGCTTTTTAATGAATCTGTAGAGCATAGGATTCTTTGGAGCAGAAGCAATTTATTACAATGTAATCAGTAAATGCCAGATTTTAACATTTTTGAGCTCTGAGTTATAAAATATTTCTTTGTGACTAGAAAGTGTTTCATCAATACTTAGCTCCTATAAACATGTCAATATTTACAGACTAAACTACAGAAAATGGACAAACTCTCTAAGACACATGCAACAGCTAGAAGCATCATGTGGTGAAAAAGCACTAGCTTTAATGTCAGGGAGACCTAGATTCAAGTCCCTGACCCACTATAATTTGCTACATAACCACAGGCAAGTTACTCATCACCAAGCATCAAGCTAGAAACTAGAAATATAAAGTAAAATACAAACACCCACTTTGGAAGTTGTTATGAGAATTAGATTGACAAAGGTACATTAACTGCCTGGCACATGCACATGGGAGCACCTGACTAGCATGAGATAAACAACGGTATATTTTATCATCAAAAGCAACAAGTAATGTCATGGTTAACCTCAAGATAAATGTATGATTTTGGTTGGCTTTCTGAAACACTGGTAACAGTTCATAAACCCCCAAGACTCCTTCAAGGGTGCTTAGAGATCTAGGAACCCCTGGTAAGAAATCAATAGCTTATATTCAAGACTTTGAGATAGACAGCAAATGCCCTGTATCACCGGACATTATCCTACGAGGCATAAAGTATTTCATCCCTAAATGAAAGGTCAGGAGAGCCAATGAAAGTAAGGTGTTGTGTTCAGAACACAATATATCCCAACACACAGGAGTCTAAGCCCCACTGTTGCTTCTAGATTACCCTGTCCTCCCACATGGTCTCTACTTTTTTTCAGCCCTAGTGCTCGGAGAGAAGCAAGTAACAGGTACTTCATGCATGCTTGGTAGCTAACTGGTTAAAATGCAGATGGAAAATACAGGGAAGGAAACAAAATCGTTGATAGAGGACATCTATGCTAGGGGTTTGCATGTCAGCATTTCATCTTAGAACTCTACCCGGTAAAGTGTGACCTACATTTTGTACCTCTGAAAATCAAAGATTACAAAGATTACATAACTCAGCAATATCACCATCTATAAATGGTAGGGTTCCCAGGTCGGACTGATTCCCTACAGCATTCTGTGGTTTGATAGGCGGAAGGATTTTAGCCTTTCTAAGTCTTGTACCTACTCAATGATAACGTTGTTGGGGTCGAGGTCTTTCCCAGTTCCTTGGTTGACAACTTTCATGGAGAGGGATACTTTTATCCTATCATTTTTCATCTGAAAAAGACAAAAGCAAAATCACCAAAAGCTCAGAGACATCACTTAGACTGCTGGTCTGTAATTATCTGACTCAGAATGGAAGCTTTTGTCATCCTAACGAATATTAACCTTCTCTAAAGGCCGAGGCCCCATGCTAGGGACACTGTGTACTAGTATGTGTAACAGGCAGATCCTGTGGCAAAACAACTTGAGGAAATGGTTTTCATCTCATTCTAGTCCGTCTGGGGGTAGAGACAGAAATGGCTGCTCAGCAATCTATAAAGTCTGTGGAGGTTAGCAGGCAGAAAATAAACGCTGCTTCTTCCAGTTAAGAAAGCCTAATAATCGGCTCAGAATCATGAGCCTAGAATGGGTTTCAGAACATTCCTATAGACTAGATCTCCTTTTAGACTTAGTCTAGAGCATTTTAAATATTAAGACAATTGTTAGCCACACTGATCTTCTTTCACTTCCTCCAGCATTTGAAGCCCTTCTTCACTTCAGCGTCTTGCAACAGTTCTTCTCTTGGCCTGGAATAGTTTTATCTCAACTTTGTATACAATTAGTTCCTTTTTCTTTGGGTCTCAGCTCATATTCTATCTCCTCAGAGAGCTTGTTCCTGATCACTTTACCTAAGTCTACCTCTGATATTGTTTGAACCCATTACAGCACTCATTATAATTTGCAATTATTTTATGTATGTGCTTGTTTACTTTTATATTTGTCTCCTCCAATTATAGTCTACATAAGCTCCATAACAGCTGTGGCCATTGCTGTCCGGCTCACTTGTATCCCTCACACTAGTACACATTAAGCACTCAAATATTGCTGAATACTGTCTCTTTCAGGCCTGTCTCCCCTGCCCTTCTCTTGCTAGAAGAGCCTCAGTGTCAATTCCCATTTCTCCTGAGGTCTGCCCACACGCACAGCCCTCATACCCTTCAGTGAGTTGTTATAACAGGGTCCTTCAGACCTTTCTCACTTCCCTCACACTGTATGGTACCAGGTATTAGGAAAAATAAACGATTGTAAACTCTGTGTCCTTGTTGATTCTGGTCCAAATTGAAGTGTATCTGGCAGGTATTCTTTGGAAGTTGTAATAAAGACTAGTCCCAATTAACTTCCTTCTCTCTGTTTAGTTCTTTTCTGTTTTTTTTTTTACTTCCCACCTATCATTTGGGTAAACTTCAGGGAGGGAAGTTTTATAAACATGTACTTTTGCACCACACTTAGTACAGTTGACACCATTCCTTCTGTGCTTGCAGGGTAAACAGCCAAAAGGTTTAAATCGCAGAATACAGTGGCAGGACTCAAAAATAAGATCAGCCACAGTTAACCAAACATATACACACTCATCATCATAAAATACCAATAAAATCCCCAGATTTTCCTAATTCTTTCTAAACACATGAAAGTTGCATAGAACTTTACCTCTCGACCAATAAGCTTCACCCACACTTTGTCTCCAACATCTACTAGCTCAGAGGGCTTATCCACACGACAGGATGACATGTGAGTTCGATGGACCAGACCTGGGCACAAGAATAAATGGCATAAAGAACAGGGTATGTCTTGGTATTTGCACTCTAAATAACAAGGTAAGGGGAAGACAGGAGTTGAAGATTCACTGAAAAATATTTGTTAATTTAAAACTGAAAATTAAAAGAATTCAAGATCTCTTTTTGTACTTAACTAACAAATACTCTTTAAAAATAATGCTTGATGTTAGTAAAAATGTGACACAATAACTACAATTAATACTAGTAAAAATACAAGTTAGTAAAATTCTTTGAAAGCAAGGGGCATAAAGATGTTTATACGTTTGATGCAAAAATATCATTAGAATTTTTCCAAAAGAAAAAACTCAACAGAGGCAAAAACCTATGGACCGGCAGCATTACTACCTACAAAAGTTTACAAAAAACTATGAAACGACCCAAATGACCAGTAATTGGAAAATAGCTTGGTAAACTATAGCAAACCTATGAAATGCAAGAATAAGCAACCATTTAAATTACAGTTACAGAAAATAGTTATGATAGATGTTAACTGAAAAAGGAAGTATAAACAAGGTGCCATTTTTATTAAAGTAGCAAAATATTTAGAAAATAAGAATGTTGAGAATATAGCAAAATAAGAATTATTGCCAGGGCTAGTATAAATTTTTAGAAATCATTCAGCAATGACTATCAAGAGCAATAAAAAATATTTAATGAAATTGAAGATTAAATGATGGAATAATTATTAAATAATTTAATAAAACAACAGATATCCTTTTCCCGTCTGTCCGAGTTCCTTTCCTGGGAGAACCACATTCCTTACATTCTAAAATAATCTAGTCAGGCCATGTGATCTGGTGGAGCTGACCTCACCCCAACTGTGGGCATATGGCATATGCTTAGTCAATCAAAGTACTTTATCCCACTGGCCACAGTAATTGACTGGTTCAGGGAGAGACACAAGACACTAGCTAAATCAAATATTTTTCAGTATGTTTGCCAGGATTATAAACTACAATTTTACCCAGGTCCATCTTTAACACCATGTGGCAAGAGTTGGCCAGAATGAAGCAAAGAGCACTGGTAAACAAGACAAAGCCCCAAGGGCATAATTGGAGCACTTGATTTAGCACTGGGGCAAGATAGATTTATTCTGCACTCCCCAGTGAAGGTAGTCAAACATTCCCCAACTGTGTTTCTATCCCTTGCAACCAAGAGTTCTGACTAATAATTTGACCCATAATCACTTCTGGAAATCTGTTCTAAGGAAATAACCTTATACAAAGAAAAAGCTACCTACATCAAAATTCTCAATATGTTTTAGACAATCATTTATAGCCTAATACCCAACAACAGAGTAATAAGTCAACAACAGATGGTCCATTAAAAAAGATGCTCAAAAGGTTATGTAAAAACATGTTAACAATTCATCCTTTAGTAAATATTTATTGACTTTGTACTAGGTATCAAGCACTAGAGGCAACTAGCAATTTCTCATAAAAATAAATAATAGTCCATTGGTAGATGAATGGATAAAGAAGATGTGGTACATATACACAATGGAATATTATTCAGCCATAAGAAGAAAACAAATCCTACCATTTGCAACAACCTGGATGGAGCTAGAGGGTATTATGCTCAGTGAAATAAGCCAAGTGGAGAAAGACAAATACCAAATGATTTCACTCATATGTGGAGTATAAGAACAAAGAAAAACTGAAGGAACAAAACAGCAGCAGAATCACAGAACCCAAGAATGGACTAACAGTTAACAAAGGGAAAGGGACTGGGGAGAATGGGAGGGAAGGGAAGGATAAGGGCGGGGAAGAAGAAAGGGGGCATTACGATTAGCATGTGTAATATGGGGGCAGAAAAGGGAGGGCTGTGCAACACGGAGAAGACAAATAGTAATTCTACATCTTACTATGCTGAGGGACAGTGACTGTAATGGGGTTTGTCGGGGGGGGACTTGGTGAAGGGAGAGCCTAGTAAACATCATGCTCTTCATGTAAAATAAATAAATTAATTAATTAATCAAAAAATAAAAATAAATAAATAAATAACAAAAGTACAATGCAAAATTGTAGAGTATGATTATGAATGCTTAAAATGGGTTTTAAAAATTAGAATGATCTAAAATGATGTAACAATGGTTATACTAAGGTATAAGATCATAGGATAATTTTCTCCTTTTCTTTTCAAATGTTTTAATAATAGAGAAAACTACAGTTGACCCTTGAACAATGCAAGGGGTTCCAGAACAAACAAAACAACTAAACGCAGGCCTTTACAAGGGACACTGAACCCCTACTAAAGCCGAAAATCCATGTATAGCTTTTGACTCCCCAAAAACTTAACTACAAATAGTGTACTGCTGACCAGAAACCTTACTAATAGCATAGTCAATTAAAACATATTTTGTATGTTATATGTATTATATGCTGTATTCTTACAATAAAGTAAGCTAGAGAAAAGAAAACGTTTTTTTTTTCAAATTGTTGCAAATCTCCAAAAGATTTCCAATGTATTTATTGAAAAAAATCTGCATATAAGGGGACCTGGGAAGTTCAGACACATGTTATTCAAGGGTCAACTGTATGTCTATTCTGGGTGAAATGAATAAACAATTATTTTGAATGAACATAAACAAGGAATCTGAAGAAAAACTGAAAAGTCAAAGATTTATATCCAAAATAACTGTCTGCCCTGAAGTTGCCTGGGAGAATTATTAACCTTTATTCTCTTTCTCTTAATTTCCCTCTCACACTCATGCATCCACAGCATGTCAGGCCACGCTTGTAACTCAAAGCATCTGCCCTCTGTGTCTGAAGCTCCTTGGAAGCCACTGCTTTCTCTGACCATGGTCTCTGGTCGTCTCACATACCTACTTCAGCTGACTCTGGAGGTTGATAGTCTAGCTCTCTAAGTAACTCTGTGTCCTCCAAATTGTTTTATATATATCTTACAGTCTGTATTTTTTATTTTAGACCATCACATAATTTCCAAATTGGGTAAAATTCATGAAGCTGTTTTTTTTCCCCCATGATGTTGTAATGAGCAGACCAGACTAACTGGAAAGTCTGGAGAGGAAATTCAGATGCCCTAAAGGAAAGAGAAACCTTTCACTTTGACATTTTTTGGCTGCAGCTGTCCTCTTATCCTAAAATTCACTTCTTTCCTCTAATACTAATAGAAGTAATAAAGGAAATTAATATTGAACCAAATATATTTGAAAGAACATTTTTTTTCTTTCCTTTAACAGAAGGACTACTTAATGGGAGTACCACAAACAAAGAAATAATGGCATGAACCATTTGTCCTTCTCCCACCTGATCCCAAAGTAGGGTAATTTTTGGTCCCGGCATTTCTCCTGGTTAAACATGGCATTTCTCAAAGTATTAACAGCAAAAAACTGGAAACAATTTAAAATGACTATGTGGTATATATGAATGATAGAATGTTATTTAAATGTTTACAAAAAGCCTTTTTAAAAGATGGAGAAATATTTAAGTTTCCTTAAGTGTAAAAAGCTACAAAATGTATATACAGTTTAATCTTAATCTCAATGTTAAATTTTATGCACACATGTGACTATAAAGTAATATACCAGAAAGTTAACAGTGCCTATCTCTGTGTGGGAGTAATATCATATAATGATCATTTTCTTTTGTAGTTTTTCCCCTTATTTTTCTATAACGAGCATGCAATATTTTTATTCATTTTTATTTATTTATTTATTTATTTTGAGAGGGCATCTCTCATATTTATTGATCAAATGGTTGTTAACAACAATAAAATTCTGTATAGGGGACTCAATGCACAATCATTAATCAACCCCAAGCCTAATTCTCAACAGTCTCCAATCTTCTGAAGCATAACGAACAAGTTCTTACATGGTGAACAAGTTCTTACATAGTGAATAAGTTCTTACATGGTGAAGAGTGCAAGGGAGCATGCAGTATTTTTAAACATAAAAATAGCTTGAAAGCAAAATGTAAAATGATATTTACATTATGACTGAAATTATGTAAAACTATGCTTCATATGGACACAGACCAAAAATGAATATAAAAATAGTTGTGCTACAACACAGAGAAGACAAGTAGTGATTCTACAGCATCTTACTATGCTGATGGACAGTGACTGTAATGGGGTTTGTGGGGGGGACTTGGTGAAGAGGGGAGCCTAGTAAACATAATGTTCTTCATGTAATTGTAGATTAATGATACCAAAAAAAAAAAAAACAAATAGTTGTGCTACAGACTCCAAGAAGGGACTAGCCGTTACCAAAGGGGAGGAGTGGGGGAGGGTGGGGGAGGAAGGAGGGAGAAGGGAATTGAGGGGTATTATGATTGGTACACATGGTGTGGGGAGTCACAGGGAAGACAGTGTAGCAACTCTGTGGCATCTTGCTATGCTGATGGACAGTGACTGCAGTAGGGCATGGGGGTGACTTGATAATATGGGTGAATGCAGTAAACATAATGCTTTCCTGTGAAACCTTCATAAGAGTGCATATCAGTGATACCTTAATTAAAAAAATTCATATTAAAAAAAAATTATTGTGCTAGGGTGCAAAATTTTTAGAGTTGAGACATTAATGCCTTATCACCAAAAGGCCTTAGTTTATAGGGTCAATTAAACAAGGGAAATGGTTTAGCCCTCAGTTTTGAATGCAAATGTCAGTTAGGCAGTTGGATATTAAGTCTGTAGCTCAGAGGAGGGGTATGAACTGAAGATATAAACATAGGAGTCTTCAGCATGCAGATGCTTTATACTAAAATATATTAACTGGACTGTTAATTTAGTGATTGGTTCAGGGATGGACACAACTCACAAATTTACCAATTTACAACAGATGATATACTTTTCTTATACCTGGAAGGTTCTCAGTCCTTATCTAGTTAAACTACCCCCTGCCCCTGGTATCAAATACCTGAAAAATTAACAGTAACCAGCAATTGCTTCAACATAGAATCAGAACAAAAAAGGAGAAAAATGTTTTGAAATATGTTTCTAGTCCATAAAGTTTTAATGGTTTAACTATTGCTTCCTCATAGAAGAATCCATCTCTCTAGCTCCTTTACAAGATTCATTTCTGCCCTAAATAAGTCAAGACAAACACTGCCAACTTCACATTCTCAGACTTTCAGGCTGACAAACCCCTACCTGTTCATATAATCTCTTTCTAGATTGAATGATACAATCAATCTAAATTACAATTTCATTTCAATCCCTTTTCCCTGGAATCACACCCAGATAATCTTGTCAAAGTCTTGAGTGTTCACATCTCTTCAGTCACAGATTTATAGCAATTACTCAGTATATTTCTATCTATGGCTAATCCTCTACTTTGTATGGGAAATTCATCACTAGTTTCAATCTTAGAAAACAGTCTGAATTCTTGGGAGGAACTTCATTGTTACCCACATACACCGCCAACAGTTGAATTAAGTGTACATGGTAGAGAACACCATATATAATAAACATCTAATAAAACATTTGAGTTCCCCTCATTCTATGCTGGGCACCTCACTAAATATAGTACATCCACCCATTCCTTTAATTTCTACACCAATTTCAAGACATAGGTTCACATGAGGAAACAATCTAGAAATTAAGTAAACTGTCCACTGTCACAAAGCAGATAAAGAAAAAAGTGTAATTCAAATATGAGTCTATCTCCCACAGACAGGTCTTCTACAACATACTGACAGTTCTCCATTTTTTCTTTATTATTGATCTGTGTTATTTTTAAATTAAAAAAAAAGATGATCTCATCTATAAATAGCAGAAACACATCTAATTCTGTTCTAGCATATGCTCCAAAACAAACAGAAACAAACAAACAAAAATGCTTGTTTGTCGTACCACGTGGAAAGGAGTTCTTCAGAACAGTTTTGTGTCTGGATTCCTGACATGAAGACACAAATGTCCAAAAGGCATATTAAGTCCATCATCATGTTCAATAAACCCAACATGATACTTAAGCAGAATGAATCCCATCTGAGTCTGCTGGTAAAATAGGAAAAAAAAATTCTGACAACTTGGAGAGAGCCAGCATCTCAATCATCATGAGAAAAACAAAGTTAGTCTATTATTGTTCCCTTAAAAATATTCTCCCAACTGTATTGTTCAACATTTATTTCTTTCTCAACTTCCACTGACAATAAAGGAGAAAGGTAAAAATTATAAACCATTAGGGGATAGCTGCAGCCAAAAAAATCAACATAAAAGGTCTCCTTTATCTTTGGAGGACTTAAATTCCTTTCTAGACTTTTCAAATAAGTTATCTCCAATCAATGCTGTATGACAATAATGTAAGCACATAAGCTAAAGTGCTTTCACATCCTTCATCTTGTTGGAACTAAGGATTCATTCAAACATTTACTAAACATCCACTATACTGTAGGCAAAAATGGATCCAAAGATGAGTAAAACATGATCCCCCCAGCCAAGAAACTCTAAAATATATACATCATTTCCATTTCATAGATAAGCAAATAAATGCTTAAGGACTAAGCAAGTTGCTGAAATCAAGAAGCTAGTAAACGGTAGAGCAGAGACTAGAATTCACTTACTCATTAAATAAAATGTACTGAACTACTGTACCTCTATAACTCAGGTACTGCTTTAGGCCCTGACATCCCAATAGCCTGACTAATCCACAGCTTAGTGGGTACGTGTAACTTCACTCATTTTATTACACTATATTATAATTTGTTTACATCTCTAGAAAACAATCTGAGAGCAGCAGGGACTATGTTTTCTTATCTCTGTCTACCCACCTAGCATAGTGACCAGAAAACAGGACTCAGTAATTATTTGTTAAACTGAATTCATTGAAAAAATATTTGAGCTTCCACCATAAGCAAGGCACTTTGAAAGTATAATGTTGAACAATCTGCTCTCAGAATGTTATACTCTAGTACTGGTGGGCAGAGGGTAGTAGAGAAAAAATACTATAAGGGAGGAAAGAAATTCTAGTTTAGATCTGAATACAAGGATGGGGTCTTCAATTCAATAGCAGTTAAAGAAGTCTGAGAACAAAAGTTTAAGAAAAATAATTCAAATTACAGTCTACCTTCCTGAATCAAAATGTTAAAATCTGGAGACCAGTTATTTCACAACTCAGTCCTTTCAGGGGGACTTAATAACCTTCCTCCTTAAAGAGCAAAGAACTCAAAATACAACTGCTTAAATTAGCTAATAAACCTACAGAAGAGCTCAGGATTAGAACTCACAGTTTGCCCCTAATTATTTGGCCCCCTGAGCTCCTCTCTGAGGCTTGTCTCAGCACAGCTGTCAGACTAACAAATTCATTCATAAACTGGCAGCCACATTCAGAGGCGTCACCTGACAGAATCAGGACACAAGTGAGTTGAAGACTGACTGCTGGAAGGTGGCAGGCCTTTAACCCCCACAGAGTCCCCAGAGTGTCCCATAAGTGCTCAAGTAAGGATGGGACTTTCATGTACTGACAGCTATGACAAGTACACTAACAAGGAAATCTGTCTTTAGACCAAAAGAGGTGCCGCCCTACAGGGATGGTGATGAGTTCCTCCTCATTAAATCCCAGCCAACGTAAAATGAAAAGCTTTATTACAGTCACTGATTGCTAGCTTGGACACTGCTGGTAAGCTGTTTCTAAGGCCAAGATGCAATTTGCTGCACAGTAGTCTTCAAGGTTAGAGAAATGGCTTTATTATCTAAAGATCAGCAATTGGACTCTTTTTAAAGAAAAATTTGTATTTAAAAATTGCAAAGTTAAAGTCCCTCTTCCATGTACATCTCTCCCCTAGCAAACTGAACTCCCCAGAAGTAGCCATTGTAACAACTTGTTGAATATTCTTCCAGACTTTCTTCTAAACATATGCTATGATTTCATAAATACATCAGCAAATGTAGACATGCTTTAAAAGGCAGGTAGAGTCATGCTATACAAACTCTTCAGCCACATGCTTTCTCATTTTATTATCCTGGACATCTTTCCATTTCAGTAAACTGAAATGTACGCCGTTTCATTAATTCAAAGATGCCCCTTTTCACCTCATTTTAACATCTCTGAAGTCAAATTGTTTCTTATAATCAAAGGTATCTTAAAGCTGCTATCAGTCAGGTATCATCAGTGTGGGTAGAACCATATGAAAACTTTCTACTGACCCTTTCTGGCAAAATGAAGAAGTCACCGGCATCAGAGCATGTTAGAAATATGGTACCATTCTTTTCGTCATCTTCTAGTCCTGCCTAGATATACATAATCTGCCTAATTCTATGCAGCAGAAGAATTGCTGGGTTAAAGGGTAAGTGTATTACAAATGTTAATAGGCATTGCCAAAATATGTAACAATTTATGCTCCCAGTAGTTAAGTAAAACTATTGTTGGAAATACCATTTCTAACACTGGGTATCAATAGCAATCATTTTAATATCTGTTAATCTTAAAGATCTTACGAGTGTTTTAAATCACTTTTTAAAAACTATTTTGAGATAATAATAGATTCACATGTCAAAAGAAAGCATACAGAGGTCCTGTGTATGCTTTACACAGTTTCCTCAATGGTAACATTTTGCAAAACTACAGTACACCATCATGATAGAGTATCGGCTACTGTGTTTGCTGGGGGGAGAGATGTTCATGGAAGATGGATTTTCACCTTTTGCAATTTTTTAAAACACAAAATTTTTTTAAAAAAAGTCCAACCACTGACCCTTGGATAATAAAGCCATGCCACTGTCCCTGGTCCTGATACAGATCTCCTAAACTCTTGGAACTTCCTGAGTGATAGGAACATCTTGTTATTCGTAACAATCCTCTTTCAACCATACCCAAGTTTACGCTATGAGGTGACTATTAGAAAAGCTTCAAGGTGGGGCTGGTAACCATCAGAGGAACCAACATGTGACCAGAGGGTTGGAACTTTCAGCCTGATCTCCTGGCTTCCAGGGAGGGAAGAGGAGCTGTCGTGTGAGCCAAATCACCAACGACCAATGATTTAATCAATTGTGCCTACATAATGGATCCTCTACCAAAACCCCTAACGATAAGGTCTGGAGAGCTTCTGAGTTGGCAAACACATCCATGTGCCAAGAAGGTGATGTATCTCAATTGCAGGACTTGCACATGGGACCCTTTTGGACCTCCCCCTACGTATTTCCTCATCTGGCTACTCATTTTTGTATCCTTTATTATGAACTATAATCGTAAGTATAGCATTTTCTTGAGTTCTGTGGTTGTTCTAGCAAACTGCCAAAACCTGGGAGGGTGATATGGGCATCTTCAAATTTGTAGGCAAATCTGACAGAAATGTGCAAACCTGGGGACTCAATACTTGCAACTGGTAACTGAGGTGAGGGCAGTCTTATGGGTCTATGCCCTTAACCCATGGAGTCTGATGCTACCTCTGGGTAGTTAGTGTCAGAATTCAACTGAATTGTATGATACCCAGCTAGTATCAGAGAATCAAAGAATTAGAGAACTGGAGAACTGGTTACTGATTCCGTATTACATTTTGGAATGGCAATAAAAAGGAATTAAGTACTGATGTATGCTTCAAAATGGATGAACCCTGAAAACAAGTGAAAGAAGCCAATCACGAAAGACCACATGTTGTATGATTCCTTTTAAAAAAGATGTGCAGAATAGGTACATATGTAAAGGTAGAAAGTAGACTGGTGGTTGCCTAAGGCTTAGCATGGGGTGGAGTTGGGAGAGAGTGAATAGGAAATTTGGAGTGACTGCTAATAGGAGTGGGATTTCTTTTAGGCCTGACAAAAATGTTCTCAAATTAGATTATGATTGCAAAATTCTGTGAATATTCAAAAAAAAATGACTGACTTATACACTCTGGGTAAAATGGTATGTGATCTCCATAGAACTCTTAAAAAAAAAAGTAACATATTAGAATCATCAAGTATATAACCTTTTGGGATTAATATTTTCCACTCAGCATAAGTCTGTGGAGATGGATTCAGGTTGTTTCATTTACTTCATTCTCAATCCTTTCTACTGCCGAGTAGTAATCCATTTTACGGATGTACCACTGTTTAAGTTATTTTTAAATCAGTACCAAGAATAAGCATCTTTTAAGATATTTATTGACCAATTGCTATTTCTTCTCCTGTGAATTCTTTTCATACCCTTAGCCTCCTTTTCTACTTCCCCTTTTTTTATTAATCCTTTGTCAAGGCCTCTGAGCAGGCCATCAAATCTGTGGAGTTTGCCTTTCCACTTAACACAACTGTTCTGAGAAACAAGTAAGATTATAGATGTGAAAGAGAGTCTCCAAAAATGTTCAACAAATGCCTACCAACTTATAAAGAAAATTTAAAGCATTACATGTATAATACTATATGTACTGGTTACAGTACTATTTTTGTTTCATGTGCCTTGTACTAGAAAACTCCCAATGTCAGCCTTGGAGAGTAAGTAACTTGCCCTCCCCAAAATCCTGGACTAAAGAGGTCAAGTGACTTGCCTAGGGTCACAAGTAAAATCTAGGGAAGAGCTAGTTCCAAGAGTGAACCAAGAGTTAGCTATACCCTGGCCCAAGTCACAGAAATACCACTCTAGCGGAGTTAATAGAACCTGCTGGAAATGAACTATCATTTGTCTGTATTTATATTTCTATACTAAAAACAAAAACAAAACTAACGTCTGAAAAGTACAGAGCCTGAAATTAGCATGTGGTAGGGGTCACAGCAGAGAGAGTGAAATGGTAGGGCTGAATTTCAAGGTATAGGCTCCCACCTTGCTTCCGACAGCCTGGGATTTTGATAAAGGCTCCATAGTCTGTCACCATAGCAACCTATAAAGAAAAAAAAAGAATCAATGTCACACAAATTGAGACTCTCTCTTCTGTAACATTTAATCTAGCCTCTCTGAATTTCTACTTGGTACTGATGGTCTCTGTCTGGAGCAAAACTGCCTAAAAGTGATGTTCTGTCTATTCTTTTTGAAATTTAGCCTGGCAGAAATGTGTAAACACATTAAAAACATTGGTGAGAATGGAGTGTCATCAGATGGCTTGATAGCACCTAGGAACGCCCAAATTCCACATCTATTAAAATCCCCAAAAGAAGTAACTGAACAAACAGAACATAGAGCAGAAAGTCAGACAATAAAGTTATACTTTCTAGTAGCTAGACAGAGACCTCCAAGCCAATACAGAGAACTTAGTAATTTGGGATGGATCGTGTAGGACATTCTTTTCCCCTAAACTTAAAATCAAACCAGATTATACAGTCTATCTCACTCCAAATGAGAACCTTGGATTTTAGCAAAACAATTAGAGAAAAAGCCAATATAGAGACCTCTGACAGAACCTGAAAAGATGCAATCAGAGAGAAAAAGAGTTGTCCCCAAGTCTGTAGCAGAGCTGACCTATGACAGAGAAGTCAGAGGTTTGTTGGGTCTCTGTAATGTGTAGTAGTAATGAAAGGCCAGAGCACCTGCCAGGAAAACCAACATCCCAGACTCTACTTCTACTTCCCATCTATCTTCTAGCCCAACCCCAAACTGTGGATTAGGATTAATGTTGTCCCTACATTCCATATTTATCACTAAATTCATTATTATTTGTAAACTATTCAATACAATCTTACACACCTACACTTCATTTTGTTCAGTGACCTTAATTAGTTGCTACATCTTGGACAATCACTGTCTCAGCTTCACCAGAACTAAAACAAGGCACATAAGTAAGACAATTCCTGCTGTACTACTATTCATTAACATAGACTAAATACTTACTACATGCAAAACACTATTCAAAGTGCTTTACAGAATCCTGACACCACGTGATGTTGGTACTATTATTATTTTCATTTGATAAATGACAAAAGTGATGCATGGTAAGACTAAGTAATTACCCTATGTTCAAAGCTAGTAAGTAGCAGAGCTAGAATGTGAACCCAGTGAATGTAACTAACTACACTAGAACTGCTCATGGGTTTCTTTTAACTATAAAATTCTAACGGCCAAAGGCAACATGACATTTGACATTTTATCTGTTCCTGGTGACAATCTTCAGAAGTATACATAGTAGGTTCCCATGTTGTAGATGAGGCAGAACAGAAAGAGCACAGATTTTGGACCTGTGAAAGAGGTGGCTTCTAATCCCAACTCTGCCACTTCTTACCTGTGGAATCTTAAACACAACTTGCCTTTCAGGGCCCTAGTTCCCATCTGCATTCACTTTGCTGCTGCAGATAACAAATGATGTATATAAAGTGTGTCATCGACTCGACTGGTATCCGGTACCTAATCTACATTCAATAAACTGTAGCTTTTAAATACTTTGCAGTCCAAGACACTGAAGCACAGAAAGGTTACTGACTAGTGAAAACGCACACAAGGAACTTAGAAACAAGCCAGGCACAGAACCTACGTCCCTGACTCCTAGTCCAGTGCCTCCTACTTCAGCAAAGATCATCACTATTCACTTCAATGTTAGCATGGAAATGGAAAAAAACTTTCTTTCTCCTTGATTTTTAATGGGCACTTGAACTAACTCTCTAAGATACAGCATTAATGGGTTAAGAACCAAAAATTCTAAACTCCTGTTTTACACTGATGAATATACTAAGCTGGGATAGGGACTCAGAGAGTCTTAAAGAAACAGTACAATCAGGCAGATACTTAAAATCGAGGCAAGGTAGAACTGGAGGAAGGACTTTAGAGATTAGCTGGTCCAATCCTGTCATTTTCAAATGAGAAAAGTAAAAACCAGAGAGATGATGTGCTCACCCACAAAGCCAAGTTGTTCTCTGTAAAACAGGGCCACATGGATAAAAAGATAAGGCTTCGAATTTTTAATTACAATAAGCAAATCCATTCTTCCTTCTGGATCAACTACAAGTACTTTGACTGGCTTTTGCTCCACAGTTCTAGAAAGAGGGTTGAGGTATTTTCTATTGCAAAACAACATTATTAAAAGGACATAATTATCTAACAAACTTAAAAGTAGCACCTGGAAGTTGGAACCCAAAATCGCCTTACTGCTGTAAATAAAGACAATCTCACTTTAAATCATTAATCTCCAGTGTCACATTATTATCTTCTGAGGAAATATAACAGATTTTAATTTGGCCTTTCCCAAAAGGGGAGGTTAATGTGCTCCAGAATGTATGCACTTAACTGTTCAGTTAAGAAAAAGCATCCTTGCTATTTCCAGTACCAGGTTTTCCATCACTGTATCTCCTAGGGTACAGTCACAGTTGAAGTTAACAGAATGGCACCTGCCCTAGATAATCACACAGTCTGCCTGGTGTCCCAAGAATAATTAGTCAAATAGCTCAGGGGCAAAAAATTCAGTAATTACCTCAATTGAACTCAAGGCTTGTGTAAAATGAATTTACGAACTTCATTATTAGATTAGATTAGAGGTTGCGTTGGCCTTGAAACTATTCATCCCTATGACATAAACAACTTGAGACTTAGAGAGTAAGTTACTTGTCCAAAGTCACAAAGTTAGCAAGTAGCATGGCCAGAACAGATGTTTTTTTTACTTCTAGACCAGTACTGTTTTCAACTTACCAACATCAATGTCCCCTTAGCATTTCTTTGACTATGGCTGGGCTGAGCCAATTCCCGACTCCCACTGCTATGCTTATACCCCATACATGTTGAATGGACTCCAATGCCAAGTTGCCTCTGAGAGGTAAGAGGAGGATGAATGTTGGCTTTTCGGCTATCCATCCCCCATCCCTGCTGAGCCTACTAAGAGAAGCACTGCGGGTTATGGGCTGTACCACCAATTCCTTCAGGGACAACTGGTCCAAAGAGGCTTAGGTTCAATTTTATTCAAACATTTACTCATCACTTATATGCAAGATACCATGTTGGGCACTGTGAAATAAAAACAACTTAAAAAAGGAGAGGCCCAGCCTATTTTAAAATGAATTTGAAGTAGTTACCAAGATCATGAGACAACCATGGCCTTCTCTCTCCTGTAACTAAAAAACTAGTGGAGGAGACAGACACACGTACAAGTAACAGCAGTATAAGACAGACGGATAAATGCCATAACTGAGGAACAAACAAATGACTGGAATAACCAGATTTACCATCTACCTTCCTCCTGTACCTCAATTCAGTCAAGAGTTCTCTCATGGTTCTTTTGGTTCCTTCATGCATTTATGTACAGATGCAATTTAGCAGAAAGTAGACTTGGACAGAGGACTAGATTTAGAATCCCAGCTTTGCCATTTACTAATGATTGGGCAATTACTGAATTTTAAGAAGAGTGTACTCCAGTGGAGTATGGGGGGACTCGATAATATGGGTGAATGTAGTAACCACATTGTTTTTCACGTGAAACCTTCATAAGAGTGTATATCAATGATACCTTAATAAAAAAAAAAAGGTGTCCTCATCCATAAAATGGGGTTAACAATTTCTTGGGAGAGCGTCAGTGACACAGAATGCATGAAAGTGCTGTCATATGTTAGGTTTATAAAATGTTTCTGAATTTTAATGTAATTAGGTCTCTTTTTTTTTTATAAATATTAGGCACGTATTAAATGTTTGTTCAATGAATATTCTGAAAAAGTTTCTTCTTTACAATTTATCAAGAAATTTCTCTTTGCCTATTTCCAGCATTTCTAGGCCATTATTTTTCAAAATTTGCTCCTGAAATACTGAGCTAGAACATAAAAGTTCCCCTTAAACGTTTCCCTAGCCCATCTGTCCTTGATGTAAAATATAAGCCTATATTAAATCAAGCCCCATCTCATTTAAAAAGCTGTATGTAGGTCAGGACCCCTGTCAGAAATCTAAGTCCGTCTGGGGAGGGCAAAGAAAGCTCTCTTCTCTGCCTTTTGTGCAACACCTGACAAGGCTTCATGATCAGAAAAACCAGTCTCTTCTCCAGTGCTACCACTTCCTTTTTCTGAATCCTAGTACCTCACTGACCTTTGGGGATACCATGGGCTTTCAAGAAAAAGGACAAAGGCTCTAAAGAACAGAATTGTTTGCTATTTCCTAGAATGTTATTATCCTTTGTATCTTGACTTTGTATTACAAGTTGGGACTGACTTAACAGAAGTCAAGAGCCACAATTATTTATAAACCAACTGACAGTCACAAAGTCTGCCTTCAAAGGCCTGACATTACTTATAAACCATAAAGCAAGTTTGCATACTGTAAGTATGCTATCATTAAAATACTACAGACACTCTTAAGACACCCAAAATAATTTCTTGGCTCTACTTTTGCTTCAAGAGGAGGGAGATAATGTAAATGAGTTCCTATTGTGTCTCAGGCATTGTGTTTTTATAGATTATAGCTTATTTAACCATCACAGCAATCCTATTGTAGGATAGAGTTATTATCTCCATTCAACAAATAAGAAAACTGTGGCTCAAAGAGGTTAAGTCATGGTCTCAAGGATCACACAGTGAAAGAGCTAGGACTGGAACCCAGGTTTCATCTGGTTCCAAATTCTCGGCTCTCTAAACAAATACAATGCCTTCTCCCATACAGAGTGTTAATGAGCACCTATTATTTTCTACCCACCTACCTGGGATTGAGGTATACAACAGCAAACAAAACACTCAGGGCTTTGCCCCTCATGAAGCTTAGTGTCTTGTGAGAAAGACAGATATTAAACAAGTATAAAAATTCAGGGTGAGCCTATTTCTTTATGGTGGGAAAAGGATCAGAGGAAATGACATTAGGGTTGAAACCTAAAAGATGAAGAGAAGCTGGTGGGAGAGTGGGGTAGTTGGAAATAGCTTGCACAAAAGCCCTGAGTAGAAAGCAAGCTTAGGATGTTCGGAGTTGTAAGGAACCCAGTGTGACTTGAGAATGAGCAGAGAAGACCAAAACGACATTGTCAAGAGTAGGCAGAGGCCAGGTCATGTAAGGGTTAGGAAAACAAGGTTGGATGTACTCAAGTATAATGAAAAACCTAAAAGAGCTGTGAGAAAGCGGCATGGTCCAATCTGTCTTTTTAACTTTTTAATGTCATTCTGTCTGCAATGTGAGGAAGACATGGAGAGTGACTACAACAGAGGTCCCAGGAAGGATCAGGCAAGAAATAGAGAGCTCAAACTAATGGGGTGCCGTGGGGATGAAGAAGTGTACAGGGCAGATATATTTGGGAGGAAGAAATGATAGGACTTGCTCATAGACTAGAGGGGGAAGGAAAAAGGAAAAATCAAGATCAAATCAAGAGGAGACATCCAGGACAGTGACCAGATTTCTAGCATGGATAGCTGAATGAACAGTGGTTCCATCTGCTGAGATGGGAAAGACGAGAACAGATTTGGTGAGAGAATTAAAAACTTGGTTTAAAACATAGAGATACTATAAGGTATCCAAATGAATATACCAAGTATGCGGTTAGGGTCTGGAGCTTAGAGGAGATACATGTGCTAGCCAGACACTCCTCTAGTCCTTCCTGTTTAAACTGTAATGCTTAAGATATTCTCAGTGGACAGGAACTCCAAACCCATCTGCTTTTTACCCTCAATCTATGCTTAATGTAAATGGTAGGTTTTCAAAGCCAAAAGAACATACCTCTCCTTGGAAAATAGTGTAGAGAGCAGGCAAGTTCTCCATGGTCTCAGGTCTTCCTGAATTCATCCTTAATGTTCTATGGCTCCTCCATTTCTCTTCTGAGAAAACTAATCCACGTGTCCTATCACAAAGAAATAAGACAGACAACAATCTGAGAGACATCTGCATTAAAGAAATGTGTAGATAAGCCTCTACAGAATAGTATTAGATTTAACACCGTGTACTTTCATCCAACTCTCTTAGTCCACTGTAATTGTGGGGAGTTTTGGAAACCTTGACCTTATTTCTTTTCAATTTTATACTTACCCCAAACTGTTAGCCTACTGGTTTGTTTTTTGCTTTTTAATTGCTATTGTGGCTATTCTTTTGCCAAGAGAAGGCTTTCACATATGTCTGTGTAACTTTAAAAAAAAGGTAAGAATAATAGAAATAAGAACTAACTAACATTTATTATTTATTAAGCACTTACTATGTCAAGGCACCGGGCTGAGCATTGAACTTCCAATATCTCATTTAATCCTTAAAACTCTCAGGATGCAGGTTCTATTATTATCATAGAGATGAAAAAAACCAAGGCTTCCAAGGTCAAATTCCTGTGCCTACATAAAAAAGCCAGGAATAGTAGAGTCAAACTCCGGCTGACACCCAAGTACCTGCTTTTAACCACTATGTTAGGTGTTATATCTGAAGTGACTTCAAAAGAAAAAGAATAGCTAATTTTTTTTTCCTGATAAAATTTAAAACACACATGCCTATTTTAAAAATTCAGGACAATAATACATTAATAATGAAGAGAAAATCATTCATAATTCAATTTTGTTTACTTCCTTTCAGACTTTTCTATATATATAGAAGTGGTTTTAATGTAATCATGAAACCATTCATTAACAGCTATTTTCTTATATTTTAGTAATTCACACACATGCTTTTTAATGCCTACATTAATAATCGATTGTTAGATCCATCATATTTATTTAAATAGTTCTGAATCGTGTTAAAATGCACATTACAATTCAGTAGGTCCTTGAGTTCCATAAGACAACCTATCCTTTTAATAAACTTGCTCTTTTTTGCTTAAGTCAACCAGGGATGGTTTTTACTACTTTATTAATAGCACATAGGTAAAGTGCAGGCAGATTTGTCAGTTCTCAAGAAATGGCTGATAAACAGGTTAAACCCAAGAATCACAGCCTGGTTGGACCCCGCCTCTTCCATGTCTCAGCTATGCAGTCTCATCTCCAGGCCTCCTTTTCCCTCTGCCCCATCTCTCACCTCACATCCTAGACCACAGGTTATTTACCTGAAGGCAATGGCTCTATCAAGAGACCTTACTTCCTCCAACCCTTGGAGCACTAATGAAGTACAGAATACAGAGACATCAGTGGCTACAACATCTAAATTGAGCTCAAACATCTTATAACTTGTCCGTTTCTACACAAAAGCCATGGGAAGAGCAATAAAAAAAACAGAAACAACACCTTAAGTTGTTTCTTACAGACTTCTGCTGTGGTTAGACTATAAACAACTAATTTAAAGCTCTCCTGTTTGCTCCTTCTGTAGAACAGTAGCCTGAGAAACCCTATGCAATTCTTAAGAAGAAAGCTGGCATGTGTTTTAGAGGGAAAAAATGAAATATAACAGTAATAGGTTTACAATTTGGGGAAAATAGAGAGTTGACATTTTTTAAAAAATGGGACTTGAAAGTTTTCAAGTTACGTTCTGTAGAAACCTAGACTTCTGTGGTGGCTATTCAGAAGTTCCTCAGTTAATTCAAGTTTATTTTTAAAAAGTTAATTCTGAAATAGTTAGGGACCACAGGATTCAAGAAAGCCAAAGAAGTAGGGCTCTAAGCCAAGAAACCAGAGAGCCTCCATATCACAGGTGGGGGAGCACAGCCCCAAGACCAGATTTGGGGTCCCACACAGAGCAATTGAGAAGCTAGGAGCTTCTCAGTAATTAGGCAGAGAATGATTATTGCTAATTCCCACCTTCCTTCTTTGGGGTGGGCTGTGATAGCAAAAAGGAAAGGAGATTACAGGAAGAGGGCCAGCTTTTAACAGTGTATTATGCTTTGATCCAATTTATCTATTACACTTCTATGTAAGATTTCATTTGGAAAAAAAGATTTCTACTGCTTTAAAAAGAGCTATAAAACATTGAGCTAGATATAGTTCAGTCAGGACTACATCTGTAGGCTTAAAAAAGCAAGTAAATTGACAAGGATTGAGACATCCCATTTGGAGTTGCTTTTCAACAGTTCTGGAAACAGAAAATCCTCCTTAAGTGCCTCATTTTACTTGAATTCGTTTAAGTAACTGTAATATGTAGGGAAACAACAGGGACCCAGTTATCAGCTACCCCCTTCCCAAAGCAAGGGGCAGAGCAAAGAAATAGTATAATAGTATATATAGTATGGGAATGGTAGGTGTGGCAGGGGAATGGTGGCCCAGAGTGAGGTCAGAGCCTATGTTGGCTGAGGAGGAAATCTGCAAAGAAAAGCAACCCAGTGTAGGAAGCAGCGTAATGAGGTCATCAATATATTGGGCAGCCCAGAATGGGGTATCAGTGCCCAAGAATGGAGAAGCAGGGCCTGATGATAGAGGTAGTAATGCAATGTTAGTTTTCCAATTTAGTAATTAATATTGTAGTTATAAAGGAGAATGTCCTTGTTTGTAGGAAAACTAAAGTATTCAGGAATGATGGGGCATCAGGTCAGCAACTTAACTCTCAAATATTTCATAAGGAAAAATTGTTTATACTGTACCTCCACAAATTTATGATGAATTCAATTTTTTTAATGTGCATGCCACTGGAAAAAAACCCTGTCCTCCCTCCTCTTAAACAAAGAGAAGTTCACAGACCAATATTAAATTGGTAACATGCTTTATAGACCTTTTGGAACTCATTTTATGTGTCCCCTTACTGATCTGGCAATGAGGAAGGAATTCATTATACCAATACCAAACATACAAACAACCTATATGTATTGCCTTTATTTCCATCTTCCTTTCTGTTAAATGGAGAAATTGCCCATCTTTATAAGGCTGCTCCCTCTAACTATACTTGGATCCCATCCATTCTCATGTTTTCAGAACACTCAATGACCCAGTTTCTCTCTTATAGATTCAATTTCCCCATCACCCTCTCAACTGGGACCTTGATGATCCCTCATCTCCTTCAGCTTCCACATCCTCTCCTCTCCTTTACAATCATATGTATGAAAAATACTCTCTAGATTCACTGCCTCTATTTCCTGATACCAATCTTTGCCTCATTATCTGGCCTCTGTCCCTATCACACCAACAAAATAACTCTTGTTAAGGATACCATGAGCTCCATGACAATAAAACCAACAGCTCAAGGTTCTCACTTAGGTGATCTTACTCAAACCTATAGCTCCATTATCACCTATATGCAAATTACTCCCAAATTTATATTTCTAACTTCTGAGCTCCAAAGCCATGTTTCAAACTGCCTCCTGGATGCCATGAATGACATCTCCCTTCCCTGCCAAAAAAGAACTGCTCTGTTGCATAAACCAGAAACCTAGGAGTTACTGTTGACTCCTCCCTTTTCACTCCCTGAATCCAATCCATCAACAAGTTCTACTGATCTTACCTCCTACACAGTTCTCGAATCTGTTCAGGTCTCTGCAGTTTCACCAATACCTCAGTCCTCCCTGCCAACATCTCTCATCTAAGTGGTCTATCTGCATCTATCTCTCCTCCAATCTGTTCATACCACTAAGCCTGAGGGATCAAGCCACCTCACTCACCACAGCAATCCCCCAAGCAAAAAAAAAAAAAAAACCACAAAAAACAACAGATGGTTTCCCCAGCAGCCTTAAAGTAAAAGCTACAAAGTCTTGCAAGATCTGACCTCTACCCTCCTCCAGCTTCATCTTGCACCATACTCCCCTTCATTCTTTGTACTGGCCACATTGGCCTCTTTGTGCTTGAGTCCTTTTCCTCCCATTTGTTTCAAGGCCTCTCCCCATGCTGTTCAGTAATGCAATATTCTGCCTTCCTCTCTTCACACAACTAAATTAGAATTCTTCCTTCGGGCATCAGTTCAGTCATCTTTTCCTTAGAGAAGCCTTTCTGTTTATTTCAGGCACCGCTCCTCGGTAGTATTTATTTTACATTTCTTAGTGAGATCATTGTTTCACATGTTTTTCCGACCAGACTTAAACCCCTGAAGTCAGGGACCATGTTTTGGTTCACCATGTAGCCCCAAGCTTTGCACAATAAATATCACGAATTGGACGATTAAGGAAAAGACCTAGTTCACAGATATGAGTCCAAATTTCTCAACAAGACTGTGCTCTGAAGAGCAGGAATCGGACATTTCCTTCATATCTCTCGGGGGCGCACGGCAGGCCCAGTAAATGGCTGCACAATCAGTGCCAGATACAAGTCGGCTTCCTAGGTCAGAGAGAACCTTGGTGGAGGCTGAGAAACAGGTCTTTTCTCCCTGGAAGCGTCCGGCACAGGGCTGGCCGCGGTAGGCACTGGTTGAAAAAGTCAGCCATCGAGAGCCCCCAGCAGCCGCAGAGACCCCAGAGCTCAGCTCCAGCCTAGAAAGGGAACCCAGGCTACTACACACCACAGCTAGCAACTCGGGGCCCGCCTCTGCCCGTTGCAAACCCCCCGCTGAGAAGGGCCAGGCTTAGCCCGCACACAACCGAGGCACCGTCTCCAGATTGCGCAGCCACCCACCCCCGATTTTCCTTTCCCTTACTCTGTGTCAGCTCCTGGTCTTCCAGCCGCAGCATTGCGCGAAACGCCAAAACCCAGTCAGCCTGCTTCCACCCACAAGACACAGCGCGCCTAGGTGGGACTCCAGCTCCATCCACCAATCCTGGAATCGTACTCTCGTGACATCAGGTAAGAACTAACCAATAACAGGACAGTATCCAGGGGGCGGTGCAGAGGGGAGTATTGGAAGCTGACTGGTTTCTCCAAGACGGAAGTTCTGGGGGAAGGACTAAGTCGGACCCAATCGTGCGGTGCTTGAGGGTGTCAGCGCGGTCAGTGGCGGCGCTGAGAAGAGCGGCTGTCGCCATGATAGAGCAGCAGAAACGCAAGGCCCCAGAGTTGCCGCTGGTCCCAGTCAAGCGACAGCGGCATGAGTTGCTTTTGGGAGCGGCGGGGTCGGGTCCCGGCACAGGGCAGCCGCAGGCAGCTCCGGGAGCTTTGCTGCAGGCGGTAAGTGAAGTAGCCGGCGGCCTGCGGCCCTCAGCTCATCTTCCTCTCTCAGAAGGCTGCACCCGGTGGTTCCGCACCGGCCTTTTACCCGCACTGCGGAGACGCAACGAGAAGCTCTACCTGGAGTTAAAGTAAATCAGCACTATAAATCGACAGGCACCCTGCGGATGCTCCATCCGTTTCCCGGTTACATGCCGGTTTTCGGCGTCTGGACGGCCCTGTGAAATGGCATTAGAATTAGTTAGGGACCTTGAGCTCAAAACCAGGACCAGGGCTGTCGCATACTAAATCTTTCAGGGATCCATCATAGAATAAACATTCAGGAAAGTTTGTAGAGTGGAGTAATGGAAGATGAAAGGACGGAAATGAATGATACTTGGTCGCTTTGAGGCTTTGAACAAGTTGCCGTTCCATTTCTCTCTTTGCATTAGTGTTACTAACAACAACCGAATAGTAGCCAGTATTCATTGAGCCCAGTGTACTAAGTGCTTTGTGTATGAAAACTCTGTTAATCTTGGTAACAACTTAAGAGTTAGAAACTTACCCTATTTTGTAACTAGGAAAACAAACTATCCAGTAAGTAATAGAAATATTTTTTAAACCCGGAATCAATGCTTTTAATCATTTCCTGTAAGACAGAGGTAATGGTCACACCACCCCTTTTGTGCTGTTAGACTCAGTGAAGATACGTATGTGTCCCCTTTCTCAGCACCTCAACCAGCTGGTGAGCAAATCCTGGCTCTGTTCTGTCCTCAGAATATATCCCAAATTGCTACCACTTCTGCCACCTCCATCACCAGCTCCTGGTCTAAGCCATTATTATCTCATCTGGCATTTTGCAGTAGGGTCCTAACCCATATTCCTGTTTCTGCTTTTATACCATCAATCTATTTTTCAATCCAGTAGCTGGAGGAATCCTAAACATCAGATCATGTTATTACCCTCTGTTGAAAACTTTCAGTGGCTTTCGACTTGACTCAGAATAGAACCAGAATCTTTACAATCTTTTGCCCTCTTTCCCTTTACCTCTTTGATCTACTAATTTCCTGTTGTTCACACTGCTCCAGGCACACTGGCTTTCCTCGGAAGCCTTGGCATTTTCTGCTCTTTCTACTGGAATGTTCTTCTTCCAAATGTCCACATGGTTTCACACCTCCAAATCTTTGCTCAAATATCACTTTTTCAGAGAGGGCTCTATTTAAGTTGTAATACACTACTCACCATGTTACTGCCTTTTTTTCTGCTTACCACATATCACCATCTATATGTTTTACCTGTTCACTCTTTTCCTCCCTACTTGTCTCCTTCCTTCCCACTAGAACATAAACTCTGTTGTTTATTTTGTTCAATACTGTTTTCCTAGTGCCTAGAACAGTGCTTGGCACATAGTATATTTTGAATAAACAAGTAAGCTGGAAACTGCTGAAGAGATTTGGGGGCTATTGTTCTTTTAACAAGTAAGAATATCAGGTTTTGGTGAATTGCCCAAGCCTAGACTTAGTGTCAAGACCATAAACAAAACTACTTTCCCTAATAATCTGTACTTTTTAGGGTTGTTGGGAAGCTCAGTTCAATCATCCACTCATTAAATGAGCTGGAGAGTGGGAAAACAGTGTTGAATGACAGTCAAGGGCCCTGCACTCACTGAGCTTCTTTACTAGTGGGGAAAAAAGATAAAATATGTAAAGGCATGCATAAGGAAGGTAATTTCAGGTAGTAGTAAGTATGAGGAAATACAGTAGGGTTAATGGAATGCAAAGGGGATGCTTGATGCTGCTTGAGTTTTAGAGATCAAGGAAAGACTTCTGAAGAGGAAACATCTGAAAGCAGCCAAACACAAGAAGATCTAGGGGAAGAGGATTCCTGTCTGGGGCAACAACAAGTGTAAAGATCTTGAGGCAGAAATGAATTAACATAAGCAGTTTGTTAAAATGAGCAATTAAAAATTGGCTATGGGTCAGGAGCACAGTGAGGGAAGAGGAAAGTTAGTATTACAAGTAGACATTGGAAACTTCAATAGTATGACGTTGGAGACATACGGTACGTGAAAGAGTTGCCATTGCCTTATCAGGAGAAATCCACTCAATCATTGTTTCTCTTGTCTTTTCCTCCCACCCTCTGTCCCCCAGTTTTACCTGTCTCCTTTGCCTGTTTGCAGTGACCACCCTGTGCTTCTCTTTTGTTTAGGGGCCTCCAAGGTGTTCCTCCCTTCAAGCCCCAATCATGCTCCTCTCAGGACATGAAGGGGAAGTGTACTGCTGCAAGTTTCACCCCAATGGATCCACCTTAGCATCTGCAGGATTTGACCGACTGATACGTAAGGCATAGTTTTTCAAACTGGAATAATTGCTCTCTGCCAAATAGTGATTAAAACCTTGGTGCCACAGAAAGTATCAGTCTGAGTTGGTCACAGCACAAATTCCATGGCTAATGTGCTAAAAAATAGGATCATGAAAATGCTGCATGATGTTGGGTATAGAACTTAGGATCTATGTGGTAAATACAGGAGGAATTATGTTACCAGCTGGGAAGTGAGTTACTCTAGTTTGAGAATATCTTTCTCTTGAAGGCAAACCTTGAGCTGATTTAGCAAGACAAGAGATCTAGATGTAGTGGAAGTGATGAGGAAAGAGATTACTTTTCCCCAAAGGTGTAAGGCCCTTCTCTGGATCCACTCTCAGAAACTTTAGCATTGGGAAGGAAGTGGGGGGGGACCTAAACTGGCAACTCTCTTGGGTAATTTACCTGTATATCATTAGGATCTGCAATCAGATTCTCAGGTACTAGTCAGGAATACCTAGTTTTAAGAAATAAGTAGAAAAAAATCACTTGGGGGAGTCCTAAGAAAAAGCAAGGGAGAATATGATAAGAAGCAGCTCACTTTTTTCTTCTGGCATCACTTGCCACAGTAAGATGAAAAGAATCCTTTGGCTCTTTGCTTATAACTCTGTACTGCAGGGTGAATGATAACCATCTTTACTGTCTGTTTTGATTTAGGTGTTCTGGTTCTATGATCCTTAACCTTCCTAGTGGCCAAGCATCTGGAAAATTTAGGGATCTTTGCAGAACATCCTTGAATTATTGATTTGCTTAATGTCATCAAACAAACTAAAAACAGTTTTAGCAGCAGAAAAGTAACTACTCTATACATGTACCTTATTATGTATAGAGGTGCTCCTTAGTAACACTCATCAAATTTCACTCCTTGCTTGACCAAGCTACCTGAGGATAGAAACTATATCTATTCACTTAGCTCATTTTACCCCAGCGTCTGGCATGTCATAGGTACTTGGTACATGTGATATGAGTAAATATAAAGTCATAGCCATGTGACCTTCAACTCAATTGTGGTTTCCTAGATTTTCCATAAGTGCCATCATTTTTCATTCTGCTTATACTCAAAGCAGACAAGTAGTAGTGAATGCTAACTTCTTTTAAATTACAAGAAAAAAACTCAAGATTTAAAAAATTATATCCATTAATTAAGTTTTTACCCTTATGAAATACGAAAATCCTGCATTATTTTTGTTTTAATGTCAGGAAAATTGGCCCGCTGGTAGAACCAATAGTGTTCCAAGGGAGTTGTTCTGGTGTATTTATACATATCCTTGCCATGGCCAGTAATGAGTTTTCTTTGCCTAGTAATACTCACAGAACGCTTGTCTCCCTAACAGTGTTGTGGAATGTCTATGGTGACTGTGATAACTATGCGACATTGAAGGGACACAGTGGAGCAGTGATGGAACTACATTATAATACAGATGGCAGGTGAGTATTCCACGTAGCAGAATGATAGCTGCTTCTCATACTAATTCTCCTTGGCATCCTTTCATATTTCATCCTCTCTCAGGAGACCATGCTGTAAAAACTGTTGAATATTGGGTAACTACTTTATTATCCTATCCTTGTCATACCAGGTAAGGTGTTTATTGTTCATGTGTGCATTTATAAAAACATCAGCTCCATCATCTTATATTAACAGCCCAGATAAATTCTTTTTTTAAGATAGAAACCAAATTAATTTTTATATGTGGCAGTTAGCTATATTTATTATAAAGTAATAAAATATTTATTTTGAGAAATCAAAAAAATCAGAAGAATGAAAACGTAGCCCACACTTCTACCACTCCAAACATAATCACTGTTAATACTATGATACATTTTTCTCAAGCCTTTTTCCTACTCAAAACTGTTTGGTTTTTATATATATGTAAGAGCTACATGTTTGATCTTACCTGCTGCTTTTTTCCCTTAATATTGTTCACCTAACATCTGTTTATCATAACATACTATTTATCATAAACATTTTAATGATTGCATGATTTTAGAATAACTAGATAATATAAAAATATGATTACACAGTTAATTAATAGGTATTTTATTAAACATTTGTTTTATACCTCTGACCTCTAAAATCCTAGGGCCTTTGAATCAACTGGTACATAGCCTTGTGTACATCTTTCCTGTTACTATAGAAATTATACTCAGAGGCTAAGTAAAAACTTTGATTTTTAGAGAAAGGGTTAGAGTTATTGTGCCACTGGATTAGGCATTGCCATAGTCTGTCTTCTCTCTGTAGCTGGGAGTGATTAAACATTTCTAAGTGAAAGGATGCTTTATGTGTACAGTGTTGTCTATCATGAGGAAAAGAATAAGAAAGCTACCATTTCAGATGTGTAATATATCATGGGGACTGACAAGGAATTTTATTTTATGTTTCATAGGATAGACTTTGTAACTGGGTCTAGAGCACCAGTAGGATTTTGGTAGGCAGGGGAAGGCATTCCAGCATCATGTGTCAAAACTGTCAGAACACAACATGTTCCTGATCTTGAAGAATATGGCACATTATGGCAAGTGGGAACGCTAGATTACTATTGTTTGTCTTCACTTCGATTTTGTTCTTCCTCTTCTAGCATGCTCTTCTCAGCATCCACAGATAAAACTGTGGCAGTATGGGATAGTGAAACAGGCGAGAGGGTTAAAAGGCTGAAAGGACATACTTCCTTTGTGAATTCCTGTTATCCAGCCAGACGGGGCCCCCAGCTTGTCTGCACTGGCAGTGATGATGGTACGGTTAAGGTGGGTGTTGTCTGTGTTGCCTTTTCTCAGGTGGCATAATGTGAATCCTGTCTTGCTTTCCCACCTGTGCTGTACCTTCCTCTCCACAACTTTGTTTTAGCAGCCATGTCCCAAAGTAAACACTTTTTAAATAAGTTTAAAGTAACTAGGTAGTTTTGCTTTTAAGTATCCTGCAGAATAATATTAGAACTGTATTGAACCATTGTGACTTGGAAAAAAATGGACCACTGGAATTGGAGTCTTGGCTTGGCTGTTTACTTTGTTGTGTGATCTTGGGCAGATCACTCTTCTGATCCTCAGTTTCTCATTTTTCAGAGCAATGACAGTAATATACATGCCTTAGAAAGCTATTGTGAAATTACAGTCAGTATATTTAAAAAAATCAATATGTAGTTTAATAACACAGAATGGGATCTTAAATGTCAATTAGTCCAATAATTTCTAACTTCTGTGTGTATCAGAATCACCTGAGAAACCTGTTCAAAATAAAAAACCTGATTCTGGTTCAGTAGGCCTGGAATGGGATTTTTTTTTTAATTAAGACTATTTTTAAGAACAGTTTCAGCTTCATGGCAAAACTGAGAGGAAGGTACAGAAGTTTCTCATATACCCACTGCCCTTATGTATGCATAGCCTCCCCTAAACCAATGTCCCCCACCAGAATGGTACACCTGTTAAAATTTATAAACCTACATCAACACATCATAATCAAAGACCATAGTTTATATTAGGGTTCACTTCTGGTGGTGTACATTCTGTTGGTTTGGACAAATGTATAACGACATGTATCCATCACTGTGGTTTCATACAGAGTATTTTCAGCCACCTAAATCCTCTTGCTCTGTTCATCCCTCCCAACTCTGGACAACCACTAATCATTCACTGTCTCCGTAGCTTTGCTTTTTCCAGAATGACATGGAGTTACACAATATGTAGCCTTTTCAGTTGACATCTTTCACTTAGTAATGTGCATTTATGGTTCTTTCATGTCTTTTCATGGTTTGATAGCTCATTTCTTCTTAGCACATTCCTTTGTCTTAAAGTACCACAGTTTATCCATTCTACTGAAGGACATCTTGATTGGTTACTTCCAAGAGTTGGTCATTATGAATAAAGCTGCTATAAACATCCATGTACAGTTTTTTGTGTGGATTTAAGTCTTCAGCTCCTTTGGGTAAATAGCAAGGAGTGTGATTGCTGGATCATATGGTAAGAGTATGTTTAGTTTTGTGCAAAATTGCCAGTTTGTCTTCTAAATTGACTATACCATTTGCATTCCCACCAGCGGTGAATAAAAGTCCCTGTTGCTCCATATCTTCATCATTTGGTGTTGTCAGTGTTTCTGATTTTGGCTTCTCTAATAGTTGTATAGTAGTTTCGCCTCATTGGTTTAACTTGCATTTCCCTGATGACATACAACGTGAAGCATCTTTTCATACGCTTTTTGTCATCTCTATAACTTCCTTGATAAGGTATCTGTTAAGGTCTTTAGCTCATTTTTTAATTGTGATCTCATCTAGCTTCCTTATTTTAAATTGAGGAAAATGCTCAGAAATAGTAACTTATTTCAAGGGCACCCAAGGCCATATTGCATTGTTTATTTATAAATGGTACCAACCATTTTACTCTTTCTTTGGCACTAGTTTTGGACTCTGGATGGTATTTCATGGTTAAACAGGGAAGTACTTCAAAGGGGTACATCTGAGAAACCACACTAAACTTGTGATTGTTGCTTTTGTAAAAGAATGTTTTTTTTTTCTTCAATAAGGGTGTGACACTGACATAGTGGATTATATGCTTTGAGATGTTTTTCTACTAAATGGCTTTTATAATAAACCTAATCACCTGGGGCCCTTTGATGCTTGGCTAGGTGGAGATCTGTGGTTTAAGAATGATTCCAAAGCCCAGAGCTCCAATCCTGGTCTCCTATAGAGAGTCTTAACAGTAGCTGATTTGCTAGTTGGCACTTGAAAGGCAGTAAAACATGAGAATGCCCTAATGCATTTTGTTAACATTTGTTGAGGGCCTGCTATAATAAACATCTAGGAACTTACTCTTGTTGAGTTCCAGTTTTCCTTCCTTTTACCTTTTTTCTCACTTTCATTTTGTCTTTTCTTCTCTTCCCTCATGTTTATCTTTTTGTCTCTTCTTAGCTTTTTCTTTTTCTACTACCTTTCATTGTGAATATATGTCTTTTCTGTTCTTTCCTTCTTTCAGTTCTTCTCTTCTTCCTTAAATGTGGTTTGAAATAATTATTTTAACTTTAACTCAAGGTTAAAGCTATTTTACCTCAAGGTAATTTTTTTTTATGTGAAGTATGTCACATCACCTAAAGATGACTACTTTTTAACCAGTTTCTTATTTTTAATTTCAACATACTATTTATAATTCTGCTTCATTGAACAGCCTTTTACGTACGTCTTTTAGTTGCTTGTCAAGTTGAAATGCTTTGTTGTTGTTTTCTGTTAGTAGATTGGTAAGTATAGGAATAACCTCTGCCTACCTAAGGGGGAAATGTCAGGTCACTTTTTACTTGTCAGAGTTCTCAACAGAAGTAAACGTTATAGTACTTGCATTTTTAGTCTAGAAGTGGCATCCTGGGTAACAACCATACCGGTAGTTTCCAAACTCTTTTTAGCCAATTCATTCTTTCTTCTAAAAAAGCAATAAGTAATCATATGTACATATGTGTATGTGATTCCCTTACCAATTATATATATGTACATAATTGTCCCCTTTCACAAACAGTCTTAGGGCCATTACACAGACCAAAGCAGAGAAGGTGTTTGGTACAGAGATGGGGAATGAGCTGAAGTGGCCCAGAGTAGGGTATCTGAGCCCAAGCGAGGTAAGGAGAGCATCAGCAGAGGTTGGGGGCAGTCTGTTGTAGACAGATGGGGACTGTCTACAGAGTCTACTATAGTAGACTGTCTACAGACTGTCTACTATAATACAGAGTAGGTAGCCCAGTGTGGGAAATTGGAGAGGGAGCAGCCCAGCATGGAGAGTCAGTGCCCTAGCAGGTAAAAGGATCATTTACACGTTGGTGGGAGAGACCATGGGTGTCAGAGCCTGTGCTGAATGCATCCACACAGGGTGGGAGCAGTTCAGGTTGAGTCTGAGGCTGAGCAGGTTGAGGTCGGCATCCCTGGGGAAGCCTGGAGAGGTGTATTTGAGCCAGAGCAGAGTGAAGAGGGCATTCACACAGAGGAGGGAGTCCCCAGAGAGTCAGCACAGAATGGGAACCACAGTTCAAATATGGAAAGGAGGACACCTATGCAGGAGAAGGATGGAAGAGGATATGGGAGACTAGTTCCATACAGAAAGCTTAATCAACTAAGTTAATATAGTAAGTATAATGGGAGGCAGATTTCTCACTGTCAGAGAAAGAAGTTGGCAGTACAGAAAGAGCTAAAATGCATCTTGTGTTGGTATCAAATTAGAAGCATCAGTGTAAACTCGTGATATTCAATATATAAACAGATGAGTATGGGGGAAATGGTGTAAACGTGTGTTGTAGGTGTGTGCGTGTGCCTATATATGAATATATTTCCCAACTACACTGAGTGTTTAGGAACAACAGTACCCCAACAGCAATTAGCACATTGACTGCCAAAAAACAACTTAGTCAAATGATCAAATTGAGCATCACTGGTAATGGAACAAATCAAAATGGAACTACTCAATAAGGTAGAGTAAAAATGCAGCACCACTTCCGTGATATTCCTGACAGAGGTGTGTAACTTGAACCTAATTATGAGGAAACATCAGAGAAACTCAAAGTGAGGACATTGTACAAAATACCCATCCTGTAACTTTGAGAAGTGTCAAGGTCATAAAACTTAAGGAAAGTCTGAGAAACTCTTCCAGGCTGAAGGAGGCTAAAGAAATGTGACAGCTAAACTCCATACATGATTCCAAACTGAATCTTTTGGCAATAAAAGACATTATTGAGGCACCACTAAAAGTGGTGAGACTTTAATCAAATCTGAGGATCAGATGGTAGTAAAATACCAGTGTTAATTTCTTCATTCTGATAGTTGTGTTGAGATTATGTAGGAGAACATCTTTAGGGGACAAATGCACTGAATTATTTAGGAGTGATGGGGCAATATGTCAGCAACTCTTAAATGATTTAGGCAAAAAAATGTCCTCTTTTACTTCCAACTTTTTTTATAAGTTCGTGAATATTTCAAAGTAAATTCTTAAAAATGATGGTTTTCTGGAAAATCCTAAAATATTTGAACCAAACCTTAAATGGCTACCAAAGCTTTTAAGGTTAGTTTGACCTGAAAAGAGGATATCTGTTAAGACAAAGATTGTGGTAAGTCTAGATTATCAAGGCCTTGAATTCCAAGCTAAGCAGTTTGGATTTGATTCTATAGTGAGAGGGGTTGATGGACAGGGGTTCGCTGTTGGGTCTCTAGAATAAGAAGAGTGACCCACTCTTTTTGGACCATTTTTCTGAGTAACTAAACCTAGCCTTTTTAGCTCCTATTTCCATGAATAATGTAGAAACTACCTGCCATCCTAAACCATGAGAATTAGGAGGAAGAGGCATCTTCGCACATATACAACTCAGATTTTTGTCTACCACAGGATTGAATTTAAACCCATGGCCTTTGCTAAGATTCCATGGCTGATCCCTTTCTTTTTTACGACAACCCTGAACAATTTGGAATATGGTCATCCCAAAGTCTTTCTCTTCTGAATGAAATGAACGGACTCTTCAAACATTTCCTCATGTGTTACCCCTTCAGGTCTGTCAGTTACTTATTGAAACATCTCTAAGCACTCTCTGTTATCCACACTTCAAAAATATGGACCCATATTTTATTATATAAGTTCATTTTTTTAGTTACAGTACGGAGTTCTAGAGTTAATTATACCTAATCTTCATCTTCTTTCCTCTCTATTATTAATTAATCAAGCAGCCATTAAAAATAAGTGTTAGTTGACTTTTTAAAACAACTTATGTTACTTTAGTAATTATAAGAAATTTCACACATTTAATACTTTTAAGGTAATACAACATTAACCTAACAGAACCAGACAGCACTAAATTCTAGTCCTTGTTTTACTGTTGACTTGCTGGGTATTCTTCATCAAGTTAGTCCTTCTTTGTGCTTTAGTTTCCTCACCTATAAAAGCTGGGGTTAAACTAGAAGGTCTAATTAAGCACAGTAACTTTTAAACATTTTTTTATCACAACACACATTAAGGAAACATTTTATAGTATGACCTGGTATATATGTCCCTCAATAGTCATTTACAAACCAACCCTTTCTATATGTGACATTCTCTCTCTTAAAATTTTTTCAAGATAAATTCATACAACATAAAATTCCTGATTTTAATCGTTTTAGAAAATGTTCAGTTCTGTGGCTTTTAGAGCATTCACAGTGTTGTGTGAACAGCACCACAATCCAATACCAGAGCATTTTCATCACCCCCAAAAAGAAGCCCTGCACCCATTAAGCAGTCACTACTTTTCCCTGCCTTTCCAGCCCCTTGCAGCCACTAATCTATGTGCTGTCACTATGGACTTGCCTATTCTGGATATTTCATATAAATAGAATCACAGAATATATGGCCTTTTGTGTACAGCTTCTTTCACTTAGCATAATGTTTTCAGGGTTCCTCCATGTTGAAGCATGTAGCAATACTTCGTTCCTTTTTATGGCTAAATAATATTCCATCATAAGAATATACCACCTTTTGTTTATCCGTTCATCAGTTGATGAATATGGGATTTCTACTTTTTTAACTATAACGAATCATGCTGCTATAAACATTCATGTACAAATTTTTGTTTTGAACACCTGTTTTCATTTCTGTTGGGTATATATCTAGGAGTGGGATTGCTGAGTCATGTGGTAATTCAGTGTTTTAACTTGTCGGGGGAACATCCAGACTTTTCCACAACAGCCACGTCATTTTATATTCCCACTGGCAATCCATGAAGGTTATAATTTCTCCACATCCCCACTTGTTATTTCTGTGTGTGTGTGCACATGTGTGTGTTTTAATTATAACTTTCCTAGTGAGGATGAAGTGATATCTAATTACTGTTTTAGTTTGTATTGCCTAAATGACTTATGGTGTTGAGCACTTTTTCATTGTGTGTCTGCTGAAAAGAAGTGTTTTTTCAGGTCCTTTGCCCCTTTTTTAATTGGGTTCCTTGTATTTTTGTTGTTTAGTTTTCAGAGTTCTTTATTGTGGATACTAGACCTTTATTAGATACATGATTTGCAAATACTTTCTCCCACTTTCAGTTGTCTTCATTTTCCTGATACTGTCCTTTAATGTACAAAAGTTTTAAAAATTTTTTATAAACTCTAATTTATCTTTTTTCTTTTGTCACTTGTGCTTTTGGTGTCATATCTAATAATTCATTGCCAAATCCAAGGTCATGAAGATTTACCCCTCTTTTTTCTTCTAAGAATTTTATAGTTTCAGTGTTTACATTAGGTCTTTGATTTACATCGAGTAAATTTTTATGGTGTGAGGTAAGGGTCTAGCTTCATTCTTTCGCATGTGGTTATCCAGTTGTCCCAGCATCATTCGTTGAAGGACTGCTAATTTCTTTTTGCTTCTTTCACACCTTATAATTCTTTGTTGAAAACTGGACATTTGAATATTACAATGTGGCAGCTCTGAAAATTAGGTGCTCCCCAGGGTTTATAGTTGCTGCTTGTTGCAGCTTGTTATTTAGTGAGTTTTCTCAACTAATTTTGTAAAGTCTGTATTTTTTGTCATGTGTTGCCACTGAAGTATCTGTTTCAGTAGCTAAGTGGTTTGCTAACAATTTGTCAGAGATTTCTCTTATCACATGGGGGGATAAAAAACTCTCAGATCTTTGCAGATTGGCTGTGTGTGTGTGTTGGGGCCTGCCTTCACCTGTCAGCCAGGCAGTTTACAACTTTGCATTAGCCTTTACTTACTGCTCATGCAGAGCCTGAAGGTCAGCAAGAGGTAAGAGCTTGGGCCTTCTCAGGTCTTTTCTGAACATGTGTCCAGCCCTAGGCCTGCAAGTGACCTTCTAGAGTTCCAGGAATATGTCAGAATTTTTCAAAGCCCTAAATGTCTCATTCCTTAACCTTTTTTCCCAAGTTTTTTTGGTTTGTCTGTTGTTTGTCCCAGCTGTTACCCCTTGCCCCAGCCAGCAGAGGCTGATATACTTGCTTTTAAATGTCTTGGACAAATGCTCTTGCCATGGGAGAGTTTCAGCTTAGGCAAAATACAGTCAGACCCTTCAGGTAGCCTCCAGACAGGTAAAAATAAACACAATTCTTTGAGAATAAAGAATAAGGCCTATTCTGCTCCCTCTGGTACTAGGAATATCTATGCTGGGGATGTGGGCTGTTGTCTTCAAAGCTATTGCTGAGTGGGGATGGAGCCAGGGTAAGTTAAAACCCACAAAACTCTCTTTCTAAGAGTTGTGTGTTTTTTTCTTATTCTTTACTTGGTTGCTATAAACTTTTGATTATTTTTTAGAGTAGTGATACTGCCAGTTTTTTTGCCAGATTCACTCTGCTTCTGTAGAGGGACAGTCTTTTGGCATTCCCTGCTCTGACATTTTCACTGATGTAACCTTCTCTCTCTATATATATTTTAATGCAAGTTGTAGCCCATTAATAAGTTAGGGTCTACATTTCGAAAACACTGATCTAATATCCTTGCTGTGCTAAGAACATATGAACTAAGCAAACAGAGCATTTCTACTCTAAGGGCATGTTGAATAACTTTTTTTCAAATTAACAAAGGAGTTTGAAAATATAACCAAAGTGATTTTGTCCCACCAACCTTCAGATATGTTGGCAAAATTGTGGTCACTTCTCATCATGTTACTAGGATATCCAGACAAGTTTCTGAATGGGAGCCCTATTAAAAATAGGTTCACCTCCACAAAGTCCTTGGTCTTAGGGTTGTGCTGTGCAAATTACTTCTTAGAGTGATGTTACTATAGACTTTCCTGTTCCTCTGCTTCAGCTTTGGGACATCCGGAAAAAAGCGGCCATCCAGACATTTCAGAACACCTACCAGGTGTTAGCTGTGACCTTCAATGACACAAGTGATCAGATTATTTCTGGTGGAATAGACAACGATATCAAGGTATGTTTGGTGTTTATGTTACGTTTCCCTTTCACCTGTCTCCACTCACAATGGTGAATCTTTTGAATCTCTCAGATTGTAGTAGCTGTGCATGCTATACCTACCAAAAACGAATATAGTAACTTAGATCTTGTTTTCTTTTTGCCCTATCCTCATTGACTTCCTAAGTCAAGGCTTGCAGTACAGCTCATTGCCCTCAGGGCCCAGGCAGTTAATGTGAAGTGTGAAGTCCTTCTGTGGGGACTGTGACCATGAAGAGTGCATTCCCTGCCTAAAGACATTTGAAACCATTTTCTTTTTGAACTGGGTTGATCTAATGAGATAGCAGTGAATCTGTTTATGACTCTCTGACCTCTCAGCATGTCTTTGTTTTTGAGACTATGGAAAGGAAGTTTTGGGGAGTCTAGAGTTAAGAATGAGAAAGGTAATGATGCTGGAGAAAGAGGCAGTAGGCCATGTAACAGTACAGAGCAGCCCAGGCTTTCAAGTAATTGACTTGGGTTCTAATGTCAGCTCCACAATTTTCTATTTTTTGTTACTTCAAACAAGTTCTTTAATTTCTTTAAGCCTCTCTTTTCCCATGTGTGCAGCAGATATAATAACATCTACCTCATAGGGTTGTTGGCGGGATTAAATGAGCCTAATGCATTAGAGCCCCCAGCAGAGGTTCTGGACATAGCAAGTGCCAGTAAATGTGAAGTATTCTTGGCTGGGGGGAGGGGAGACTTCACAGTTTGTGTCTACTTTTATTTATTGGCTTTATCTCAAAGACTGACTTTATTTTCTGCTTTATTGTGAGATTGGTAACTGTGGGATAAATATTCAACTTCTTTGTTGTCTCTGCCTAGAAGTTATACTGTATTCCCTCCTTGCTGCCTTTGCTGTCACTATGGATGAAATACCCTTGCTTTTGTCTAAAGGTGGTCCCTTAAAAAGAAGGATTTCAACTCTTTTTCTTGTCTCTGGGTCCTCGTGCCATCATTTTTCCTAGATCCTGTATTTTCAACCTCCTCTTCTGCTTTCATCTTACCAGTATTTTATCCTGCTCATATCTTGGGGGCAGGGCAGGTATCTTCTTTCAACTCCACATCCTCTTATTGCCCTGTCAGTCTTGCCCTTTACAGCCAAACTTCTTAAAAGATGATGATCGTGGTGGTGATGATAACAATGTTTTCACCATCCTCTAACACTTTACATAGTGCTTACTTTGTACTATGTACAAAGTACAGGTGTTCTTAGAGCTTTACATTATTAAAACATATAAGCTGCACAATAACCCTATGAAATAAGTACAATTAGTGCCATTTTACAGGTGAAGAAACTGAGCTAAGAGAGGCACAGTTTAACCCAAGGTTGTATAGCTAATAAGTGATGAATCTCAGTTCACATCCCAGTTTGGTTCCAGAGTCATGCTCCTAAAACCTATGAGAAATCCCCCGAATATTTTTCTACATTCACTGTCTTCATTTCCTTACCTTCCTTTATCAATTCATATCTCCTGATCACTCCTCAACAGTCTGTTTCTGCTTCCATTGTTTCATTGACACTGTTTTCTTCAGGGTCACCAATGATCTCTCTCTCTTGCTAAATCCATTAGATCCTTTTAGTCTCTTTTTCCTTACTGGCTGTGACAAGATACTCTCCTACCTCTCTGGCATATCCTTCTCAGATATCTGCAAGCTATTCTATGCATTCTTTAAGTGCCATTATTCCCCAAGGTTCTTTCCTAGCTGCTCTTCTCACTATATACCTTTTCCTTGGACAGTTCTCATCTACTTCCCTGACTTTAGCTGTCATCTCTAATTCCCAGTCCAGATCTTTAGCTCCAGACTCCTGTATACAACCAGCTACTTAGCATCCCCCACTTGAATGTCTCATACTTCAAAATTTAAACTTCATTTCCAAAATTTAACTTCCCATCCCTTTTCCACTTTACATGGAGAATGTGGAATCAGAACATGAGAACTTAATTAGATCATCTTAATAGCTAATGCCTTATTTCTCAGAGTGAAGTTTGGGAACTCACTAGCACTAGAATCACTTGAGGGCTTTTTATACACATGAAAGTAGATAAGTGTCACTAAGCTATGATAATTTTCATACTTTTAAAATTACTATTATTTAAATTTACATACAGTTAACTTTTTTAAATGTACAGTTCTATGAATTTTAATTTTTGTATAGATTGATGTAACTGCCACAGAGTACAGAGCTATCACCTCCCAAAATTTTACAGTGCTCCTGTGTCAAGCCTAGTCCCCATCCCTAACCCCTACCAGCTACTAATGATTTGCCCTATAATTCCTTTTCTAGAATATTATATAAATGGAATCATGTAACCTTTGAGACTGTATATAGACAGTGTGTAACCTTTTGAGACTGGCTTCTCTTATTGAAACTATAAAAATGTGGTACCCTTACCTCCACTGTGAGGACAGACTGGCCTGGAAGAGCCTGGTTTTTGTTTGCTTCTCAGGCCGTCCAGCAGCACTGCACGTTCCAAGAAAGGAGAAACGAATAAGGGATGGGAGCCCCATTTCACAATCTGTGGTGAACAAATCTGTGTCTGCTGGTGAGCAAAAATTCTGATCCTGCCTGTGCCGTTCCTGCCAGCTCTTGGATTGTCTTCACGGGAATAGGATTGTGGAGTTAGGAAGTGAATAAAAGAAGATGATGTGCCCCTGCTTGATGGCCTTTAAGGTCCAGCTAGCAGTTTTTTGGCATTTTTTGTGATCCTGAGCTCTAGTCAGAATGGCAGTTTAGTTGATTCTTTGGGGTTTTTTAATATAGTAAGAGAACAGATAGATCCTCATTGATATCCAGCCTCTTCTCTCATCCCTTCAGTTATCTGGGCCACAAGGATCTTTCTAAATCAGTTCTGACCAATTCATTTCACTACGCTCTTTCTGTAGTTCCCCAGTGAGGGAGATAAAGTCCAACCCAGGCATTCAAAATCTTTCAATCATTGTCTGCTGCCTCTCTTTGCCTAATTTCCTACAATCCAGCTTTTTTTTTTAATGCCTCTGCTTTCACACATTATCTTTGCCTTAGAATACCCTTCTACTTTGTCTAAGTAAAAAACACCTCTTTCTCCTTCCATACCCTGGTCAAGCACTTCATTCTCTGTGCAACCTTCCCTTTCTCACTCCTATTCCTGTCCCACAGGAGAGTTAACCCCTCTGCCCTCTTTGCTGTTGCACCTTGTACAGACCTCTCGTCAGTCGTTTACATGTCTGTTTTCCTTAATAGACTCAATGCTCCTTGAAAGCAGGGACTGTCTTTTTATCCCCACCAGTGCCTGCCACCAACCAGATTCCCAAGTGTTCACTCAGCAGCCAATTAGGACATTTGAAAAATGCTTACATTAGTGCCCTACCCAGTCTTTCTGTGGCAAGTCCCAGATATGTTTTGGCTCAGCACAAACAACACATGCAGGCCTCAAGGAGAAAACTCTGGAAATAGCACCCAAGGGCCGCGAGGGATGGTGAATTGCATTCTCTCTTGAAAAGCTTAAGATTTCAACAATGCCTTCTCTTAAGAGGAAGAACAATAACCTGAACAAAAATGTCCACCACTTCAAGCTTTCCTAATTATTGAGGCAGCAAACATTCTGACAGATATGATTGTATATAAAGTGTGTTGGGTTCCACACATGAATGAGTTATTGACAGGGAAAGTAGAGTTGTCTGCCTTATGTATTGCTTTGACATAGAACACCGAACTCATTTCTAGATGAGTAAAGTGCCTTGCTTAAAGGGACAGTAAATTATTTTCATTTATAAGAACTATAGCAATATTTAATTGAATTTAGAGGAAATTTTGTATAATACTGATGACCTTAACAAAATTGCTGTTCTTTTTCCATGACATTCCAGACCATTTTTATTTGCTTTAATATGTTTTTTACATAGTTGCAGTCTGTAAATATAAATACTGTTTTGTATTTCCTTAATAGCTTATTATATAAACATTTTAAATTCGATCTTCACAGTTATTTTTAGCAAAGTCGCTTAATAATAGCAGTTACTGAGGGCCTGCTGTGTACCAGGCATATGCTAAGGATTCTGTTTGTAATCCTCACAGTAGCCCTAAGGACTAAATGTATCCCCATCTTACAGACCAGAAGCAGGCTCAGGGGGTTAGTGGCCCAATAATACACAATTCTTAAGATGAAAAGACTGGTTCAGTCTGACCCTATATCCCTACTCTTCCTCTGATACTGTCGCTAGCATGAGAATTCATAGTATTGCAATGTGTTTATGAGCTATAACTTAATAAACCATTTATTTTCCCTCTCTGACATTAGGTTATTTTCAGCTGAACTGTTTCTTTTACATTTCCTACCCAGGCAACAGTGAATCTACAATCTACTTCTTTTAATAAATATGCTTAGTGTATGTATACATATGTGTGTGCGTTTGTGTGTATACATATAACATTAAATGAAGATTATTAAGCATCTGTATTTTTGCAAATTACCTTGTTACATACATTTTACGTGCAATCATAAAGACTTTCAAATGACATGTTTACTTGTTTTTATATAGTTTGTTTTTAATTGCCAAGCATGATAGTTTAAGCACTTTAAATGCTAGTTTAATTCCTAATACATTTTGTTATGATTTGAAAATAACCTCAAATTCTACTTTTTTTGTTAAACTTCATCTTAATATTTGACATTCATTAATTTATATTTCTCTAGTCAAACAGTAACTTTTACTACTGTCTCAGAAAGACAAGTTTTTTCCTCTTTGACAGAAATCCTGTATTTTTTTTATTGTGTAACAACAAAACTTTATTTATGAACCCTGAAATTTGAATTTCATATTGTTTTGACATGTCAAGAAACAGAATTCTTCTTTTGATCTTTTTTTCCCCCCACCCACAGAAATCCTATATATTTGTGGTAAAATACTTGACCCAGAGCCAGATTAAGAAGGGCTACTAATTTCTTCAGGCAAGTGACTTCTCAATAACTCTATTTCTTTGTTATATCCTCAGTTTGACTGCTGGGAGCACCTTTCTGTTTTTGCAGGTCTGGGACCTGCGCCAGAACAAGCTGACCTATGCCATGAGAGGCCATGCAGATTCTGTGACTGGCCTGAGTTTAAGTTCGGAAGGCTCTTACCTCTTGTCTAATGCAATGGACAATACAGGTAACTTTGGGAAGGAAAGCTCCAGGGCCCAGCCAGTGTGGACCGTAAAGAGAGTGGGCGCTAGGAATGTGTTCTGGGATAAATGAGGGTTCAAGAAAGAATAAAGGATGGCTGCCCAGGTTTCCACTGGGGCAATTAGGAGAACACGTTGTAATAACAAAAGCTTTTAAAAATATGGGCAAGAAGCCAGGGTGATAGTCCTAGTTCTGCCGTCTAATCCCTTAGCAATCTTGCACATAGCATTTCTCCTCTTTGGGCATCAGTTTCTACACTGATAAAATAAGAGGACTTGACTTTACTTCTAAAGTCCCATATCATCTCTGGTATGCTATGGATCTAAGGCTAGATCCAAACAAACAGAGTACAAGAAACTCCTGGTGATTCGTTTATTGAGAAACATGATTGCCTGGAGATCCATCCACGGCAGTTCTCAGAGCACCAGGCTTGGATGATCAATAATCCTGTTGATTCCTCAGTTGTGCTCTTTCTGCCAATGTATCTTCTCTCCCAACTCCAAAGTATTGGTGTGCCAAGAGGTTTTCATAAAACATCTCAGCATTATGGATTTACACACTCTCTTGCCCTTCCTTTGCTTGTTCTTGAGTTTTTGGGTGAGAGGATGGCTTTACTATAGCAAAAAAAGGATCTTGACTTGTTGGATTATACGTTTAATATTGGGAAGGTTTGGAAATGACCCTCTGGTATACAAGTTCATGTACTTGTCAGGAAGAAAATGTTTCACTGACACTTTATAAAGAAAACATTGCCTAGCAAGCACTCAGTGTAGCTCAGTAAATAATTATTAAATGAATGAACATCCTTTACCTTATGACTGTATGCTCAGCTCAATAGCAGACTTTTATCCGTAGCTTCACCTTTTTATGCCTGACTTCAAGGATTGTGGTGGTTTTCACACTCAAATAAAATGACATCACTCAGGTTCCACTATAGGTCAGCTTTATTTAACAACAGATGTAGGCACTGCTTGCCAAGGATGTTTCTATCTCAACTTCAGTGGATTTACTATTGACTAATGCTAGCATTGTTCACAGTAAGGAAAGATGAGATTCCCTAAGTAGTTATTAAAATAAGAATTTCTTATTATGGCTACATAAGAAATTTATAAATTATTTTTGTTTATTGCCTCTGATCTTTTTTTTAATTGTGTATCATTTTATTATTAAGGTATCATTCATATATGCTCTTACGAAGGTTTCACATGAAAAACAATGTGGTTACTACATTCCCCCTTATTGAGTACCCCCATACCCCATTGCAGTCACTGTCCATCAGTGTAGTAAGATGCCATAGTCACTACTTGTCTTCTCTGTGCTACACTGTCTTCCCCATGATCCCTCCCACACCATGTGTACTAATCATAATACCCCTCAATCCTCTTCTTCCTCCCTCCCCACCCACCCTCACCTACCCCTCCCCTTTGGTAACCACTAGTCCCTTCTTGGAATCTGTGAGTCTGCTGCTGTTCTGTTCCTTCAGTTTTGCTTCGTTGTTAGACTCTACAAATGAGGGAAATCATTTGGTATTTGTCTTTCTCTGCCTGACTTATTTCACTGAGCATAATACCCTCTAGCTCCATCCATGTTGCTAATGGTAGGATTTGTTTATTGCCTCCAATCTTTTAAAGCCCTTTCACATGTATCATGTAACTTAAAAAAAAAAAAGGTGGTATTCTTATTTTATGGAAGAGACCAAACAGAAAGAACCTCACTAATTTACCTGATACTACCCTTATATATAGCAGAATTCAAATTAGAATCAAAATTCCTTTTTCTAATTCTTGGTACTTGGTGCTTTTCCAATATATTTAACCATGTTCAAGTTTAGACTGTCAGGTGCCTCTGTGATCAAAATTAGAAAAGATCAGTCCTGAGTTTTGTTTTTATACATTGTCACAGTAGTCAGTGGCATTTAGATGGCATATTGAATGGTAGATGTGACTATTTGGGTTGGCAGAAGAATCATTTGCAAAATGTTTAATTGATTTTGCAAAATGTCGCACCCAGCTACTTTCTGTTGCAAATCCCCAGCAATGAATGGGTTTGATGTTTCCCCTTCCTATTCTCTCAGCTTGTCTGTGCCCTTAGTCCCTATCAGTGGAACTTGAATGCATTTCATTCCTGTTAGAAAAAGAAAAAAACCTTATCAGGTCCAGTAGCAATGTACCATGTTGGACTTCATCCACCCAGGAAACAGTAGCTGCCATTGACATGATACTAACTTCAGCTGAGTTCTCAGGAGGCCTTTGGCTGATAGCTGTTTTGCTTTGTTTAAAATTTGCAGTGCGGGTCTGGGATGTTCGGCCATTTGCTCCCAAAGAGAGGTGTGTGAAGATATTTCAAGGAAATGTGCACAACTTTGAAAAAGTGAGTTCTTCATTGCAGAGGAATTTTATAGTCCATTTGATTCAAAGAAACATTTAAGATGATGCTACGGCACAATATTTACATATATCAAATTATATTGTATACCTAAAATTAATAGTGTTATATGTCAATTATATCTCCATTTTAAAAAAAGGAAGGTGGTAAGGATAGAGAGCAGTAGCTCTGCTATTTCCAATAATACTGTTCTCCATCAGAACTCTGCTTGCCATAAATAAAGCTAATAGAAGCATAGGGAGGAAGGCAATCACATACACGAATTGTGATGGGGCCTTTATGACTTCCGACTGCAACAGGACACTCCTATCCTTTAAATTTCTTGGGAACTTTGACCCTCTTGGGTCAGTGTTCCATATAGGACCCAGACCCCTTTGGCTTTTACCCTGATGCCTTCTGTCATCCTCCCAGTGACCAGCTGTTAGAGCCCTGAGAATATATCCCTCCTCTCAGTAAGCACCAGGCCCAAGTTCTGAGAGAATTTTTTCTAAACTCTAAAATTATGGGTCAGTTCTTAAAAGCAGCTTTTCCTTCAGATAATTTGTTAATGAGACTAATGTTTTTCTTTTGAGAGCCCATTCAGTTTCACTTTTTAAATCAAATCTTGTTTTTTGTTGAATTTGGTTTTTGTTTTCCTTCAAGATAAACAAATTTTTTAATGAGGATCAAGATAAATGGAGCAAAGGGAGCCTCCATATTTAGGCAGAACAAAATTTTGTTGCCAAGTCCACTCTGATTTACAATAAGTTAAGCATTTGCTATAGCTGGTTTTTATATGGTATGAAATAACAAAATATGCTGTCTTGGCCCACAGAATATAAGCTAACTGCTGGTCATATTTCTGGAGAGAATAATTAAAACTCTACTTAAGAAATGTAAAGCCTTTCAGTGATTCTATAGTTTAATACAGAGAGGTCTAGTACATTACTGTTTCATTGGATTCCTGCTTATTCATCACTATAGAATCTTCTGCGATGTTCTTGGTCACCTGATGGAAGCAAGATAGCAGCTGGCTCAGCCGACAGGTAAGGATTACTGGGCGTGAAGTAAAGAATGATGTAGCTCTGCAAGTATCTTCTCATGTTTAATACATTAAGCATGGGTACAAGCTAGAGCAGACATAGAGTTATAGCTGTACTCAGAGGTGAAGCCATGTGCAGTATGAAGGGTTTCAAGATCATGTCCAACAAGGACATTATTTCTACCCTCTTTGGATACATTTTAGACCTGGAGGATAAACGTTTCTTTGATTCTTTTGGATTCCCTTTACCATCTAAATTAAATTCAGACTCATAATCTCATTCCAGTTTCCCTCATCAGACTCTTCTGCTATGCTTCAGCTCATTCAAATACATACTGTATACTGTTCTCTCCCACTATAACCATAATGCCTCACTCACATGGAACTTTCCCTGTTCCTATATCCCTGTACCTCCAGTCTTCTCTGTCATATTCCCTCTTCTGCATTATCCAAACTCCTGTATCTCTCTAGTAATTGCTCCTATGTTATGTCTATAAACTTTTCCTGGCCCCTCCATCCCTTACCTCTCAGGCATAACTGATTAGTCTTTGCTCTTGTGTTGTTGTCAGACTTTACACATCTAATCTGCATTATTGTGTTTTATATCTTAGAGTAAGACATAGTGGGGCACCCCCTCTAAATTATTTGCTTCCACAGATGAGGGAAGGAGTCAGTCATCTCTGAACCCCAGGTAGTACTTGACCTATTCTAAGCACATAGTGATTATTACATGAATGCTTAGCTCAGTGATGTCAGATTTTACCCTGCATATCAGCTCAGCTATTGGTAATGGCTGCCTGTGTTGAGGATGACTCAGAGCTGGGTCTGAGCTCAGTGGGAAAAGTGCCATGATTGCTACATGAGGGGTGTGGCAGCATATGGGCTGGGTGTTTCCAACCCTGAGCTGCATTAAGAGACTGAGACTTTAACTGTCAACTTGAACTGGCTCAGGCATTAGGTGATTAATTAGAAAGAGGAGGAGGAGAGTTCTTCTGTCAGGTACAATTGTACTTAGTATGTCTTCCTGTTCTTGGGAGAGTCTCAGGGTGAACAGGAACATCCAGGTGCCAGGCTGTTGGGCCACAGATGTGAATGTTAGGTGTGATGAAGCCCTTTGATGGTAAGCTCTGGGGTTAACTCCTTTCGCAGATGCCTTTGCCCTTTTTAGCTTATCCCCATGGTTCTCCTCCCTTAGCGATTTTCCTGCTGCCCTCTTGCAGGGGCACAATCCTGTAAACATGAAGCCTTTCCTGGGCTAGCTTGGGCTTTCAGCACGTCCCAGGGTTTTCTTCTGTTTGGGGCCCTCACACAGCTGTAGAGAAGCCTCGCTTTGGTCTGTCACATACCTTTCTCCTTGTGAATAATGCTGAACATACCTGAAGATTGCAGAGTCTGCTTGTTTTTCCTGAAAGTTTAATGTAGGAAAAATGAACAACTATTCAGGTATTCTCTGGAGGGCGAAAGGATCTGAGTGAAACAGTGCCACATTGATGGTTTGAGTCCTGGTGGTTTAGAGAGCTGCCTTGAAGAGGGAATCCAAGGGATTTAGATTTGTCAAGTTACTAAAGAAACAGGTCCATAGCCAAAGAGGGTATCATGCTGTCTTGCCAATGGGTTTCAGCCCTGCCACCGTGTCACATGCAGAACACTAGGCGGAGCTCTTTATATCAAGTCAACAGCCATGTATTGCCCACAGGTGTGCAGTGAGCTAGTCAACCACAGCCAGGTGAGAATCCTGGCCACAGGAACTCTCATTTTATCCACACTCCACCTGTCCAGGATTCTCTCCTCTCAGTCTATGTGCCCTCAGTCCTCTGCAATGGTCCCTGTGCAAGGAAGCTCGAACATTGTTCTCCAGCCTCTCCAGCAAAAAGTCTTGCAGACACACAGGCTGGACTCGTGGCTCTCTCTCTGACCTCTGCCTCTTTGGTCTTAATGGTTGAACTGCTGCTCTGGTTTCAGCTGTTGCCATACCTCCAGTAAGATCCTATTTGGCTTCCCATCTAATTTCCTTCCATCTACTCCTGCCTGTGTTAAATCAACCCACATCTGGGTCCTGGTAACCTTCATGGGGCCCCTAAAATCCTTCTTGTGAGTAACAGGTCTTATTTCTTTCTGGGTTCTTATTGCTTCAGCTACTGTACATGTCACCTCGCACTTTGTAATTGCTGCCTCAAGACGGGCTGCACTGTCAGGAAAGACAGCTTTCCCATCTCTGATCCCGACAGAACAATTCCATCCGCCTCTAAGTCCCACAGCCACCGGCTCAGCCTGAGTATAGGGGCGGAGCATAGAGTCCTCCACGACCTGGGGGGGGGGGGGCTGCTCCTCTCCTTGGGGAATTTTCAGCTGCTAGGTCTTTATTTTCTTTACAACCACTAGGCGTGCTTTCACTACAGGAGGCACCAGTGCCTCTGGCACCATTCCTTCATCCTTCCCCAGCTCCTCCATTTCTGGGGCTGATGGCACCTTTCTCTCCACTCCCCCGAGTGCCTCCTCTGCTACAGTGCCAGCTCGGTCTTCAGAAGCTCTCTTACCTTCAGCTCAATGCTTCGCAGCTGACGTTCTCGTGCCACCTCCGCCTGTGCTTCCCTCAGGAACTCGTCCCTTTCTCTTATGGCCTCTTCCTCCTTTGGAACACCTGGCAGCACTGCCATCTCGTCTCCAATGGCACCTTGCTGCCGGCGCTCTCATGCTGCCTCCTCCCACATCAATGCCATTTCCTTCTTCAGGGAATCCACAGAAGTTTGCAGCTCACGTTCTTGTGCCCATTTCTTGGGTCTCCTCTGTAGACGTTTTTAATACTGTGAGAAGCAGCCAACCCACAGTCCCTCCTGCCTTACAGGCACTCTGTTTCTCAAAGGATCTGCTTACTATACCAAGAGCCACCCTTACTGCCTCAGCTGTCACCTCCACTTGCTGCCAGTCCTGGGGTGGGGCCCAGCCCTCTAGGAGACGAGCCAACTCAGACCACATACCCATTGGGGGACAATCCTCTGTTTCCCCATTCACAGGGGCAGCCCACTGAAGCACCCCTCCCATAAGGGCAGCCTGTCTTTTTCCTTAGTCAACAGTGAACCCTGCCGACTTTTGCCAATTGCTTGCCAACGGTTTCAGCCATGCCATCCTGTTGCGTGCAGAGCACTGGGCGGAGCTCTTTATATTAAGTCAACAGCAGTGTATTGCCCACAGGTGTGCAGTGAGCTAGTCAACCAGGGCCAGGTGAGAATCCTGGCCACAGAACTCTCATTTTATCCATATACGCTGAGTGAAGTAAGTCAAGACAGAGAAAGATAAACACCATATGATTTCACTTGCATATGTGGTATCTTTAAACAAAAACAAACTCATAATAAACACAGAATAAAATGGTGATTGCCGTAGGGAGTGGGGGTGGGGGATAGGTGAAATAGGTGAAGGGGATTTAGAGGAACAAACTTACAGTTATAAAGTAAGTAAGTCACAGGGATGAAAAATACAGCATAGGTAATATAATCAATAATACCGTAATAACTTTGGTGACTGATGGTAACCACCCTTAGCATTGTGAGCATTTCATACTGTATATAATTGTTGAACCACTATGTTGTACACCTGAAACTAACATAATACTATGTCAACCATATTCAATTTTAAAAAAGAAATGGGTCCATGTGGATAAAATGAGAGTTGCTGTGGCCAGGATTCTCACCTGGCTGTGGTTGACTAGCTCACTGCACACCTGTGGGCAATACATGGCTGTTGACTCTTATAAAGAGCTCCACCCAGTGTTCTGGGCGCGATACGGTGGCAGGGTTGCAAGGCTGTAGGAGAGCAGAGGCTGGAGTGGTGGCAGCACTGATGACAGAGGGCCAGAGGCAGAGATTGGCTTGCTGCATGCAGACTTGCTCTGAATGAATGGGATTTTAGTGATTGACCTGCCACCATAGAAGTAAAGTTGGGTATAACCCTTTCACCCCAAGAATGTTCTACTGTCATTTCTTTGGCCACATTGAATCTATAGTGAACTTGCCCGGGGCTGAAACCCATTGGCAAGACAGTCCATAACCTAAGCTATCTTGCATTCTGACAGAGTAAGATCCACTGTTTTTTACATCATTTTCAGCAGAGATTGTATCTTTTTTATGTAATTAAGCTTTTAAATGATACTTGCCTAAGCTTTTCTTCTGAGCAGTTTGTTTCTGACATTGGCCGTTTCTGCCTTTCAGTATCCTCTCTTCCTCCTTTTCTCTCCGCTGTCCCTTTAAGCCTTAATGTAGAAGCATGGCTCTGGTCTGGGGAAAGCCTGCATGTGTACCTGTTGAGGTTGGCCAAATTTCACTGACCACCTCACCAGTTAGCCCCAAGTCAGCATGCAGCTTTGTTACATGAGGAGCCTGGTTCCTGCTTACTGCTGCCATGCCAAAGTAGAGAAAGGACAAGGAACCCCCTAAATTTAGCATCTAATTGGCCACCATGGAGAGTGAGGCCTTGAAGTAAATCCTTGGAGATCTGGGGTTCTGTTGGCTTTTGTGTGCCTGGGAAATGTATCCACTGCTTTTCAGTGTGGCCTGGATTTGTCAAGTCTCCTTTCTCCACTTCCAAGTCACCTATCTCCTCATGTTTAAACTTGAGACTTTTCAACAGTCCTGTCAATAACTATAGGAAAAACTGGCTTGTCTCTGCTATGAGTGATGTAGTCTGTTAACTTCATGAGATTCTGCTTTGATTACAAATGTATCCATCCATAACAATAGCTATTATTAATTCTGTGTGCCAAGACTTTGCATACATTATCTCATTATTTCTCTCAACCAAACTGTGAGATCATTATTGTCTGCACAGTACAACTAAGGGAAGAGAAGCTCAGAGAAGTTAAGTAAATATCTAAGGTTTCTTAGCTAGCTATTATAGTTTCACTGAAACTTGAACCCAGGTCTTTTTGACTCGAGTCCATACAGTTTTTCACTATGCCACATGGCCCTTTGCTGGATTAATGAGGACAGCTATCTGTGCACAGCAAGAAAGAAGACAGTAGGGAGAACATGAGCATCAGAGCCAAGGATTCTGTAGACAGATGGGGTTTCCTGTTTCTCTTCATCTTGCTCAGAACTCTTATTTAGTTCCTATGGAACCTCGCCATTGAGAACTAAAGTGTAATTGAGAGTGTAAATCTCATTTATTTGCATTTTAAACCAAAACTGTGATGTTGCATGAGAACTAGGCATTTTACACTCAAGTACTGGTGAGTGTGCCCTTTTAGGTGTTAACTGAAAAGAACCAATATGTAAATAATTTTTATAACTTACTTGCTTGAAAACCACCAGCCCTTTAAATTTACCTACAGATTATTTTTGCATGGTCATACAAAGATAATATCTTCTTATTTTACCAGTCAACTTAAAATTACCCAAGCAAAGTTGAAGGTCAGAAGAACTTCTTTGGGGTTGGAAGGGAAAGGATGGAGACAAGGTGTTTAAGGGTGGTAAGAGAAAGGAGAATGCTGGAATACCTTAAGAGGTCTAATAGTAGTTCTGCCAAGGAGCTGCTGATGAACTGTGTCACCGTAGAAAAGTCCCTGTATCTTAATTTTCTTATCTATAAAATAATTTAGGCTAGTTGATTTCTTTTGGTCCTTTCCCATGCTAGAATTCAGTATTCTTTCTGCCTATGAATTCAGTGCAAGATTTGAGTCAAGTGTATATTTGGTCTATGTTTATATATGTTTATATCCTGTCCCTTTTCTGGGCTCTGATTTTAATACAATACTAAGAAATTCAGGTGGATCTACAACCTAGGCTCCCAGCCTGTCATAAGTTGGGTTACCTTTAAGCCATTACTGACTACATATGAGGTTAATGATAGCCTAATTATATTTGATGTTCTTTGAAGACAATTTCTGTGTGGCATATGTAGGAAAGACTGTCTTTCTTCATGTTCTTTCTTATTTCAGAAGCTTGTGTTTAGAAATGCCAGTAATGCTTATATTTTTAGCTATTCCTGTTTCTCGGGCAGGGTTTATGCCTTAATTCAAAGTCTGTATTTCTAGTTCCTAACAGTTCAGTATAGCGTGAATAAATAAATTGTTGTTTCCATTTCCCTTGAAAAGCCATGCCTCTACCCTCCCCTCTGCTCCAGGAGGCCTTAGCCTTGCTCTTCATGATACTTTACAGGTTTGTGTATGTGTGGGATACCACAAGCAGGAGGATTTTGTATAAGCTGCCTGGACATGCTGGCTCCATCAATGAAGTGGCTTTCCACCCTGACGAGCCCATCAGTAAGTCTGTCTTGACTATGGGGAAGGGGAAGCTGTGGGAATCTTCCTAAAAGGGCCCTGAGATGCAGAGGTGGACATCTGTGTTATGCAAATTTCCATACAAGCAGTCTTTATGGACATCATTGACAGCCTCACCTAAGTGAGGCACCTAATGAGTGACAGCCTCATTCTAAGTGGTGAGGGTAAGAGCAATGTTCCATTTTCTTCTCAAGCTCAGAGGGAGATTGGTCAGTCTATTTCTAGTTTTTCTGAATTTACTTGCTTCAAGTCTATGCTTCATTGATATATATGGATAAAAGATTGATTTTCTTAATATTCAGTTATATATTGTGACTTACGTTTTATTGGCTAGCTAATTAAATAATGGGCCTTGAATTTAAGGTGAACAGGTAACTTTCTTGCAGGCTAAGTGTAACAAGCAGAAGCACATTTACATTGTGACTGGTACAGATGATTCTCCTCTAGAATAACTGAGAAAGTCCTTTTCTTAGGGCTGACTGACGAGGAACATCAGGATTTAGGCCCTGATAATGTTATTCCCCACAGCACAGTTCACCCCTGTGGCTTTGAGAGGACTTGGACTGAGAAGCCAGGCTTCCTGTGAATGGTGTTTAGAAGGAGGGGAATTTAAGCTAAATCCAATTGTTCTTTTATACCAAAATTGGCTCTTGACACAAGAGCCCTTGAGCACCAAGTCTCCTTGAGCCTTCGTTATTTCCAGTTATCTTCTCTGTTCTTTTCCCCTCAGTTCTCTCGGCATCCAGTGACAAGAGACTCTATATGGGGGAGATTCAGTGAAGATACAGGATGGAAGACTGCAAGGCTACTTGACCTTGAGACCTCAGTCTGCATACATAGCATCAAATGATGCCCAGGCCAGCATCCTACCTTCAGATTAAGATCATTACTAGCAAGAAACCAGGCCGAGGTGACTCTATTCCAACAACCACTTGTTTCCCATTCCACCAGGATGATTAAGGCAAGCTTGCAGTGACCTCTAAAAACCACCTGCCAGATTTCAGGAACTGTTTGGGGAGTTTTTCCTCCTTTTTTAAAAAAAATAGGGTTTCTTCAAGGGGACAAACATTGGTTGGTTTATATTGTCCTGTTTTCTAATGCAGGCTGAAGATAGGGAATGTTACTGAAATTTGTTTGTTGGGGATCATTTTTTTTAATTCAATAACTGGCTTATATGATATTTTCTTTGTGTTTCTCTGAGTTTTTTGTATTAAAAACCAAATAGATGCATTTTTATAAGACCCATGTGGATTGGATTTATTGCTGTCCTTTTTTTAGTCTTGATGGGTGTAAATCTGAGCAGGGCATGATGTGACCATGGGATAAAATCTATTTAAACTCCTAACATCTGTTTACTGGGCTATTCTGGGGGCTCCCCCCGCCCTTTTCTTAGCTTTTAGGCTTACTTGCTTTCATGAAAATGACAGAATAATTATCAGTAACAAATACTTCTCTTCTGTACCAAATGATTTCACTCATATATGGAGTAAAAGAACAAAGGAAAACTGAAGGAACAAAACAGCAGAATCACAGAACCCAAGAATGGACTAATAGTTACCGAAGGGAAAGGGACTGGGGAGGATGGGTGGGAAGGGAGGGATAAGGGCAGGAAAAAGAAAGAGGGCATTACGATTAGCATGTATAGTGTGTGGGGGGCACGGGGAGGGCTGTGCAACACAGAGAAGACAAGTAGTGATTTTACAGCATCTTACTATGCAGATGGACAGTGACTGTGAAGGGGTATGTAGGGGGGACTTGGTGAAGGGGGGAGCCTAGTAAACATGATGTTCTTCATGTAATTGTAGATTAATGATACCAAAATTAAAAAAAAGAATGTTAAAAAAAAAATACTTCTCTTCTGCTAGGAGCATAGCAGCCAAGAGGTGATAAATAAGGTATAAAGAACCTGGTAGCTGTGTACTTTTACGTGATCTTTATGAGCAGAATCTGTGTCTACTCTGCCCCCTGCCCAGAGCACTTTGCTAAGCATAGTCCCTACACTGTCCCTAATGTGAGCAGAGTTGGTGCAGTCTTAGCAGGTAGAAATGACAGTGGCTATAATGCTGCATGAAAAACTCAAAAGGAGTATGAGAAAGTTTGGTGTAACTGGGTCGTGACATTGTCTAGGACTTTTTATCATTCTGCTTGTCTTTCTCACCTAAACTGACAGGGTGTCTTGCCAATGGGTTTCAGCCCCAGGCAAGTTCACTATGGATTCAGTGTGACCAAAGAAATGACAGTAGAACGTTCTTGGGGTGAAAGGGTTATACCCAACTTTATTCCCATGGCAGCAGGTCAATCACTAGACTCCCATCCACTCACAGTGAGCCATTCTGCATGCAGCAAGCCATTCTCTGCCTCTGAGGCTCTCTACCCACGCACCCGTCTCAGTCTCTGGCCTCAGCACTGCCACCACTCCAGCCTCTGCTCTCCCACAGCCTTGCAGTCATGCCACTCTGTCACCCAGGGCACTGGGCAGGGCTCTCTATATAGAGTCAATAATGACGTATTGCCCACATGTGTGTAGTGAGCTAGCCAACCAGGGCCAGGTGAGAATCCTGGCCACAGGAACCTTCACTTTTTCCACACAGGGACATTAAGAAATGTACTTGATCCTAGAGGCTGAGCTTTCCTGCAGTGTTTTCCATAGAACACTGTTTCCCAGGCATGTCAGTATGTTGGGGCATGAAGATCTCTTGCTCAAGTAAAATTGAGAAGGACTGGGTTAAATAACAGGTCTCTTCCCTGCAGGACTGTTGAGAGCCTTCAATATATGAAGTATAATGGGATCTTCAAAGGGAATGGGTGACTCAGGCCTGATGAAAGAGTGATTTCAGGCCTGAGCTATAATACACATGGTTATACATGCCTTTAACAAGGAGAAATTTGGCCAAAGATGGTTTGCAAGCTGTCTTATGCCTCTAGTACTATCACAGGTTCCTCTCTAATCCTTTTTAAACACCAGGTCCACATACCTTGGAATTAGTCCAGTTCCCCCCTCCACCCTCATTGCTGCTTGGGCTAAAACGAGGCTTGACCCTTGACACTGCACTTTTTAAGCCTACCAGTCCCTTGAGAAGTTGGCAAGACTGGGAAGAGCCAAGACTGGGGACTGCAAGGGCTTTCCCCTAACCTCAGCCTCTTCACTCCCAGGTGCCTTCTTCAAAGCCTGGATAGAAGCCATTAGGAGGAAATAGCAGCACCACTTAGAATTTGAAAGGGCCTAGAGACCCTAGCCTGGGGGAAAAGATTTGAGTATAAAACATCCCCAGAGGGTGCAAATTGTATTCTCACTTTGGGAGAGAGAGAGTGCTCCCGAATGAGTATGGCATCTCTGGTTTTCAGTTAATTTCCCCTTACAACTTCCACTGTCTCTAGCACTTAATGCTGTTGGCGCTTAAAGAGTCAGACCTTTTGTCAGCTGGGTGGTTGAGTTGTGGGCTGAGTTGTCAGGGAGGTGGATTTGGACAGGTCAGGACTCTCATCAGAGTTGCTTCTTCACAGCAAAACTGCTTATTTTTTTCTTACTGATCAACCCAGTCTGTTGCTTGTTACATCTCAAGGTGGGTGGACGGGAAATTGAGGTAGGGGAAAGGGAGAGCGCCGAGCAGGTTGGGGCTGCAGGCAGTTGAGCCTTAGGGAAAGACTGTCAGGCCATTTGAGTTAGGACATAATTGTTCCTTCCAAGAGACCTCAGGGCTTGACAGCTGTCCCAGGGCAGAGGGAAGGGCCAGACTTAAAAGACAGACACCATTTCTGCAGGACCAAATGAAGTCAGTTCTGAGCTCACTTGTACACCAGACCCCATAATGATCCTTCTCTGAGAAAGCCCTGGGTGGGCATCCACCATCTGTGCCCCAAGTACTCGTCTTCCTAGGTTTCAACTTCTTTTCCTCACTTGCCTCTGCAACCCACCTAGGCTCTTAGATTTTTCTGTAACTTACACTCTCTAGAGCAGTAGTTCTCAGCTGGGCAGTTGTGCTGCCCAAGGAACATTAGACAACATCTGGACGCATTTCTTGTCAAACCGGGAAAGATTCTATGCACATCTAGTCGGTAGGCGCCAGAGATGCTCAAAGAATTATGTGCTCCAAAATGTCATTAGTGATGTTATTGAGAAACCCTGCTCTAGAGCAGGGACTCACAAAGTGTGGTCTCCGGAACAGCAGCACCTGAGAACATGCTGGAAGTGCAGTTTCTAGAGCCCCACCTGAGACCTACTGAATCAGAAACTTTGGAGGAGGGTGTTGGGCAGTGTTTTAACGAGTCCTCCAAGTGATTCTGATGCAAGTTGTAGAACCACTGCGCTACAGGCTCAGAAAGTTGTAATCTTCCCCCTCCCACCCACCCATAGAGGCTTCATTAGTAGTAATCCTTAAGTATTTAGCTGTTCTTTTTAGCTTAGTGCTGTACATGCATTATCTCACTTCATTGCCACATGTGGGCAACAAGCTCAAAGAGGAGAAGTAACACCCAAGATGGACCAGCTAGTAAGTGGCAAATCCAGAATGTAAACCCAGCTAGAGCACTTACCCCATCACCACAAGCTAGGCCTTAGTCGCTGTTAACCTTGAATGCACATTAGAATCACCAGGGGAGCCTTTAAACTCCAGATAGATCATACCCCTGACCAATTAAATCTGAATCTCTGGGGTGAGCATCAGTGTTTTTTAAAGCTTCCTTAGGTGATTGTAATTTGAAATCAAGGTCAAGGACACTAGTAGTATTGGCCATGGCTGTAGCCTACCTAGGACGGCAGCGTAAAGCCAAGATGATTTCACCTCCCATCGCTTGGCTCTCAGGGAAACCACTGCTCTGACATATGGTCTGTGTGAGAGTCAGAACACTTCACCCAAAGCCCATGGATGAGTTAAAACTTAGGAGCTTGGCCAAAGAGCAGACATTGATTCACTGTAGTCATTTTTGCCTGTGACTCTGGGGCTTTGTATAGAAAAAAGATCTCTGATTCCTTCAAAGCCCCAAGTATAGCATCCAGAGGTGTGCTGGAGCTAGAAAGGATCTTACAGGTACATCTAGTCTAGCCTCATTTTGCATGAGGGAAACCTGAGAAGAGAGAGAGTTTCCCAAAGGTCACATGCATATTAAGTTCGTGGTTTTGTTCACTCATGAAGTATTTATTCAATACCCCTCAGTGGCAGGCCCTGTGCTGGACTCTGAGAATACAGAAATGACTGAGTCATAGCCTCTTTGGGAGCTCACAGGGTAGAATGGTAGAGAGAGAAATAAAAATCATTGACCTCTCACTTTTCCTCACAAGTGTCTTCAGTGGTAGAGAAGTAGGAACTGGGGCAGGAGGGACTGCTGAAATTAATATATTTGAGATCTTACCTTGGATCTATAAAGTATATGGTATCCCCCTTCTCAACTTTTCATTTTTAAACTTTCAAACCTAAAAATGGAAAGATTAACATAGTGAATATCTATATATATGTCAACCTAGATTCAGTAATTCAGTAATCTCACTGTGTCACGCACTGCATGCACACACACACACGTACAACTTAATGACTATTGAAAGTAAGATGCAGACATCATAATTCTTGACTCACAAATATTCCTACACACTACAGCAGGCATCTCCCAAGAACATTCTCTTTCATAACAGTATCATTACCACACCTAAGAAAATTAACAGCAGTTTCATAATACTGTCTGATGATCATATTAAATTTCTCCAACATGAAAAATATCTTTTATAGCTATTTTTTCAATCTGGAGTCAATCATTAAGTTTCATGCATTTAACTATTCCATTTCTCTAGGGCCTCTTAATCTAGAATATCCCTCCCCTTTTTTCCCAGTGAAATTGACTATTTAGATGTATGTGGTTTTGTGTGCTGCTCCATAATATAGCTGTGCTTGTTTTACATTAATAAACATTCTAAATGACTGAGCACCATGTAAAATGGACACTCCAGGAAGATGTACCACATTTATCTGTGCTTTGTGTCATCACATGTACGTGTCTGAGAAACAGATACAAGTAAGCAATTCAAATACAGTGTAATACATTCTATCAGAGGCATACCTACAAACTGAGAGGCAGTGCCTAAGAAGGAGTGCCTGAATAAATGACACTTAAATTGAATTTTAAAGGTGGATTGGAAACGGGAGAGAGAGAGGGAGCTGGGAGTGTGGGTAAATACAGTCTAGGTAGTAGAAAAAATACAGACAACAGCACAGATCACCAAATCTGGTGTGTTCTAAAATGGTACACAGAACGTGGTGGTAACAGCATGTTGAGGGAGCTAAGGACAGATGAGTAGAATGTTGGAAAGTGTTGGAGCCAGATTGCAAAGGGTCTCGAAAGCCAAGTAGGCAGTTTTGGTGTTTGTTCTGTGGAAAGACTTCCAGCAGAGGCTTCTCGGTACTCCGCACAGGAGGTCCGTCACACCTGAGGATGCTTTCAGCTCTGGGTACCTTCCCAGGTCATTGTGGGGAACAGTTGTGGGAACTATGGGAGATAGATGAGATCACTGTCCTCAAATATCAAAAGCCATTCTTGGAAAAGAGAAAACTCTTATTCTGGGAGGCCTCAAAGTACAGAATCAATATAAAGTGGATCATAAGAAGACGAATTTTACCCTCTAAAAAAACAGCTGAATCCGAGCTGTCCATGGATAGAATGGTAGTTACTCCACTCCGGAGCTGTATAAGCAGAAGCTGGGTGACTGTCTGACAGGATGCCTTGTTTATCGATTTAGAGGGTTGGAGCTGCTTACCAGAATCCCTGGAGAGTATAAAGAACACTCATGACCAGGTCCCACCTCCAGAGATTTCCTTGAGTTGGGCTGATGTGGGGCCTTGATTCAGATGCCAGTGGCTGTACACTGACATTGAGAGCCATTCCATTAAAGGACCTCTAGGGTCTTTTCCAGCTCTACTGTTCTATGATTTTAGATGCTGTTTTCCTCAAACTATAAGATGGTAATTTTAGGATTTAATGAATTGTTTGCTGTGAAAGGTCACCTGGGTGAGGGCTTATGGAAAATGATAGGTGGGGGGAGCCAGCAGGAGCTTGAGAATCCTATTTGGGCACTCGGGATCCACTAGAGGGGAGAGACCTGAGCTAATCCCATTGTCTTCCTATCCCCAGGTGGCCCTTGGACAAGCCCAGTGCAGCATAATGAAGGCCTGGCAAACTTTGGGGCCAGTTGGAGAGGGCCTCTTTCCATCTTTCAAGGTTCCCAGCTCCACCGGCCTTAGGGCAGTCTTTAACTGAAAGCGTGTGCAGCCACTGAGGGCTAATGGAAAGAGACATTTATCTTGGCTGTCAGCAGATTCTGTGCTAGGGATTCTGGACCCCACAGCCCCAGACAAGGAGAGTAAACTTTATACCTGCCTTAATAGCTGTGTAGGGTTCCCTGATCTGGACCCTGCCCATTCATATACACCCTCTTCTATCCTCTTCCTTCTTTTTGCAACCATTCCTTCTTATCCAAGCTTTTTTTCCCTTTTAAGATTTGCTCTCAACTGAGATCTTGAAGGAGGTTGGCTGCAGAGAGGTGGAGGGGTAAGGAGGCAGTAGGAAGTAAAAAGTATATGCAGGAATTAAAGAAAAAAGGGGCCTTGGCTCCTGAAATACACCTTGCTCTTAGACACTTCCGTGTCTGCTCTTCCTCTGTCTGGGAAACTGTATTTCAGTCAGCATCATCTTTTCTCTGAAGTTTTCCACAGCTCCCAATCCAACCATAGTTTACCACTCTTTCTGCTATTTTGTATCTGTACATCATAGACACTATGCCATTCTGTGTGCACTAGTAACTATGTTTACACGTTCTGCCTCTCCCACAGGCACAAAAGCTACAAACTCAGATGCCATCAGAGGACAGAGAGGAAAGGCGAAGGAGTAAAGCTGCTGGGTTTAAAGCAATAAGCAGTTAATGTGCTGTGTGACTTCACAGAACTCACTCAGCCTCTCTGCCCTTCATGTTCTCCCTTTCTTTGTATCTACCCTCTTCAAAAAAAGCACCTTGAAGATCATTTAGGCCAGGGATTTTTCTGCATTGTTCCTGGGAGGCGTTGGATTGAGGTGCTGATTTGGAAGCCTTCAGAGGCAGAGAGCAGGTTGCCAGTCCTCTTTCCCTGGCACAGCCAGAGCAGTTGTACTTTTCACTGTTTTGGAAATACATGATTTATTTTGAAGAAAAGGGCCTGCTGCTAAAAAAAGAAAATCTCGAAAGCCATAAGGAATGGAATAGAAGTGGTACAGGTAAAGTAGTTCTGTCTGGACTCAAATCCTGATTCTGCCATTTCCTTGTTTGACCCTGGGCATGTGGTCTAACCTCTCTGAGCCTCAGTTTCCTCATCTAGAAAAAGGGGATGATGATAATAGAGCCTACCTCAAAGGTTTGCTGTGAGGTTTAATGAGGTAATGCACAGGAATTACTCAGAACAGTGCCTGGCATAGAATGCTTACAAGGTGTTAGCTATTGTGGTATACAAAAATATATTTGGTCTTTGTCCCCGTTCTTGGCACAGAACTCCTAAAACTTAAAATTTCCTCAGTGACAGGATTGTCTTTGTTATTGTTAATGTCTTTATTGTTATTCCTAAGACCCTCTCTTCATCATATCTAAGTTTATTTTAATGAGGTGACTTAGGATGGGACCCCTAGATAAACTCAAGATAGGGCTGCTCACCAAGTGATTGGAGAGTGGAAACTTTCAGCCCCTCCCAGTGACCTCCGGGAAGTGGGGGCTTGGAGAATGAGGTGTATGAACATTCATGAGCAATGACATCCAGAGCAGCTTCTGGGTTGGTGAGCCTGCTGGGAGAGTGGCACACCTCAGCTCCACAGGGACAAGTGCCTGGGACCCTTCCAGACTTCACCCTGTGCACATCTGCATCTAGCTGTTCATCTGTATCCATTAGAATAAACCAGTTAAGGTAAGTAAAGTACCTTCCTGATTTCTGTGAGCTGTTCACAGGCACAGTATGGAACCTGAGCACATTCAGTCCTCCAACTTAGAAGGAGAAAGAAAGGTTAACATTTCAGCTATCTTTGAATGAACTTTCTCAGAAGTTTCAGTGTTTTAACTCACAGAGGAACTAAGGGAGAAGATTCAGACATTGTGACTAGCCTTTAGGTTTAGGGCAAGGGAGGAACTTATTAACATCCCATAAATCTCATCACTTCAGCAGCTCCTATGCCTCTCTTTAGGGCTGACCATGATTCTGCCTTCTCACTCAGGAAGCATGGGTATGTTCTGAATCATCTCTGTCCTTTATTACTAAACCCTGCTTCATTTTCCCCACAATATTTTCCGAGTTGAGAAGTTAGTCATCCTTCATGTCAACTACTACAAGCCCCTCCTGATGTCATCCCTAGCTTCCTAACCCCCCCAACAACTTCTTGCCAAAGATGTTTCTGTTCATACAATTAGATTGCCTTCCCCCTGAGAACCCTGGACTTCAGGTAGTAAAGAGGGCACAGGTACACTGGGGCCCAAGGCTGGGAAGAGCATTCATATTCGACACATATTTGCTGACTCCACACGATCCAAGCCTGTGGGTTAGAGATAATTTAGGATACACTGTCCTCATAAAGCTCATAGTCTATTGGGGGAAACAAAAATCAGACAAGTATAGTAAATCCCAGTAAAAGCTGTAATGGAGGCAGCACAGACCACAGGTAAGCCCAAAGGAGGGGCACCTCCATCCCCTCTCCTCCAGGAGTTCTCCAGGCTGAGAATTTGGATGGGAGATGTGTTCTAGGCAGAACAACATGTGCAAAGCATGGAAGTGAGAGATGGTATAGTGTGTGCATGGCATCATCGGGGCAAGACTTGGACTAGGTGGAATGACCCAGGGGCAGAAGCTAGTTCTGCTGAGGCCAGACTTAAGAGCGAGTCAGCCAGGCCTGCAACAGGCATGATGTAATACACCGAGAGCCTGGCAAGGGCTGGTCACAGCCCCAGCGGAAGCCACTGTTACAAGGATTAAATGAGATCTTGTATGTCAAGTGCCTGGCTCAGAGTAAGCTCTCAATAAATGGTAACATTGTTATTATTATTGAATTGCATTATTAGCATCCCAGAGGGAACTGGCAGAGACTACCTAGAAGAGGATGTGTTAGAGAGCTGTTACATCTGGGCTGGGCCTTTGTGGAGCTGGTCTTACTCTTCTGCAGCAAATGGACTCTTCAGAGAATCTGATGAAAGCTGTGAACTCTCTCCCCAGAAAAAGGCACATCTGCTCACATGAAGCTTTGCATATTATTTCAAGGACTTCACAGACTCCTGGAAGCCTATCTAGTCATGGAACCTGGTTGGACACAGCTGTTACTCACCAAATATGGCTGAGAAAAGTTCCCACTGCCATATCAGCTTATTATTCCAGGTGAAAACCTCAGCACATGTAGTTTCAACTCTATGAATATCCTGTGTATTATGAAATACCAAGTGGCATGCTGCGGAATGGGAGGAAGGAGGGAGACCATCGGAGAGACCACTTTAGTAGTCCAAGAAGATGGCTCACTTCAGAGGCACATAACCCCTGCAGTCCTTCAGGGCCCTCCCTGTGCTTGGTGTAATGCTGCAATCTGTCGTCATGCTTAATTTTTTTAAGAGGGAGACTTTAATTTGCACTTTGCACTAGACCCCACAAATTATGTAGCCAGTCCTTGAAGAAGATAATAAGACATTTTAATGCTTACTATTGTAGGCAGTACATGAGTGGCAGTGCTGGGACTAGAACCCAGGCTATTTGGGTCCAGAACTATGGTTCTTAATCTATGTCATACCACCTTCTGGGGCAAGAGGGCTAGTGAGAGTGAAGAGGAAGGGAAAGAATAAGAAACATTCTGTTCCTTCCGTCAGAGCACTGCTTTCCACTGCTCTGCCTCTCCCTCCCTCCTATTGTCTTCCCATTATCAACAGCACTTCCTTCAGGAGGGCTTTCCTGGTCTCCAAGCCTGAATTATGCCCCCTTATTCTCTTGTATCCTTTATTATCCTTTAAGGCACTTAGAATTTGTCATTATGTATTCATTTCTATGTTTTCTTGTTTTAATGACTCCCTCACTAGACTGTTCTCTCAGTGCGTACAGAGACTGGTTCATCCCCTTATCTCCAGCAGAGAGCTTGGCACATGGTAGGTAGTTCATAGGTGTTAGCTGGCAGGTACAGTTCACAGACTACTGACAGGTCAGATGGGTTAGAGAAGCCCAGGGATGATGCAGGTTTTTCCACCTGTATGATGTTAATCACCAGGATGACTATAAGGATTTAGGAGTGGGGCAGGGATGATTAAATGGGTTTGGGATGTGTTTTGAAGTTTGAGTGCTTTTCAGGAGAATCTTGAAGAAGACAGTCTTCTGCCTTCTGCCTCTCAACACACTGGGTTAGGGGCTGGCCACAGCCCCTGGGCAGCCCTCTGCTGTCGTGCAACTCACCCCTGCCTGATCCCTGGACTGGGAAGCTCTATGTGTTATGGAGCAATGCTGCAGGGCTCATCCCAGGGCCCCCAAGGATGCGTATGCAGTCAGGACTCAATGAAAACCGGTGAAAGGAAAGAGGCAAGAAATGTGGCCAAGCAAGTCAGAAGGGAGCCGGGATGAGGCGCAGATCTGGGAATTGGAGTGGAAACAGAGGGCCAATGTTGGCACCCCCTGGGCCCTAGAGACGGCGAGCAGGGGCGCGCTCTGGGAACCTCAGGGGGCCAGACACAGGGCTAAAGGCTTTCGTACTCCTACTTTGTTAAGAGAACTGAGGCCCAGAGAGGTGACGTGATTTGCCCAAGGTCACACAGTGAGTGAGCAGAGACGCAGAGGTTTGACCCAGGGCTGTCAGCCTCCGAGCCTGAGCCCTTCCCTCTTCTGCCCCTTCCTCGCCCCCGACTCGCACCTCCCTACCCCGGCCCCCTCCCCGCTGCTCCCGCGGCCGCCCCGCCCCACCCATCCTCCCTTTCCTCCCTCCCTCCCTCCCTGTGGCCGCGGCGGAGCCACGTGGTGGGCCGGGAAGCCGCGGCCGCCTCTGAGCGCCCAGGCGGCTGCCCCAGCTGGGCAGTGCTGCTCTGCGCTGCGCCGCGCTCGGTGCCTGCGCTCCCCGCTCCGCGCTCCCCGCCAGCTGCCCCGGGGCAGGAGGCGCGCCTGGCCGGCCAGACAAAGGAGGCGCGGCAGAGCCAGCGCGCGGGCGGACAGACCATGGACTCTGAGCGCGAGCGGCCGGCCCCTGCGCTGAGGAACCCGCGCTCCCGGGCCCGGCCCTAGGTGCCCGGCCCGCCGCCCCGGGCGCCCAGCGAGGAGGACGCAGAGCCCGCCCGGCGCGGAGGCGGCGGCGGCCGCCGAGCCAGAGGGGCGCCGCGGTGGGCGGCCCGCGCGGCCCCCGGAGCCATGGGCAAGTGCAGCGGACGCTGCACGCTTGTCGCCTTCTGCTGCCTGCAGCTGGTGAGCGCCGGGCGGCCGGGGCAGGGTGGGGCGCGGCGGGGCGGGGTCCCGGGGCGTGCGGGTGGGGTTCTGTGCCTGGTGCTAGTGCCCGGCCGGGGGGTAGTCTGGAGTCACGGAGCGGACGGGCGGAGCCCGCGCCCGCTGGCCGGGCTGTCTCTTTGTGTGCGCTTCTCGCTGGCGCTCCCGGTCCCCGAGCGCGTCCTGTGCGCGAGTCCCCGGCCCGCCCCGCGCTTGGGTTCCACGCGTCTGGCCCGCTCCGTGTGAGTGGCCTGCTGTGGGACTGTGGCTCTCAGGGGCTGGGGGTGTGTCCGAGGCCCCTCAGTGGGTCCGCTGAGGTCCCGCCGTGTGCTTGCCTCCCGATGGTTCGCGCGCATGGGTCTCCCGTCCTCAGGGTCTCTGCCGGTGTGAGGGCTTCTCACGAAGTCTCTGCTCCTCTGTGTCTCCCCGGGTTTTTCCTTGGGTATCTCCAGATCTCTGACCATTTCTGGTCCATGCTTATCTGCGTGTGCTGGGATCTTAGAGTCCAAGAATCGTTCACTCCTCCTTTGTGCTGGTGCTGCCTCCCTTTACCCTCCTGACTGGGCAGGCCTGGGACTGGAGGTCCACCTCCCTGGAGAGGGTCACAAGGAGCTGCCAGGTTCTGGGCCATTCTGACCAGCTAGGCACTGATTCCCCCCTCCCTGCCTAGGCTGTGGTTACTGCGGCCACAGGCGCTGCATCCCGTTATCAGTTCCACCCGAGCAGGGGTGGGGACAGGCAGACCAGTTCCTCTGCCTGTGCCAGCACCAGTGAGGGTGGGTACACTGGGTGCCCTGGGGGGATGGGAGCATCTGGGACACTATGCCTAACCCCAGCTTAGGGAACCCAGCTTCTTGTCCCAGGGAGGCTAGGAGGAAATGTAGGGGCTGAGGAGGACCAGCTCTGCCCTTCAGGCCCTGGCAGGCAAATTTGGAAGGTGCTTAAGGAGAGACCAAGGTCTCCTACTTACTCTAAAGCTGAAGCCCAACACCCAAAGGTTTTTGAAGCTGTGTTGCTCCTCCGGACAAAGACCCATGGGGGCCTCCTCGGGCAGAACTCAGGTCTGAGTGGGAGTTGGGGGAGCTTGAGCCTCGCTTCAGCCTGACTCCATGGCCCGGTCCCCACTTGTGCTCCCCCACCCCCAGGTGCATACAGTAATGCAGAGTGAAGCTCTGGGTCTGCATGGGCAACCCCATCATTCATCTTGTTTCTCTCCTCTTGGGGACATCAGCTCCAAACTTGCTCTCTCCGCGCCTGCCCTCTTGGGAAGTGGTAGAAACAGCCCAGCCTGAAGGTCTCAGCCCTGCTCCCGGCTGTGAGACACAGGACAAGTGGCTTTGCCTCACTGTGCCACCTTGGCCTGCCTATCTGTAAATTGCTCGTCCTTGAGGGTTGCAGTGGGGATTAATTAAAATCAGGTAGAATGGAAACTCCAGAAGGATAGAGATTATCTGTTTTGTTCCCTGCTGAATCCCCAGCAGCTGGAACAGTGCCTGGCACTCCATTAATATTTGTAAAATAAATGAATGAATCAGTTATTTGGCAACTCCTGGCTCACATAGAAACACCTTTCTTTATCTACTTTGAGGAACATAAAATGCCAAGAAGTGCTGAGGCTTCAGAGGATTTTTTTTTCTGTTATTTTTTAAATTGTACAGTAGGACTTTAATTAGAAAAGTGATATACACATGTTATAAAAATTAATCAATCATAATCAGAAAGAGGAAAAGATAAAGGTAAGTTTCTATGCCTAGTGCCACACCCTAAAGGTGAGCTCTCTTAACAGCTTGTCCTGTGCTCATTCTCTGTTGGTGATAACAGTGGTTAGTGTTTACTTACCAGGTGCTAGGTACCCTTGTAAGCACTTTTCCATGTATTAACTCATAGAATCTCCTAAGGACCCTGCAAAGTAACTTGTCCAAAGTTCTATAGTCAGGAGCCAGGCTTTGAGGCCAGGCAGCTCACCAGCATCCCCTGTTGCCTTCTTAATTATAAAATAAGTAGTTCAGGCCCTGATAAGTCAGGGGTCCCTGGTGCTTACACCTCTAGAGAGACGAAGGTGAGGAGAGGTAGTCTCCCTGCCTCCCACTCACCTGCCTCCATAGCTCTCTAAGGTAAACCCACCCTCCAAGTTAGAGGTTCACCAGCACAGGGGCTCTGGAGTTAGGCAAGACCTAACTGGGATTCTGACTCTCCTGTATCTTGGCTGGGTGGCTTGGGCAACTTCTGAGGGTTACATGAGATAATTTTGGGGAGGTGTTCCAAGGAGGGACTTGAAAACTGATCTCTTGGCTCTCTTGCCATCTGGGCTGATTGCAGAGTGGCTCCCTTCTGCTCTTGCGAACCCCCAGGAGCCTCTGCTGCCTGGCAGCTTCCACAGCGTGCTCCCAGATGCTGGAATTCACCAGCCTGACATCATCTCAGGGAGAAGGGAGCCTGTTTTTTCATCCAATGGAAAGGGGCAGAGAAGAAAGAGGCTGTTAAATGTTTCTCAGCTGAAAACTTCAGAAGAGGAACTGTGTCATTTTTCTTCTTTGAATGGGGTTTGATCATTACAATAAAACAAGACAATTTGAAATACTCTTCTTGGGATAGACTTGCTTTGGGTGAGGGAATAGGGAATGAGGGTCCTGGAGGGTGGGAGAAGCTGGTGGGGGCTGTACTATGCAGATGGGCAGGTATAAGGACAAGGCTCTGGAGTTTGACAGGACAAACCTGCAGTCAAGTCCTGGGTCTGTCACTTCCTAGCTGTGTGATCATAGACAAGATGCTTACCCTCTCTGAACCATAGTTTTGTCCACTGTTAAATAGTGTTAATAGAAAGAGTTCCCAATTCTTTGGTTTGTTATGAGGATTAAATGCATATAATGAACTTGGCACTGTGCCAGTCACAGAGTGAACATTCAACCCTATAGCTTTGTTATTGTTACTATCTTAATGATGTATGTCATGGGCTACATTCCCTGGAATTATGGCCCACACATATACAGGTACCCCCCACCACCCACTCTTTGTGGAAAGCAGGAGGTAATTAGGCACTCAGCTCAGCTGAGAGGCAGGAGAGCTGGATTCAGCACAGCTCTTGACATCTGGTGAACTTGGGCAAGCCTCTTCCCCACTGCAAGCCTTGGTTTATCCATCTGTAAAATGGGGAGAACTACTGGTCTGTATCTCTAGGATCCTGCCAGTTCTGCCCATCTGGGGCCCAGGGATGATGTCTGAGCTGACCTGGGGTTTTTGGTTTTTTTGGTGTGTCTCACTTAGGTTCCATTGTGTGAACATTTGGGGTCCCTTGCTTTCCTGGGTTCTACTTGGTGTATCATACTGATATTATGAATGCTATGCACTCCCTAGTTTTTCTGTGTTTCCATTTCCCTCCCCTGTCTGAACCCTGCCCTTCTTTCCTGGTCCACCTCCTTCCTGAAACCAGACAAGCCACTCCGTACTTCCTGTAAGAGGATGAGTCCAGGAGGTTTGCCCAAGGGAATCATCATCAATTTCTTCATCGTCGTCGTTATCACTGCCATTTCTGTACTCCTGTGCTAAGCACTTTATATGCATTACCTCATTTAACCAAATGAGCTTACACATGTAAAGTGCTTGGCAAAGTGCCTGGTACATGTTAAACGACTCATAAATGTTAGCTATTTTACTGTTTTTACCCTTCATACTGTCTTCACAAAATGGGATAGATGTTTCCACTAACCCCTTTTTCAGATGAGGAAATTGAGGTTCAGAGAGTTGATAAAGTTTGCCTGAGGTCTCTAAGCTAGTCAGTGACAGAAGTAGAATGTGTGCACTCTGCTGCCTGAACAGGGAGCCACCCTCTCCACCCTGTGCCACTCTGCTGCTCACATTTAAGCAGTGTGTGACCTCAGGTCTGTTCACTGCTTCAAGCCTCAGTTTCCTTATCTGAATGTAAAGATGGCAATCTCTCAATAGGATCATGGCACTGTGAGCCAGCGGGTGCTCAGTAATACATCACTGCCATGGTTATTCTTGTCCCAGCTCTGTGTGACCTTGGACACATGCATTCTGGGACCCAGTTTTCCCTCTTTCAAAGAGAGTCATCCCTACCTCACAGAGTTGTAAGAAGGGCTTAGACAGGTGCCCTGCATATAGTAGGTACTCAGAAAAACATCAGTTTCATTCTCTTCTCTTCTGGAGAGCTATTTGCTTTGTGGAAGGTGGGTGAGGGGGAAAATATGTAGCTTCCTGCTGAGCTGCGAGTAATGGTGTGAAACGTGGTCAACCTGATTGATGTCGTTATTAGCAATAGTGATGGTGGAGACTGGAGGGAGATGGGCTCCTGCAGAGGCCTGCGCCCCGAAGCAGCTGTGTCTGCAAGCTTATGGCTTCCTGGGGAGGGTCTAGCTCTGCTCTGGATGCTTCAGGTCCTTGGGCCAGGCTTCAGAGTCAAGAGCATGAAATTATCCAGGCCACTGACCCTTTTTGTTCTTCATACCTCTTTGGACAGGATGGGGACTGGGGTAGTCAACTCCCTTTTGCAGATGGACACACTGAGGCCAAACAGCCCTCAAAACCCTTATGATGTGGTCAGAGCAAGGTGGAATAAAAAAGGGGGCCCAGGGGATGGCCCTGGTTCTGCTTTGGAGTGGTGGGTCAGAGGGTTGTTTTAGATAAATACCCATAAATGGCGGCTGCTCTGAACTCTGGCTCAAGGGTTAAGAGCAATATCTCTGGAGTCAGACAGACACTGCTGTCTTGCTTTGTGACTTCCAGAAAGTCCCTTACCCTCTCTGAACCTCAGCCCCTCCCCTATAAAGTAAGCAGAACAACAGCTCCTACATGTGGCAGTTTGGGGATTACATGAAGCCATGCCTGGACAGCAAGTGAGCACAGTGCCTGGCCCAAGAGGTGTTCCCTATGGTGAGCTGATATTTGCCTTGAGGCTTGGACATGTCACTTCAGCCCCCATCTTTGCTTGGATCAGAAATTTTAGTCATCAGCGTCATTCCTATAAACTACTCAAGTCTTAGTTTCTTCATATGGAAAATGTATGGTTCAGTGGGAAATAATAATAATAAAATAACTTTTGTTTGGTGTCTCTTATGAGCCCGGCACTGTATGAAGCACTTTATATACCCGATCCCTTTTACTTTCTGGCTTATTCATGGCCACATTAAATAAAGGGACAGAATAAGGATTCAAACCCAGACCTAGGACTCCGCAGCTTCTACCTTACAGGCCCCATTGCTGCCCCTGTAGGATTGTGGGGGATGCTGGATGTGGGAGTAGGTGGAGAAATCTAAGTCTCCTCAGCCATAAGGGGTTGTTACTAGATGCCAGATCTTCTGAGCTGCTTGTTCAAATGTTTCCTACCCCAAACCCCATCCCTATTTCTACTCATCTCAAAACTATGTTGGGTTTAGGGGAACTATGATGCAGGTTGAAAAAAAGTTACCCAGGAAAGAAATCAGCCTGTATTGAAGACCTATCAGGCTTCATAACACTCTAGGAGATAGGTATGGTTTTCATACCCATTTACAGGTGGGTATACTGAGGCACAGAAAACGAAGTGACTTGTTACCAAGGAAAAAGAAGATGCAGTCTAGGCCTTAGATGAGTGATCAGTGGGAAAGGATTTGAGAACAACTGTAAAATCTAGACCAAGTGCAGATTATTAGCTCTGATCATTGAAGTCCCTTCTCTAGTTTCAAGAAGTAGTGGATGGAAGATGGGCTGAGACCAGAGATATTTTTTTTAAAGGTAGTTCTGGGCCACAGTGGGTAGAGCTGGTTTTGGTATGGGAGAGTCCAGTCCCAGTGTCCTCAGCCCCCTCGTTTGACCTGGAGCCTGAGGGAAAGCTGCAAGCAGCAAAGTCAGCCTCCCTGACACAGCTGCTGCCCACGAATGCCAAGGTTGTAGAAGAGCTGTTACTGTGGTTGCAGGATTTAATGGGTTACCCTGGCCTCCTGGCCCCTGCCTCTCAAAGCAGCAGGTGAATCAGAGGCCAGGAAGTCAACTAGGAAGAGCTAGGGCTTTGGCATCTGGTTGGGGTTTGAGTTTTATCTCTGCCTCTTGTACCTGGGTGACCTTGGGCAAGACACCTAACCTCTCTGAGCTTCCACTGGCATTTCTCTAAATCAGGATAATAATGATCTACCTCAGAATTGTCAGGAAGTTCCTTTGAAGTAAGATACACTGACTAGGAGCTCACAAAGCGTTCACACTCCCAAATGCCCTAGAAATGAGAAGCAGGATCTATGATTCTGAATACTGTGTGCAGGAAATGGAACGTGTCCCCTTTCCAACCAGTAAAAGGCCCAAGTTGGAGTAGAGGTCTTGCTAAACCTTTGTGGCCTTGGCCTTATCCTCAGTCTTCTCTTCTGTAAAATGGAAATAATAGCATACCCTCACGGGAATATAGTGAGGGTGACCTGAGATGATACAGGGAACTTTGGGCATAGAGCCCAGCAGTCATTCAGAGGGAATCCAAAAGGAAGGTCTGGCCTGCCCTCTGCCAGTGGAGAAGGTTGGAGTCATCATCTCAAAGGCCCCCTCCAACTCTGAGTCATCCATGCGCTCCATCCTTGCCAGGCGGTGATGGGAGCCGCTGCCACATCAGCCCACCTCATGCAGAAGTGACGACGGTTGGGAGGGTCAGGCTCCTCCCTCCGACAGCCTGCCCAAGACTTTACACCTGGCTGTCACATTGTCCAGGACTCAGGCGACCTCTTCTCTCCTCTGTCTGTTTGAATGAGTGCTATCCTGTCACCATCCCAAATGCCCACATGGCATATTTGGTGGTAAAATCAAGTCTCAGACCACAGAGATTTGGAGCAGGAGGTTCTGACCCATCACTAATGCCTGGTTCACCACAGGTAAGCTTCCTGAACTCCAGAAAGATGAAGTACTCTTGGGTCAGAGAGTAAGAATTGCCAGCAGCTGACCCTACCCAGAGTTGTATTCAGCAAATATTTATGAAGTGCCCCAAAGCACCAGGTGCTTAGGTGTTGAGTCACCTTCAAGTGCAAAATATGCCCTCAGCTGCAAGTCAGAATCCCAGGGTTCTGGTACTCACTTGCTGTGTGACTTTGAACTGGCCCTGCCCTTCTCTGGACCTTATTTTCTCCAGTCTGTGAAATTGAGGGATGGAGGAGAGAGTGTTGAACCCCATCAGTGGTTTCCAAACCATCTACAGAGGCTCTGCTGTGATGGATTGACAATCAGGTAGTGAGTTCCCTGTCTCTGGCAGTGATTAAGAATTTATATGTAGGTTGGATGACTACTTGGATATCTAATGGATCTAATAATGATTCAGGTCCCTTGGAACCACCAGATGCTGGTTCTAGGTACTAAGAGGACAGTGGCAGTAGCACAATATGGTATCTATTATGAATAATGAAAATTGTGAGCACTTTTTGGTGCTCTTACCATGTCCCTTTGCCTTAAGCATGCTTCTCCCCCTGCCACCCAAAATCACAGAGCCTAGCTGAGCTCCTGGCATAGGCAGTGAGGGAAATGGGAGTCCACAGGCGCTTTACCCCATACCCACTCCAGGTATCCCTTATCCTAGAAGGGGAGGCAGCCTTGGGATTTTCCGGGTGGGGATGCTTCCTAACCCTCTTTTTTTTGGAGGGGGGGTTAGGTTCTGCAGCCCCAGCCTGAACCAGAGATGTGGGTTTTCAATTACACAATTAAATGCACAATTAGGCATAATTACCAGTGCTCAGAGCCCGCGACTGCTCATAATAGGCGTGTAATCTACTGCAGCCTCTGTTTATGCTGCTCAGCGCGCGCTCCCTAATGATGCCAGGATGCCTTCACACTGCACTGTTGTCATGGAGACGAGCCCGCCACCACCACACAGGGCTGACAAATGGTGTTCCAGTCCTGGGCCCCTGGATTGTTCTGAGGCCTCTTCAGCCAGCCCTGGAGCAGAAGGACTGGCCAGGTGGGCCAAGAAGGTGGATCAGCCCTCCCTGTCCTCTGACACATGCCACAGGTTTGAACCAGCCTCGAAGCCACCAGGGAGAACAGGATAAGGGAACTTCAGTCCCCCAGAGTCCTCAAGCCTTGAGCAAGGTGGCCCAGGTGCTGTGAAAGGTCTTGTGGTTATCCATTCAAACTGTGTTCTGGACAGGCAGCTCTACATACAACTGGCCCTCATACATACATAGGCCTGGCTTTGCCATGAACTGGCTCTGTGACTTTGGATAAGTCCTTGGCCCTCTCTGGGGCTCTGTCTCCCCATATGTAAATTGGCCTGCAGGCTCTCTGTGCAGTACAGGCTGATGGAGAAGATTCACTGAGCACTTCTGACACCCTGCCCACTGTTGTAACTGCTGGTTGATCCTCACTCTGCTCCTATATGGCAGACAGTCCTCGTCCCCAGTTTAGAAACGCAAAAACTGATGCTGGGCACAGTTAGGTCAGGCAGTGGCAGAGCTGGGATACAAACCTGGGCAGTCTGACTCAAGGCCCCTACTCCTCACCTCTAACCTAGGGCCTCACATGTGTCACCTCAAGTCACCATCATGCAGCCTCCAACTGCATGGGGACCGTGATTATCCCCATTTCCTAGATGAAGGCTCTGAGCATCAGAGAGCTGAAGTCACCTGCTAAGTCACACAGTATGGCAGTGGCAGAGCCAGTTCTGGCTGGTGCCAAAAGGCAGGATTCCTAACTTTGGCTTCTTATGGGAGTCATGAAGGGGTAAGCTTTCCTTCCACAAGCATATGCCAAGGATCCACCTTATTCCCACCTGGCCTGGCTGCAGCCACTAAGGAGGCAGGGAGTCCTGGGTCCCTCAGACCTGGCATTTCACTTTGACCTTGAAAGGAGATCTTGGTTTAGTCCCTCCTCCATCAACCGCCACCCCCACCTTGGTCACTGGAAAAAGTCTACTTTCAGGTTCATTTTTATCCCCCTGCATTTCTCTATCATCCAGCACATTACTATGGACAACTGTGTGCCAGATCTTGGAGACCAGATGGATCAGACATGGTGGAGAAGCAAGACTGGAACACAGATTCTTCAGGGTCTGATTGCCTGGGTTCAAATCCTGCTGCTTAATGCATGACCTGGGGCGAATTGCTTGACCTCTCTGTGCCTTAGTTTATTCATCAGTAATGAAGGCCCCCGTCTCTGCCTTGCAGGGTTGTTGGCATATTAGCAATAACAACTACCACTTACCCAAGGCTTACTGTATGTCAGGCACTTGGCTGAGGCCATTCTATGCCCTGGGTGAACCCTCAGCACACAGTCGTCATTCCCACCTAACAGATGAAGGAACTGAGGCTCAGGAAGCTCAAGGGCCTCACCCAGGGCCTCACAGCTGGTGAGTGTGTGGCCGAGCAGGCATCTGAGCTGGAGTTCCTGTGTCCCACCACGTGTCCCACCACGTGTCCCACCAGCATGGCCATGCAGGTGTTCCTCCTGCCACTGCCCCAGAATCCCCAGCTGCTTGGCCAGTTCTTAGAGAATGAGGCATCTGTATGAAGGGGCAATCTAAGGGCTACCATGCCCACCTGGCACAGCCCAGGTTCCATCTGGCTGGAGGACTGCCTACTGACATCCTCAAGTCTTTACCCCACACCACACAGTCTGGAAAACTAGGATTTGTTGAAGACCACAATGTAAGTCAGTGGCAAAGTTGGAACTGGGACCCAGTTTAGGGCATTTCATGTCACCTTCCTTTTACCCCTTACCTGTCCTTTTAAAAAAAGAGAAATCAGGGGGGGGGGGGGGAGAGAGAGAGAGAGAGAGTGTGTGTGTGTGTGTGTGTGTGTGTGTCTGTCTGTCTGTGTGTGTTCACAGCTACATGCCCAAGCATTTGTGGGGCAGACACTGGCACGTAGAGATTTGTGGATCAATAAACATCCCTTCCCGCTTCCTCCTTCTTCATTTATTCATGAACTCTGAACTCCTTGGCTCCAGAGAAGCTGCCTGGAAGAAAGCAATTAGAGCATAATTAGAACCACTCCTATTATCAACTCTCAGCGGGAGGGGGAGGGCTTGGGGATGGACCCGGGAGTTCCCTGTTAGAGCCCCAACTCCTGCCGCTGCCCATTCAGCTCCTGCTCACCCCATGGTTCTCAGCCTCCCTGGAGTCCCAGACACCTGTCGGCTTTCCGCAGGGAATAAGGACCTCAACCCTGGAGGCATTCAAGCACTTGAGAAGGCTAGGGAGGAGAGCTTTGTGCCTTGCATACTAAGAGTAGATGATTTCCAAGTCTGTTCGCTGCTGAGCTTTTTGGGTGCTCCCCGCCAGGGCCTGGGGCAGGCGTTTGCAGGAAAACCAAAACTGAAGCTATGGCTCCTGCTTTCTAGAAAACATCCCTATATCAAATTGCAGTGAATGAAGACTAAAATAACAATAGGAAATGTAAATTACCTGGAGGAAGCAATTTACCAGGCAGGACTCTCATTCACTGCTGATGATTAATAATAATAGTACCAGCAGGCAATGTCCATGGAGTGTTTCTGACCCGTAGCCACTGCTCTTCCCCACCAGGTGTCCCAGTGGAAAGAGGTCACCCAGGGGTGGGCATTCCCTCTGTCCTCCCTGAGGAGCAGGAAGACAAGGTGCAGGGAGGTGCCAGGCACTGTGCTGCTCCTTCAGAGGCACTTCCTCACTTAATCTTGCAGGACACCTGGGAGGTAGATACTAATGTTATCTCTGAGGTACGGGTGAGGAAATTGAGGCTTGAGAAGTGACAAAGCCTGCCCAAGATGACAGTATTGGTGCAGGACTTAAAAAACTCAGGCCTTTTGGCATCTAGATCCCTCATGCTTTGTGCTCTACTAGATTTGAGGGTACAGTTTGCTCTTTCCTGAGCTTCCCTTGTTGCGCCTTAAAAAGCTGTTTAATGTGCCCCTATGTGTCCATCTCCTGGTTGAAGATAACACATTGAATCCTCTTATTCCTCTTTTTCTCACCCTGTGTCAGCTGAAGAGAGGGAGCGCCCTGCCGCTGGTCAGGGTCACGACCCCCAGAACCAGCCTGGGCAAAGGGAAATGAAGGTCTGGCAAGTGAGGGTCTCAGGCCTCCTGAGAGAGGGTCGCCATGGATACAGGAGCCCAGGCTATAACCAAAGAGATAGTCTCCCAGCCCTTAGGCTGTGACAGGGAAGGTATGGCTTCACGATGTGGAAGGGAGGAAACTGCCACCTGAGGCCCAAATGGTCAGAGGTGGGGATGATGGGCTAGATGTAGTCAGAGCACTGTGGGGTCAGTGGCGCTCCCTTCTGGGAAGGGGGGTGCGGTACCTGGGGACAGCCAGGCTTCTTCCTTCCCCTGAGGGGAGGTTGCTGGGATAACCAGCTCCCCTTCACTGACCCTCTGTGGGGCACTGCCCCCTTTCTCCTAGTGTCAGATGGTCACCCTGGCAACAGGCCTGTGCCCAGCAGGGGTTTCTCACTTCTCTCACATGGGAAGGTAGATTGTTCTGCCGTACACAGAGCTCTGACCCACTGGAGGTGTGTCCATGTGGACCAACTTTCAGCCCTTACCAGGCTGGCCCAGTGATAGCGGTAAAGTAGTTTCCATCCTGCCTCCCCTCTGTTTACAACCTGTGCGTGGCTCCTTATCACCTTCAGGATGAAACGTGCATCAGAATCATCTTGAGGGCTTGTTAAAATACAAACTTCTGGACCTTGCCCGGAGTTTCTGATTTAGTAGGTCTGAGATGGGGCCGGAGATATTGCATTTCTAACAAGCTGGAAGGCGCTGCTGATGGTGCTGGTCCGGGAACCGCACACTGAGAATGACTGTCCGAGCCATGGACACCAGGCTGTGCGCCAACCCTACCACTCACCACCTCTCGTCCCCGAGCTCAGGTCCCAGTGATGTGGGAACACCAGCTGCACCCCACACCTCAGTGCTGTGTGTTTGCTGCTCTGTCCTCTGAAAGTCCTTCCCCTCTGTATCTCCCTAAGCTAACCCATCGTTTCCCCTTTGGAGCTTCTCTACAGTCCCGCACCCCTTCTGCACATGGACATCTTCCTCTGGGCTCCATTACAGCAGGCATCACACTGTTGGAATCTGTTCTGATTTCCACATCAAGTCTCTCTCCCTAGACTGAGTCCTATGAGGACTGGAGAGGTGCCTGAGCCATCTGGACCTCAGAACCTGGCGATCAGAAGCCCTCAGTGAATGTGATGCTTATATGAACCTCATGAGTCGATGGAAAACCCAGGTGAATAATCACAAAGCTTCTTAGTTTACTCAGCCAAACATTCATTGGTGCTCACGCTGTGTCAGGTACAGTGCTAGGTGCCAGGGATTGAGCAGTGTGGGAAGCTAAGTCCTGCCCCTGTGGGCTCAGATGCTGTCAGTGATCATGTTGGGATATGGCAAGGGCTAAACAGGAGAAGATGGCAAAGGATGGTGTTACAGAGAGGGCTTTCAGAGACAATGGGGTTGAATAGTCTACAAGCAAGGCACGAACCTTTCTACAGACCTTATTGCATTTACTTCTCCCTACAACCCTACCAGGCAAAAACGGTCATTTCTGTTTTGTAGATGAGCAAATGGGACCCAAGAGGGGAAATTCATTGGGCCACAGTCACAGCATGCATGTGGCAGAGCTGGGGTTTGCCTGGATTTCCTGATGCAAACTCCCAAGCTCTCTCCATACTCTTGGGGCTGCCCCCAGAGCCCAGGCACCTAGGTGGCCCAAGATTCTGCTTTGGGAACATGTCTCCAGTGAGGATTTACCAGTTTGCTCATAACAGACCTCAGGGTCCTCCATCCAGTCAGACCCACTTCCAAGACCTGCGAGGGCTTCTCCAGAGGATAGTTTGTGTGGCTGGCTGGTGGTGCAGCCCAGGTCCCAGGGCCAAAGGCCAGCTGTGTCGGGCAAGGGACAGGTGTGGACACACGTGTGTCCCGACCTGCCCAGAAAGGAACCAGAGGTGGGACTCCTCACTGGAGCAGGCTGGGGCTAGAAAACACCACTGTCTTCCAGCACAGAATTCTAAGGAGTGGAAGGAATTTAAATTCATAGCCTGGCCTTCTAGATGATTATGTCTAGGTAAGAAGAGAGAACATATTTTATTTAAGAGTTTGCTAGCTTGGTTTGTAACTTAAATATTTAGACATTCTCTATTGGTACTCTTGCTTCAGTTCTGAAGACCCCCCCAATGTTAGAGAAGTTCCTGGACCTGGGGTGGGGTGCAGGCAGAGACTCCCAGGTGCTGATCTGGCTCGGATGATGCCAGCTACTCCAGCCTGTCTCTGTCTGCTGCCAACAGCCCCATGGGCTGTCACTAGCTGTCCACCAAGGACAGAGGGATCCCCTACCAAAGTGAGAGACTGTCTGGGGCCCAGCTTGGGAACCACACTGGCTGTTGGCTGCGACAGGTGGGGCCAGCAGCTCCCCAGGCCTGATGGGGCAGGGTGGGAGACACAGGGGCACGGTTTATCAAGCCCTGTTATAGCCAGCTGTGTGATCAACTCTCGGCCCCCTTCCCCCCCAGCTGCACCAGGTGGCAATGAGACATACTCCTTCTCCCAGGAGTGTGGGCACAGGCAAGTTGCTCAGCCTCTGAGCGGAGTATCTTCATCTGTAGAGTGGAGATCATTGTGCCGGCCTTTTAGGGCTACCAAGGCAACTTAATGAAAGGGTCCATGAGAAGCCCTCAGCATAGCACTGGCACTTAGTCAGTGCTCAGGGCGTGCCAGCTGCTGTAACTATGGCTGATAGGAGCCAGGCTCCTGGAGGGCAGCATGTCTGTCAGACACATAGTCATGACTTTGCTGAATGAGAAGCTCCTGGGCAGAGAATCCTGGAATGCAGCCTTCCAACCCTTTGTCTGTATAAAGAGGTGCACAGAGGCCCAAGGAAGCAGTGGGGCCCGCTGGGTCCAATGCATTGCCTGGCCTTGGGGCCCTTCATGGCCTGCTCTAAGAGGCAGGCTGATGCCACTTCTGGAAAGGATCAGGGTTGGGTGAATATTTTTGTTTTACAGACAAAAGTATCTTGAACAAAAAACAAGCACCCCCAGGTGGGTGGAAGCGGTCATCTCCTCTGCTAGTTCTGGAAAGTTGTGGGCAGGAGTCTGCAGCTAGAGCCTTTCCCCAGGTCTCGATGTTTCCAGGCGGGAGCTTTGGGGGAGCAGTGGCACAGGTGCCTAGCAGTAAAGGAAGTGCCACTAGCAAGTCATAATGCCACAGACATTCCCAGGAGATGGGGCTTGAACCCCACTCTGACACCTGGTCACCTCAGAAAGGGCCTCACTCTCCTCCTTTGAAAAATAGGAATGCCACTGCCCTAGCAGGGTGGTGAGTCTATTACTTCTGGACTCTGGGGCTAGAGGACCTGGTTCAAATCTTTATCCGCTGTGCAACCTTGGACGAGTGACTTTCCGTCTTTTTGCTTCAGTTTTCCCATGTGCAAAGCAAGGATGACCTCAGTCTCTATCTGGCATGTCTCAGTGAGTATTAAATGAATCAAAGCATGCTAAGCATTCAGAAGATGCTTGGCATGTAGTAAGTGTTGGCTCTTACCTCTTAGTGTCATTCTGGAGATCAAAGGAAATGCCACCTGTAAAGTGCAATGCTCAGCCTATGCACACAGTAGGCACTTAAGAACCATATTTTCCATTTCCTTCCTCCTTTGAATCCCAGGCCAGGAGACCAGGCAGGGGCCAGTCCTCCCTCCATTCTTGCTTCCCTGCACACAGCAGACAGCGCACCTCTTCTTCCAACAGGTTCTGCCAGCAGCCTTCTGGCTCAGGGCCAGGAAATGATTGCAGGTGGAGGCTCTGCTCTCTCTCCAGGCTCCTATGCCCTCCCTTTAATCTTCCCAGTCAGCCTGGGGGGGTGGGGGATGGGGAGGTGAGGGGGAGAAAGTCTTCCTGGGCTGCAGGCATCTGTTAAGAGCTGGTCTCTGGGGTCAGACTCACCTGGGTTTGCCACAGCTCTGCCCCCTGCAGTGCTGTGATCCAGGCTGCGCTCCCCTCCAGAGAAGGGAGAAGAGCTGTAACCCAGCCAGTCCGTGCTGAAGGTGGAGGGCTAAATGATGGTGCACACAAAGCGCTTGGCACAGAGCCTAGCCCAGAGTAAGTGCGCACAAAACATGAGCCATCGTTATTAATACTGGTGTTAAAGTTTGCAGCCAGGCATTTTGCAGGGAAACACTTGAGCCCAGTCACCGGGAGTACCCTTAGGGGCCAGGGCTGGACCCCACACAGGGCCTCTCCTGCAATCCCTTCCTACCACCTAGCTCTTTCAGGCCCCAAATGACCCTTCCCCGGCCCCCACCCCCGCCAGCACTGGCAAATTACCAGGAGAGGAACGGGGGATGTGATGGGAGGAATGACACTCCTTGCTTTCATTTATAACTCCCTGCCGTGGATGAATCAGAACAGGGACCTGCCCAAGTAAACAGACCTTTACCATATGGGAGAGGAAAGGCCGTGCAGACGGACAGACACCAGGCTGGCAGGCTCCCCTTCACCTCTCTGAGGCTCAGTTTTCATCTGTCCAATGGGCTAATAATCCCCCATTATGGGGTGATGGCATGAATCTCAATCTGAGCCGTGACTGTCCAGGGGTTGGTGGCTGCCTGTGATTCCCAATGGAAGGAGAAGCAGGGAAGCTGGGATCTGGAGCCAGGGCTGGAATGATAATGAAAGGGGGGTCCTGAAGCCCCAGGGGAGGGGCTCCTGGCGCCCACTGCTATTGGTAGGCAGGTTCCCGCCCCTGGCCTTCAGTCAGAAGTCAGAAGTGGCTGCTGTTGCCATAGCAGTGAGGCTGCTTTTCATCAGTATTTTCTCCCTGGGAGCTTCAGTACAGGAGGGGCCACTCACTCCATAAGTCAGGGAATTGGATTCTTTCTTCCCTCCACCAGGTCACAAGCGCAGCTCCGCCAGGAGAAATGACCTCCCAACATCTTCTAGCTGTTGACTGGGAGCACTTAACCCCTGAAATAGGTACCTGATACCTCTAGTGTCCCACCTCAAGCTCCAAGGTGCTTTCCTGCTCAGTCTCCACCCCTGCTACATTGGCATCAGGCCACAGGACACAATACCCCTTCCAGCCTTTCCCTCTGGTGCTCTGCTCCCTCTCATTCCCCCTGATCGAACCACAGGGGTCTTTTCTGGGCCCTCTTACTTGCCAAGCTTCCTCCCACCACAGGATCTTTGCATATGCTCTCCCCACTGCCTGAACCTTTTTCCCTCTCTTCCTTACCTTGCTAACCCCTCTTCCTTCAGTTCACTTCCTCCAGGAAGCCTTCCTTGACCACTTCCATCATAGCTCTCATTCTTGGCACCCCTCCTTCAGAGCACTTAGCACAACAGTAATTTTGCTCTGTGTGTGTGTGGTTCTTCTCTCCCCACTGCCACTGAGTGTAAGCTCCATGAGGGCAAGAACTGTGTCTGGGCCTTTTTCTTTTTTAAAAATTTTTTATTGAGATATAATTCACAGGCTATAAAATTCACCATTTTGAAGGGTATAATTCAGTGGTTTTTAATATGTCCACAGAGTTGTTCAATCAAAACCACTCTCACTCTAGATATTCTCATCACCCCCCAACCCCGAAGCCCATCAGCAGTCACTCCCCATTTCCTCCTCCCATCAGCCCTTGGCTCCCGCTAATCTACTTTCTGTCTCTCTGCACTTTTCATGTAAGTGGCATCATACAATTTGTGGTCCTTTCTGTCACTTCGCATGATGTTGTAGCATGTATCAGTACTTCGTTCCTTTTTATGACTTGATAATATTCAGTAATATTCAAAGATGGATATATCACATTTTGTTCATTCTGTTGATGAACATTTGGGTGGCTTCCATTTTGGGCTGCTGTGAATAAGGCCACTGTGAACATTCCTGTACATGTTTTGTGTGAACTTTGTTTTCAGTTCTCAAGTATGTAACCAGGAATGGAATTGCTGGGACATGTGATAACTATGTTTCATTTTTTGAAGTACTAGCCTATTTCCATGGTGGCTGCACCGTTTCCCATTCCCACCAGCAATGCGTGAGGGTTCCACTCACCCCACATTCTTATCCAAGCTTGTCATTATCTTTCTTGTTTTAGCTGTCCTTGTGGGTGTGAAGCAGTGTCTCCCCGTGGTTTGGGTGGACATTTCCCTGATGAGTAATGATGCTCAGCATTTTCATGTGCTTATTTGGAGAGATTTCCCTCCAAATCTTTTGCCCATTTTTTAAAATGGGGTTGTTTGTCATTTTATTGTTGAATAATAAGAACTCTTTATACAGTCTGAATTCTACACCCTTATCACACCTATGATTTGCAAATATTTTCTACCATTTTGTGGGTGGCTTTTCACTTTCTTAACAGTTTTTCATTTTGATGATATCCAGTTTATCCAGCTTTTTCTTTGGCTGCTTGTGCTTTTGGTGTCAAATCTGAGACGTACCTAATCCAAGGTCACTCAGACTTGCATCTTTGGTTCCTTCTAAGAGTTTTATAGTTTTAGCTCTTACGTTTAGGTCTCTGATCCAGTCTGAGTTAGCGTTTGTGTATGGTGTGTGGTAGGAGTCCAGCTTTATTCTTTTGCATACCTAGGTGTCCCAGCATCATATGTGGAAAAGACTATGCCTTCTCCATTGAATGGTCTTGGCACCCATGTTGAAAATCAATTAGCTGTAAATATATGGGTTTATTTTTGGACTCTCAATTCTATTCCACTGATCTACATGGCTAAGCTATGTCAATACCACACTTCTTGATCACTGTAGTGTTACCATAAGTTCTGAAATCAAGAAGCATAAATCCTCCAACTTTGTTCTTTTTCAAGATTATTTTGCCTATTCTGGGTCCCTTGCATTTTCCTGTGAATTTTAGGACCAGCTTATCCATTTCTGCAAAAAGGTAATTGGAAAACTGATAGAGATCGCATTGAATCCTATAGATCAATTTGGGAATATTGCCATCTTAACAATAGTAAATCTTCCAATCCATGAACACCGGCTGTCTTTCCATTTATTTAGGTCTTTAATTTCTGTCAACAGTATTTTATAGTTTTCAGTGTGAGTCTTGTACCTCTTTGGTTAGATTTATCCTAAGCACTTTATTCTTTTTGATGGATGATATCATAAATGGAATTGTTTTCTTTTCTTTTTTTTTTTTTTTTGAGAGGGCATCTCATATTTATTGATCAAATGGTTGTTAACAACAATAAAATTCTGTATAGGGGACTCAATGCACAATCATTAATCAACTCCAAGTCTAATTCTCAACAGTCTCCAATCTTCTGAAGCATAACGAACAAGTTCTTACATGGTGAACAAGTTCTTACATAGTGAATAAGTTCTTACATGGTGAACAGTGCAAGGGCAGTCATATCACAGAAACTTTCGGTTTTGATCACGCATCATGAACTATGAACAATCAAGTCAGATATGATTATTCATTTGATTTTTATACTTGATTTATATGTGAATCACACATTTCTCCCTTATTATTATTATTATTTTTTTAATAAAATGATGAAGTGGTAGGTAGATGCAAGATAAAGGTATAAAACATAATTTAGTGCTGTAAGAGGGCAAATGTAGATGATCAGGTCTATGCCTATAGACTAAGTATTAATCCAAGCTAGACAAGGGCAACAAAACATCCATGGATGCAGAAGATTTCTCTCAAAACAGGGCGGGTGATGGAATTGTTTTCTTAATTCTACTTTGGATTGTTCCTTGCTGGTACTTAGAAATACAACTAATTTTTGTATATTGATCTTTGGATCTTGCAACCTTGCTGATCTAATTTAGTAGCTCGAAGTTTTCTTGCGGATACTTTAGCGTTGTTTATATATAAGCTCCTGCCATCTGCAAAGAGAGATGGCTTTACTTCTTGCTTTACAATCCTTTGATTTTTTTTTCTGGCTTAATTGTCCTGGCTAGGACCTTGGGTGCAATGTTGAATAAAAGTGAAGAAAGCAGACATCCTTGTCTTGTTCCTGAATTTAGGGGGAATACTTTCAGACTTTCACCATTAAGGGTGATATATGCTGTGGGTTTTTCATACATGCCCTTTATCAGATTGAGAAAGTTCCCTTCTGTTCCCATTGTGTTGAGTGTTTATATCATGACAGGGGATGTGTCTGTTTCTACTTTTGCTCGCCACTGTATCTCCAGTGTCTGGTACTGTGACTGACATTCAATAACTGAGGTGAGAAAAAAGGTCTACTAATGGCCTTTAGGGCCAGTCTTCTCAAGATCCTTCCTACTGTGGTTCCAGCTGTCCATGCCCCTGACCTCAGGTTTGGACCCTTTCCCCTCACTTACTCCTCCCAGCCTTACTCTGGCCTGACCCACAGACTTGGATTCTAGTATAAATTATCCCCATCTCAGGTATGTGGAGGCTGGTGGAGGCAGGATTCGCAGCCAGTGTGGCTGGCTTTTTGGATTGCAGTTCGTATACCTGCCAGGTTGGGGGAGGAGGATGTGAAGCCAGAAGATAGAGATATCATGCATCTCCGCAGAGCATTGATTTTATCCTGATTTGGAGGGAAATGAACTAAGGAGGAGAACATTTCAGAGTAAAATTGGATATATATATTCGTTTAAGATAAAATAGACTCCCAGAAGATTCCTCTCTTGCAGCTGACTCCCTGGCCTCCCCTGTTGAGGATGCTCAGGTGGGAAGGAGGTGGGGCCTGGACACTGCTGCGCAGCTTTTCTGGCCCAGTTGGAACAGGAAGTGCAAGCCTTGGGGGTCTCCTCTCTGAGAGGGGAACTTGATGGTTGTTATTGCATGGATTCACCCCCCAACCTGGGAGGCAAGAGGGGTAAGCAGGACAATTCCCATTTTACAGATGAGAAAACTGAGGCCCTAAAAGGTGGAATGATTTGCTCAAGTTCTCAACAACACAATGCTCTGAGTTTGACAGGCTGTTAAAAACCCACCCCAGAGACCAGTAAAAAAAAGCCAGAGTCAGGAGGAGGCACTGAAAGTCAGGAGGTTTTTATATGGAGGCATCTTGTCTGGCATTTGTTGGAACAGCTCTGCTCCAAGCAGAGGCTGACCCCTCTCAGTGGCTGGCTCAGCCAAGCTGGCTGAACTCCAAGTCAGCTCCGAGGGAGCTTACTGAGGGAGGCCTGAGGCCCAGCAAAGAGCTCATTTATGTAGGAGACATCCAGGGTATGAGGGCAGGCCTCCCTGCTTCAGGAGACAGCAGAAGAGCTGCAGGAGATTCTCTTTTTTGTCTTATTAGCAAAGAAGAAAGGCTCCAGAGTGGATGAAAGAAACCTTGGCTGAAGGAAGCTGGGGATGAGAAAGCTTCCGCAGAGGCGAAGTCTTCAGAAGCAGAGGGTGGAGGAGAATGGGGTAGGGGGTGGGACACCTGGCGATTCAGAGAAGATGGCATTTGTTGGGTGCTCCTTCCGTGCCAGGCATATGCTTTGTGCCCTTTTATGTCAACTCCAATAGGTAGGTTTTATCCTTTTCCTTTTTAAAGATGAGGAAACTGAGGCTCGGGGGTATTTAGACACTTGCTGGAGATCTTATGGTGAGTAAGACATGGCTTTGAATGGAACACATCTCAGGGTCGTTGTTGGCACTTGGGGACTCATTTGGGAGGGCTGCCAGTTTCTGCAGTGAGGCAGTCAGGCCACAGTGGTAATGCTGTGGGGGCCCAGCAGCCATTTATGGACCGTAAGAGCTGGTGAGCTGGTGAGCTGGTGAGGGACAAGCTCTGGAGCCCACAGGTCTGTGTCTGAATCTTGCTTCTTCCACACACCTGCTTCGCGACCTGGGATCTATTACTCAGCAACCTGGGCCTCCATTTGCATTTATGGAAAGTGACACCTCTCAGGGGTTGAAAGGAACAACAGACGTGGACATAAGGCAGCAGGTACAGGGCAGGCTCAGTGCAGGTCCCAGAGCGGAGTTCTCGCAGTCTTCTCTGGGCTTGTGTCACCTGACACTCAAAGTCAGTGATCTGGGCACCCACTGCAGACGGTGAAGTCAGTGTCCCTGAGCACTTGGCCAGTAAATGACAAGAGTAAGCGTAGAGCAATGGGCCAGGCCAGGTCAGGAAGCTGCTGGACTAGATGGGGTGGGTGTGGGAAAGCACTCTGGCCTCAAAGGGGCCTGCACACCAGGTCAACTGTGGTCTCTTCTCTTTCAGGACATGAGCCCCCTGAGCCTGTGGGGAACCCAGGCCTGGAATCTCCAGTATGGGTAACAGTCATCACAGCTAACATGGCTTTACCCATGGCTTTGGGCCAGGCAGTGCTCTGAACATTTTACACATGCTCCCTCATTTAGGCCTCAGGACAACCCCATGAGATAGGTCCTATTATCATCATCCCCTTTTTTACAGATGGAAAGTTAAGGCACAGAGAGGTTAAGTGACTTGATGAAGGTCACACAGCTAATATGTGGTAAAGGTAAGATTCAAACCAGACAGTCTGGCTTCTAGGTCACACATGCAACCACTATACTGCACAGCTTCTTAGGAAACAAGCAGCAAGAGTGTGACCTTGGTATGAAACCAAGGACTTAATTATCCTAATAATGATGGATGTGGGCACAGTACTTTACAGTTTAAAAAGCACATTGTAGTACATGGGTTGCTTTTGTGGTTGTAATCTCACTTGATCTCCAATTTCTCTGCAAAGAAGTCAGGATATTATAAGCCCCTTTTTGCCAATGAGAAATTAAGATCCAGAGAGGGAAAGTAACTTGCCTAATCAGTAATAACTTATTGAGCACTTATCATATGCAAAGGCTTTTGCTCACATTACCTCACTGAATCCTCACAGCACCCCAGGAGGTAGGTATTAGTAGTAGTAATGGTGCCGTTTTACAGACGAGGAAACTGAGGGGCCAAGGCAATGGCTTCCCCAGATCCCACAGCTTGTGAGAGCTGGGAGTCCATCCCAGGTTTGCCTTACCCCAGAGCCCAAGCTGATAACTACTGGGCTCTGGCCTCAGCCTCATGCCTGGTGGAGGTTCACTCCCAGTTGGTGAGCGTTCTGGGTTTTCCCACCCCACCTCCATTGTTATAGCCCCTCCTGAAACTCTCCATGCCTCCTTAATTCTCCCTGCCTAAGTGTCTGCTCCATTAAGGTGCTTTCTGCCACGGGTTTTTGGCTCAATTATATGAAGTCATTCATTGTACTTAATGGGGGGATCTGATTAATCACCTTTTTATTTATCCAAATATCCATTTGTCTGCAGCTGGCATCTCCTGGGAGAACCTATTTTTTGCTGGATTTTCTCTGCCTGAATTGTCTTCCCCTCCAACCCTGTCTGAAATGCTCTTTTTTGGAGGGTGACCTCTTCCCAGGTCTTTGCTGCCCACTGCAGAGCCTGCTTGGGGCGGCGGGGTGGGGGGGCGGTGTCTGGGCATCTGGGGCATGGGACTGGGGAATGCCCCAACAGTTTGGACATGGGAACTCAGGCAGATACAGAGTGGGCATAAGGCGGGAGTCCTGGGAGAGTGGGACCTCAAGCATGGAGAGGGTTTCTGGGCTCTGTCCTCCGCATTCCAGGAGGGCCTCAGCATCTACACCTGATCACCCACCTCCAGCCTGTCCCCCTCACCCAGCCAGAAAGCAGAGAGCACCATGTGCCCAGCACCCAACTTCCACATCCGCCTGCTCCAACCTTCCCTGGCTTCTAGGGGCCAATGGGATAAAGCCCTGGGTCTGAAGCCCAACCTCATGTCTTCCCCACCCTGCCACCCCTCATGTTATCCAGAGTCACAGCCAGACTTCTAAGTCATTCATACCCTCCCACATCTGGGTGACCAGTTTGTCCCAGTTTGCCCAGGACTTTGGGTTTATCCCTTAAAATGTTACACCCCAAGAAACCCCATGATTCCGGCAAACCAGGACAGTTGGTCACCTGCCCATACCTCAGGGGTTTCACCCATGCTCATTTGTCCCTATTAATTTCTTCTTTTTTGTTGTTGTTTTCTTATGAAAGTATTACTCATCAGTGTAAAAACCGTACAGAAATATCTCTGGTTGACTCTCCGTCTAACCCCACTCTCCAGAGTTAACAGTTTGGTGATTCCTTTTTTTCCCTTCTGTCCAAAAATAAGATCACACTAAAGTGGCTCTGCTGACTGCCTTTTCACACCCAGCAGCTGTGCCTTCTTTCTGTAACCCTTTTGTAATGGCCACATTGTGTTCCATTGTGTGGGGGCGCCATGATTTACTTCTGAGGGACATCCAGAGTATTTCCAGTGCTTCATTATTATGGCCAAATTTAAATAACACCACCTCTATAAATGCTTCCTTGACCTTCCAGGTGGTCTCAGGTTATTCTCTCATTATTGTCATTATTTTAATAACAATTAACATTTATGGAGTGCTTAGTAGGTGAGGCCCTTGACATACATTATTTCATTTAATTTTCACAACAACTTTAGAAAGTGCGGAGACTATTATCCCCGTTTTACAGATGGAGAGATTGAGGCTCAAGCAGGCTGACTCCAGAGCGTGCCCTCTGACCCACTATACTAAACTGCCTCTCTTGATTTTCCAAAGATTGCCCTGGAATGGCTGGTGCTGGGGACTAGCTCCAGGTCAGCTGCCTTCTGTGTGCTTGCTGTGCATCAGCACAAGAGCAAAGCCCCAAAAGGGTGGTGGTGATGAAAGGCCAAAGCTGGTAGCTGCCAGCTGCTAATCCACTTCCTGCCAGAGCCCAGATATTAGCAGGGACAGGGCCTGGTGAGAGGCAGGTGGCATAGTAGCCCCAGATCCAAGGGCCAAGTTCTACTGGGCTCCTGCAGGCTTTTCTGAACCTTTAAAAGGGGGCTCTCCGCAGGCAAAAAGCCTGGGAGAGCAGATTGGGGCTTGAAGGAGTGGAGCAGGAGCTGGACTTGGGAATTACTCTATTCTAGAAGACCCAGCAGTCCTCACAACAGTGCTAGAAGTAGGCATCCTCATCCCCATTCTACAGAGGAGGGACCGAATCACAGCCTTCTCTGCCCTGTCCACACCACTGCCTGTGGGTTAGGACCAGATGGTAGATGAGGAGATAGGCCCAATGAAGTGGAAGGACCCTTTGATTTTAGACTGACCTTGGTATCACCCTGGGCTGCTAGGCCCAGAGCTTATGCAAATTTATGTAGATGAATGCTAATTGACCACTACCAGGCCCGGTTGTTCTAATGGAGCTGCCAGTTCAGGGGTATAGCCCCCAGCTGGGGAGGGTCAGCGATCACTGGGTTGAGGGGGTGGGGTTGCCATGGAGACAGAGGCCAAGCCCAGGGGCTGCCACCCGACGGGACCAGGGCTGGCCGGATCAGCCCTCTGAGACAGTCTTGGGCCTCCCTTACAGCTCCAGGCTGGTCTCTGTGGGCTAATTACGTGCAGGGTAGTGACCAGCTGCTCCCGGGCTCCTCCAGCCCAGCTGAGGGAGAGGGTTGGGCCACAGCATGAGGGTACCAGGACAGGCAGATGGCAGTCTGGAGCTTGGGGGCCGGGGGAGCTGTACTAGGAGGCAGGAGCAGGACTGAGGGAAGGGAGATTACCCCTTGAGAGCAGAAGGCTGCCCCCAGCCAGGCGATAAGCGGCGAGACCCCCACATAGTGGGGCATGCAAACAGGCATGGTGGCCCCATCTCCGAGGGCCTTGTAGGCAGGGCAAAGGCGTGGCCCCAGCAGACTTCCTGGAGTCCCAGCTCCTCTGTGTGCCCTTGGGCAAGCCCCTTCACTCCTCTGGGCCTCAGTTTCCTCTTTGTAGGGGTAGGATTAGGAAATGTGACATGAGTATAAGGGGTGCCCAATTAATGATGCAACAGTTCTGAGGCCCCGTTGAAAGAGGTTTTTTTTGTTTTGTTTTCTAATGGGAAAGAACACCCGCCACACCTGCCCCTTTTCTTTGCTCCTCTTCCTCTTCCCCTACTCTCTGGTGTGGGGCAGATGTTCTGGTATCTGCACAGAGGGAGAACCGGGCAGGCCTGTCATCCCATGAGGACAGGAACTTGGTCCTCTATATTTGCCACTGAGTTCTCAGCATGTAGCCCACAAAAGGCACTCAGGAACTGTTTGTAGAACAAACGAATGAACAGACATGAAGTTCTCAGAACAGTGTCTGGCACTAATAGGAGATTAATAAATGTTAGCTGTTACATCACTGCCCCCAGGAGCCTGGGCTGAGTGACTCATGGGAGGCCCTTTGATTCAGAGCAGGCTGTGCCCCAACCAGTGCTCTGTCCCTTCCTATGCCCCTGACTGTCTCTGGGGAGAGTGTGGTGGGTGGAAGAGCTCAGATCTTGGCTGTGCCGCTTCCTCTCTGACTGCAGGAGACTCGGGTGAGTGCTCTCAGCCTCCTCTGTGAAAGGGGAGCCCTCATATCCAGGCGGCTGTGTTGGGGCTGGCAGAGCCCAGTGGAGGGGGCGGTGATAGATTTGGGGGTAATCGGGCAGGGGGAGGCAAGGCTGTGTTGACCCAGGCAGAACCTAGGAAGAGACCCTACCAGGGACTGGTAGACCGAGAGACTGGGCAGAGGTCATGGGACCCCAAGGCAAGTGCCCCTGCAGACAGGCAGGCCGCAGCAACACCAGGCCCAGACCTGGAGCTACAGAGGCCTTCATGGTCCGGAGAACACCGAAGCCCAGAGGAGACTTGCCAAGGGTTGCACAGAGCAGCCACATCAGAGACCTCAGGTCCTCTGAGCCACTTTAGTGATTTTCCACGGGGTCTACGCAACAGATCAACATTTTAAAACATTTTTTCTTAACTCTTTTAAAAATACAACTTCGTCGTAAGAAATTTCAGAAATACGGAAGCATTTCCAAGTAAAAGCAAAAGTCTCCCGGTCTCCCCATTCCTGCTCCCTAGGAAGAACTTCTCATAACCATTTGTTGTGTGTTTCCTTGGCTCTGGATTCTGCATTTATAGCCAGACATGCATCTTTTTTTTTTTTGGCTTTTGTTTTTTTATATAAAGGGAATAATATTGTTCTGTGGCTCTTTTTTGGTTTTATTTTCACTTAACAGTGATGGCCTTGGCCATTTTCAGGCAGGATCCAGGCTGGGACAGAGAGAAGCAGAAGGGCTTCAGGGCCTATAAGAGGGAGTATGTGTATATGTGCATGTGGGGGGGGTGCGTTTGTGGGTGGGGGTTGGGTATGGGTGTTGGGGGTAGAAAGGAATCCCCATAGGTCACTACACACTGTGGGTGGGAAACCTGGCAGAGAAACCCCCATCATCAGCTCCCAGAGGATTGTAGTATTTGTCTCCAGACTTGAACCCTGTGAGGTAGGAGCCATACCAGCTTGTTTATTGCAATATACCCTGCACAGGGCCTGGAACATAGTAGGTGCTCAAGAAATATTTGTTAATAAACTGAATCCCTGCTCAGCTCATCTTCCCTTACCCGGCCAAAGAATACCTGGTTTTCATGTGACTGATAATTCCAACTCAAGCTGAAAGGGTATTACCTCAGATGGACCGTGGGATGGGGGCAGGGCTCAGGAGTGAAAAGACCCTCCCCGCAGACTAGTCCCCACCCCTCCCTGCTGACAGTTTGCTCACCTCCCTAATGAGGGGGTTGGACCAGTAGCTCTCCAGGGGTCCTTCCCCCGGCTCTGCTGTCTGCAGCTTCAATCCCACTCCCTCATTTCACGCATGAGGGGCTGAGTCGAGTTTAATTTTGTCAGCTGTCTCAGAAATCTATTGGGAAAAGGGGGGCTTGAGTTTGGGGATGCAGCAAAGGCTGGTACCATATACCGAGCACCATATGTGTGTCAAGTGTTGGGCTAAGAGCTTTACATGTGCTGTCTGAAAATTGGGACCTTTTCCCAGGCTCAGAGTTGGGGAGTAACTTGCCCAAGGTCACACAATGAGTCAGAGACTGAGCTGGGGATGGAACTCAGGTCTGCCTGACCCCAAATGGGAACCTCTTCCTGCCTCAGCCCTCTGTGAACTAAAGTCGGCAGAAGAGACAGTATCACGCTGAACCAAACCGTTCTCCAGAAACGTTGGGGGCCCCTCCCTAGTCATTTCCCAGATAGCCTGACTTCCATGTCTAAGTCCCATGGTGACATGGCTGGAATTTTGGCCAAGAAAGTAGTTGACTTGAACAATTAGCTGGCAAGGGCTTGGGCATGAGAGGTTTCTGATGGGTTCCATGGCCCCAGCCCGCCCCCCTCCCACCCTCTCCCCCAGCCAGCTTCCTGGTCCTGGGGTGGACCCATCTGCATTATTCATCCCTTGCCCCCCACCTCCACCCCCACCTGGTGTTGGGCTCCTGGGGTTGGTGTCTAGACAGACAAGAGCATCCTACTGAGAACAGTAGCAGCCCTGACTCGGGGCTGAAGGTTCCCATGGCAACTGCATCCCCCTCAGCTGGCAGCTACCCGATAAATAAATACTCAGGGGTGGAGGTGGGGAGCTAAGGGCAGGGGGGGCAGGCAGCAGGGGAGCCTCGTGGAGGCTTCACTCTGGAAGGAGCAGGGCTGGTTAGGCTCGAAAGAGGCTGGGGGGCAGGCGCAGAGTGGGCGATGCTGGCATTGCGGTGGTCAGGTAAGAGGAGACTGTGGAGGGAGGGGAGTGGCCAGATGCAAGACCTTCAGAAGATCAGAATACCAGGGTTTGATGACAGGCTGGGCATGGAGGTGAGGGAGCAGGAGGGAGATGAGAACCTACAGGTTGGCTTTCTAGCTCATGTAGCTGAGTGCATGGAACCCCAGACACTAGAAATGGACTGGGTTTGGGTGTATTAAATTCATGATGAGCCATCTAGTGGTGGTGGCTAGGAAGGGACTAAAGGCTGAACCATGAGCAGGTAGGCACGGAAGCCTGGATGGGCATGTGTGTGCTGGGAGAAGTGGAACATGGAGAGCGGTTGGGATGTGGCCCTAGGACATTCTGGTACTTAGGGGCCTGGTGGGGCAGGAGGGTGGGCATCAGCAGAGGCAGCGTGCCAAGCACGGCTCTCACCCCTGAGAATGCAGCAGTGAACACTTCAGGCAAAAATCCCTGCTCTCTGTGGAGTTTACCTTCTGAAGCAGGAGGCAGACAGTAAATATGGACTAGTTGTATATGAGTCCATGATAAATGGGGGAAATTAAAGCAAGGGGGGAGGCAGGGAGTTTTGCTGCAGAATACTATTTTAAATAACATTGACTCCTCACAACCATATGAGGGAGGTACTGTGAATCATACCCATTCTTTTGGTGGGAAAACTGAGGCATTGGGAGGTTAAGTGACTTGTCCAGGGTTGAATAAGAGCCAGTGGCACCAGGATTCTAACCCAGGCTTTGCTCCTAACCACCAGAAAATTGTAGTAGGCAAGTGGGCAGAGTCATGAGTGGCAGCGTTGTCGCGTGCCCTGTCCTCGCCGGCAAGAACAGCACGCAACAACAGCAGGATTCTTCTGCAGAAAGCTTTATTCTTCAGCTCTTTGTGAAACAAATGAGTTGGGCAGGACCCAGAGGGGAAGGAGAGGCTTGCTTATATAGTTCTCATGCTCTGACCTGGTTGGTGCGGCTCCATATGCCTTATTAGCATAACCATTTGGTGGGTCTCATTGGTCCTTATGCCAAGGCGCAATTAGCATGTAGTTTAGTGGTGTGGGATGATTTGTCATTAGGAAGTTCGGGGCCTTCCGGCTGCCCTGCATGGGGCGCTATTTTCTGAGCGCGGCTGCCAACATCTCCCCCTTTTTTGTCTAACAGAAGCTCAAGGCGGAACTTGCCAGCAGAGGCGGAGACAGAGGCCTGACCTCCATCATACTTCCTGATGCCCCCTTTTTGGAGAGGGGTTCTGGGCATCTACCCCTATGCAGTCAGGCATGCCTCTCAGAGGGGTCCAAGACCTCTTGCAGTGCTTTGCCTCGCATCCTCTGGCTGGCGTTGGGACCGCTTGGTACAAAGGGTTTGGACCCTTTTTCTCAACCCTCTTGCACCATGAGCTTCTTAAAGAAAGCTGTGATTAAGCATTGAGGTACTCGGGCCTGGTGCAGTGCCACATGGGCTCAGGGTGCAAGAGCTACCTCAAGCTAAAGCCGAGCTTCCTTCTTAAGCATGTTGAGCCACACTTGGGGAGAGGCGCCAACGTCTATCGCCATTAGGGCTTGAGCAAGGATCACCTTGTCCTGCTTATGTTGGTTGCGGAGTCTGCATAACAACCAGAGTAAGAGCATGAGACCTCCAAGCAGGAACACGCCCATCCCAGCCATGCCCGCCCACTCCTTGACGTGGGAGAGAGCTCTGAGGAACCAGGAAGAGAGTCCTTCCGCTACGGAGATATCTAGACGGGTGGAGTTGATGTGGATAATTTCTCGCCGCAGCTCTTCTAGTGTCCCATCGAAGTCTTGGGACCAGTTTCCTGAAAGATACTGGGACAGGTCTCGTGACAGATTAGCTGCCCGTGTAAAATTTTTATATTGAATGCTAGTGATGCAGAGGGCACGATATTTCCGCTCACATCCCAATTGGGCCATTTGCCAGAGCACCTCCATTTGTTCCTCCACGAGATCTATGCGTTGATTGAGGATCATTATTCCTCCTTTCAGTTTGCCATCAAGTGTGGACTGTTGGTCCAGGGCAGAAGCTACTGAGGCTGCAAGGTTATTGAGCTCTGTAGCCGATTTGATGGAGGTGTCTAAAGCTATACCAGCGGCGGTGGCTGCGACCGCGGTCGCGGAGATCAGGAGCACTATGGCGGCTGTAACACCGAAATCGCGCCTTTCTCGAAACAGAGTCATGGTGTTAGGGGCGTCTACGGGAACAGGGACCCAACGGGGGATGCGGACTACCAAAGCATTGGTAAAGTTACGCGCATCCCAACACTGAGACAGAAAGCAGGTTTCATTGGAGCAGGAGTCAAAGCTACTATTGGATAAGATAAACAGAAATGGGGGGTATACGCATACTGGAGAAGGTGGAAAAAGGGAATTAGGTGACTCTGGACCTGATTTTGCTGAACACGTGTAGTTCTCGTTGTTATGGGTCATGATCATGTTCCAGTGTGCGCGCATGTGGTTATTCTCGCACCAAAAGGTGATATTTTTTACACCGATTCCCCCACCCTGGAGGGCGGAAAAGGGGGAGAGGTCGGTACACGAGCCATTGACTCCACACAGCATCCATTTATGGAAGGGGTTCATGCTCAGCTGCTGACGAAACTCGCCTTCGAGCACCTTTACTGGCCACCAAGCCTCATTGGCTGGCCGTCCCTCCATATCTGGGGAGATGGTAAACTCCTGCCTCTCAGTTGCCCACGTTACTACAGTTGACTGACAGTCAGTCCAGGGCCACAGCTCTCCCTCATAGTCGCCCACACAATGGGAGGCATATTTGGGTTGACGAGGCCTGTCGGTGGAATTGTTCCTGGGAGAGTGTACAAATGTGCCATTGATCCAGAGAACCATCTGGTGGATAGTCATGTTCTTATAGGACGGGCTCCCTTCCTTATTAGGCCCTTCAAATTTAGCTGACATAACGGGGAGGCTACTGGCCTCTAGAATTATGTCACTGAACCATCCGTATTTCCTCCGTTTCAGGGAGATACAGCCAGCTAGATTCTGAGTGGTGAAGCATAATGACCCATTAGTTACGAAGGATCGGTTTTCTCCCAGGGGAGCTACTAGGGTGTCTTTAACTAAGTAGGGCAAGTTCATACTAGTATTGGTAGTGAAAAAGCGCGGAAAAACGGCTGCATTGAAACGGACAGGCATAGGCTTAGGAAAGGCAGACAGGATTCCCCATCTCAATACTCCCTGAGTCGGGGTCTCCAGTGTCAGGAGCAGGGTCAGGAGGTACAGCGAAGTCATCTCCTTTGTTTAGGACTTTCCTCGTTAGGCGCTCCGGGATCCAGAAGGGATTTTCTTCACCCTGGGGGAAAACACACACAGCTCCCCTGGATCTGATTATGATTGGATCCGGGCCCTTCCATTGGTTAGATAACACGTCCTTCCATTTTACTAGTTCTTGTGGGTCTTTTGGCCACTGATTATGGCGATCCGCTGCTGTATGGCTTTGAGCATCCAGATTCAAAAAATTTATAGTGAAAAGTGCTAGGGCTATGGCAGTTTTTGGTGTGGGGGGTATATCTTCAATTCCCCCTTTTTGTTTAAGTAAATAGGATTTGAGCGTGCGGTTCGCGCGTTCCACAATCCCTTGACCCTGTGGGTTGTAGGGAAGGCCAGTGATATGTTTTATCCCCATGTGATGACAAAATTGAGCAAATTTTGTAGAGGTATAGGCTGGGCCATTGTCTGTTTTCAGAATCTGTGGTAACCCCCATGCGCTCCAAGCTTCAAGGCAGTGCTGGATGACATGGGAAGCTTTCTCTCCTGACAATGGGGAGGCAAAGATGACTCCTGAACAAGTATCCACGGATACATGTACATATTTCAGTTTCCCAAAAGACGAAATATGCGTCACATCCATTTGCCAAACTTGTAAAGGCCTAATACCTCTGGGGTTGATCCCAACATGAGGTGTGGGAAGGAAGCTGCAGCAATGTTGGCAGCTAAGGACAATGTTCCTAGCTTCGGCCCTGGTTATGCTAAACCGCTTGCGCAGTGTTTCGGCAGTGACATGAAATTGTGTATGGAATTTTGAAGCTGTGGTGATAGGGTCTAGCAGGGGAAAAGCTATATTTCTGGTTGCGAGGTCTGCCAGGTGGTTGCCTTGGGTCATAGGCCCGGGAAGGCCTGAATGTGCTCTGATATGAGTTATATACAAAGGAGATTGCCTATGAAGTAGTGCTGATTGTATCTGTTTGAACAAAGTGGCTACTGGGCTGGACGCTTTGATTAGCCCGGCCACTTCTAGAGATTTGACTGCATTAACTACATAACAGGAGTCAGACACAATATTTAAAGGTTCAGGAAAGATTTGTAGGACCTCTAAGACTATGCGACATTCCACTATTTGTGGAGTGTCAGGCGTGTAGCCTTTTGTCACAACTTTGCCATCATGGACATAGGCACCTGTGCCTGTCTTAGACCCGTCCGTGTAAACTGTTTTTCCATGAGGCAGCGGGGTTAGGCTAGTGACCCGAGGAAATACTAGGAGATGATTTTTGGCGAAGTTGATGAGGGGATGTTTAGGGAAATGATTATCAAAGGTTCCTGAGAAACTGTAAGCAAGTATGGCCCAATCATCGTTCATAGCACATAATACTTGTATCTGTTCTACGCTGTAAGGGGTTATAATTTTAGCTGGAGCCTCTCCGAAATGTGTCATGGAGGTTTTTACTCCTCTCAAAGCAAGTTTGGCCACGGCTGCTGGATAGTACTCTATTGTCCTAGCCTGAGAGGCTTGGGGATGAATCCAGATCAGTGGGCCGTGCTGCCATAAGACTGCTGTTGGCAGCTCTGGGGTGGGAAGGACACACAACTCAAAGGGTTCATTCGATTGCACTCTATTTAATTGTGCTGTCATCAAAGCCTGTTCTACTTTGCGAATGGCTTGTAATGCCTCAGGTGTGAGGGAGCGCGGTGACGTTAGTTGTGGGTCTCCTTCTAGGGTTTTAAATAGTGGAGTCAATTCAGTGGTGGGTATCTTTAAGTATGGGCGCAACCAATTAATATCCCCTAGGAGTTTTTGGAAGTCATTCAAATTTCGCAATTGATTATGTCTTATCTCAAGCTTTTGGGGGCAAATTACATCTGTGTAAATGGTTGCTCCTAGGAATTTGCTAACACTAGATTTTTGGACCTTCTCGCTTGCTATATTCAGTCTCCAATTTTCTAGGGATCTAGTGAGATCTATATATGCTTCTTCTATTTCCGCTGGTTGTGGGGAGCAAAGAAGGATGTCATCCATGTAATGGATGATCTTTAGCGTGGGATAGGTCTTACGAATTGGGTCTAGCGCTCGCTGAACGTACAGTTGACATATGGTGGGGCTATTTGCCATTCCTTGAGGGAGGACCTTCCACTGAAATCTGGCATCGGGTTGTTCATGGTTAATAGCTGGCAAAGTAAAAGCAAATCTTTCCCTGTCCTTGGAGCTTAGAGGTATAGAAAAGAAACAATCTTTAATATCTATTATGAGCACTTTCCATTCTTTGGGTAAGGCAGAGAGGAGTGGCAGTCCCCGTTGTACGGGTCCAAGCATTCTCATTTGAGCATTTACTGCTCTCAGATCATGAAGCAACCTCCATGATCCTGACTTTTTCCTGATTACAAATATGGGTGTGTTCCATGGGGACACAGAGGGTTCTAGGTGTCCCACTTGGAGCTGCTCTTGCACTAAGCAATGAGCTGCTTCTAATTTTTCAGAGGATAGGGGCCACTGAGGAACCCATACGGCCTCCTCTGTGAGCCAAGGTATGGGCATGGCATCTTCAATGGCCCCTATGAAAAACCCAGGCCGTGACGGTCATTCTTTACTTTGGGCAGGATGGGCTCTATGTGTCCCTGTTGGTGTTTCCCCAGCCCCTTGCCAGGGATGTATCCCATGTCCATCATCATGCCTTGGGCGGGGGTGGAGTATTCATTAATGAGTTTGAGGCCTAAGTCTCTCATGACATCCCTCCCCCATAAATTGACCGGTAGAGGGAGTACATAAGGGGTGACTGTACCCTCTTGTCCTTCAGGGGCTCGCCATTTCAATGGTTTGGCACTAATTGAAGGGCTTGACTCATATCCTAAACCTTGTAATGAATGTGAGGATTGGGTCACAGGCCACTTGGAGGGCCACCAGGTTGCAGAGATAATACTTTTATCTGCTCCAGTGTCTAGGATTCCCTCAAAGCTCTTTCCCTCTATTTGAAGAGTTAATTTTGGTCTGTCTGCTAAATCTAATACTATGAAGGCTGAATCCCAGTCAGAGGAGCCGAAGCCCCTTTCTCCCCTCTCCGTGTTGGTAGCAGGATAATTGGCGTGGAGACTAGGTAAAACTAAGAGCTGGGCTATGCGGTCTCCCGGGGATATAGGATAGATTCCTCTGGGAGCCGAACACATGATTTTTACCTGTCCTTCATAATCTTGATCTATGACTCCGGGATGAACTACCAGGCCTTTCAATGCAGCAGAAGAGCGCCCTAGGAGTAACCCAATGGTATTTGGTGGTAGGGGGCCTTTAAAGTCTGAAGGGATAGGCTGAACTCCCATCTGTGGAGTCAACACTATTCTGGTGGTGGCACGGATGTCCAATCCCGCGGAACCTGAAGTGGCTCTCCTTGGGGGGCCTGGTTGTTCCCGAATGACACTTGCGTGCTGGTTGCCCCATATATTTGCGGGCCCTGGTGACGGGGGCCCCTCTGGGCGTTTTTTGGCAACTCTAAGGGTTTCCCTTCTATATCTTTAATAGACCGGCACTCATTAGCCCAATGCCTGCCTTTCTTACACTTAGGGCACAACTCAGGGGTCTTTTGGGTTGTTTGTTCTGAAGCTGGGCTCCTACACTCTCTCTTTATATGTCCTAATTTCCCGCATTGAAAGCATTTGATACTTCTGTTAGTGATCCTGGCTTGTTTGTGGCTCTGTAATATGGCCGCGGCTAGGCCCGCATTGGTGAGTGGCCCTCCTATTTCTCTACAGGCTTTCAACCAGGCATGTATCCCTTTTTGTTTCCAGGGTGTTATCGCCTGTCTGCATTCCTTGGTACATTGTTCAAACACTAATTGCTCCACTAGGGGCATTGCTTGTTCCTGATCTCCAAATATTCTGCCTGCGGCCTCCATCATACGAGCGACAAAGTCAGAAAATGGCTCGCTCAGCCCCTGAATAATTTTTGTCAAATTGCCTGATACTTCTCCTTTGTTGGTGAGGGCTTTCCATGCCTTGGCGGCGCACGTGTTTATTTGTGCATATACCTGTAAGGGGAAGGCGGTCTGGTCGGCTACCCACTGTCCTTGGCCCGTCAGCATATCATATGACCATGCAGGCTGTCCTTCGGCCGCGTTTGCGCGTGCCTGGGTCATGCTGATATCATGCCACAATGCCTTCCATTCTATGTATTGCCCCATACTAGAAAGGCATGCCTTAGTTACATATTGCCAGTCTGCGGGTGTCATGGCTGTCTCTGTTAATCTCTCAACTTGTGCTATGGTATAGTTAGCACTGACTCCATAAGCCCGAACGGATTCTGCTAACTCCTTAACTTGTTTATGGCTCAGGGGCTGGTGAGAGCGTACACCGTTATCCTCAAATACAGGAAACATTTGTCTAATTGCCTGAAGAGTATCTGGGTGGCAAAAGGAGAGTGCGCCACTCACGTAAGGTGGCGGGGCAAAGGGCGTCGGGGGACACCCTGCTTTCATTTTTTCCTTGGTCCGCTTTTCAACTTTGCTGGTTCCCTTACTTCTACACTCTGCGGTTTTATTTTCTTCCCCTTCCTCTGCGGACGTTAATTCCTCCTCAGATTCCCTATTGGAGAGTTGGAGGTCCCTCAACTCTTTCCAGGGGTATTTACTATTTTCTCCGAGGCGATTGTCACTCGCTTCTCGGGGCTCTTTCGCTTTTGCCCTAGGCGGGCTTTCTCCCTCACTCTGAGGTTTCTTTACCTTCGTTTTTGTGGCCTTTTTTCGGCCGCGCGCGCTCTCTGTTTCCCGTTCCGTTTCTGACATGCTCTCTTGGATATCTGTCAATGCTCTCTGACCTTCTTTTATTACCTTTTCACATCTCTCATCTTGCAGACAAGCTCTAATCAGTTTCCAGAGGGGCCTGGTGCCTCCCCTCAGGCTACCCTCCTCCTCCTCTCTATCAAGATCTTTCCCCAGTTTGTCCCAGCTCGGGATTGAGAGGGACCCTGAACAAATGAACCAGGGGGCCACACGGTCTATCTCCTTCACAAAAGATCCTAAGACTTTGCTGGAGACCTTCAAGTTTCGCTCTTTGAGAGCTGTCTGCAGCGCCGTGACTAATGACGGTGCATTCCCCATGGTGCCTCCTTATTTACAGAGAACCATCAACCATCATCCTAAAAAGCAGGGGCCTCTCGGAACTTACCCCTCCGGGCTTTCTTCTGACCTGCAGTTCTGAATCCTCTCCAGATGTCTGAAGGGTCCTCCCTGTGCCGGTGATGTTCTGGTTCCCGGGTTTCGGCACCACTTGTCGCGTGCCCTGTCCTCGCCGGCAAGAACAGCACGCAACAACAGCAGGATTCTTCTGCAGAAAGCTTTATTCTTCAGCTCTTTGTGAAACAAATGAGTTGGGCAGGACCCAGAGGGGAAGGAGAGGCTTGCTTATATAGTTCTCATGCTCTGACCTGGTTGGTGCGGCTCCATATGCCTTATTAGCATAACCATTTGGTGGGTCTCATTGGTCCTTATGCCAAGGCGCAATTAGCATGTAGTTTAGTGGTGTGGGATGATTTGTCATTAGGAAGTTCGGGGCCTTCCGGCTGCCCTGCATGGGGCGCTATTTTCTGAGCGCGGCTGCCAACAATGCCTCAGAAGTTCTGGGATATTTGACCTGGTTTTCTAATAAGAAATAATAGCTTTAGAACTGAGATTATTTGTAAGACACAGAATCTCAATAAAATATATACATATTATGAATATATATGAAATATGTTTATAAATATATTTAAACTTATCTCTGCACTCACCATTGGAGGGAGAGACACCTCATCTCAGGCCTGGGTTTTAGTGCTGACTACACTGGTCTGTGACTGTCCAATTTCCCATCCATCTCCTTTACTAGAGTCTGAGTTCCCAAAGGGTAGGGACTGTAACTCCTTCACCCTGCGTCCCAGTGCCAGCACAAGGCCTGACACAGACTCAATGTTGTGTGAATAAATAAATGATGGACCTGGATGGATGAGGGCGTGTCAGATGTCGGAAGGATGGATACATGGGTGGATGGCGAGCAGATGAATGTTAGATGTGTGAGGCTGGAGGGAGGCTGGAGTAATGGCTGAGAGTCACAAAAACAGCCAGAGTTCCACATTCAGTGCAAAGAGAGGTCGCTTTGGGCCAGTCAGGGGGGACTTCCTAGAAAACTTGTGCTGTGCTGTGAAGACCAGGAAAGGCGTGGATGTAGGAAAAGGGAAATGAAGATGGGACTTCAACTGTTATTGCAGCCCCTTGGGGCCAGAGGCTGACCACTGACCAGGAATAAGGATTGAGCCAGATCCTAGCCAGCCTTCAATGCCAAACTAAGAAGCTTTAACCAGTAAGTTTTATACAAATTAGCCACCAACTGTTAAGTCTAATTGTTAGTTTATGTGACGGCTCTATATCCTCAAAACTTCTCAAGGGAGGGATTATCATCCCTATTAATAGTTAAGAAATAGGCTCAGATAGGGAAAGCAACTTGCCATAAGTCACACAGCAGAGCTGCAGTTTGAACTTGAGTTGTAGTGACTCCAGAGCTGCTTTTTGGGGGCAGACACCCAGGAAGCTGCAGGCCTAACCCTGGCACCCACCCACCTGGCACCAGCCTGCCTCTTGTTGGCGACTCCTCTCCCATATTTCATATATATTCATAAACTATTCCCTGCTACTCACTCTATTGGTGAGGTCCCCGAGAACACAGAGGGGGTTTGAGCAAGGGCCAGGGTGGGTTTGGGGGCCATGTCATGTTTTAGGTAGACATATCCAGGCTGTGTCTCTCCAGCTTTACTATGAGCCTGGGCAACTCTGTCACAATGTTTCCTCTGTCCTCTGATGGCAGCCTCCTTGCCACAACCAGGTGCCAGCTGATTTGAGAGCACCAAGCTGGGCCCCAAGTCATCAGGGCTCCCTAAGGCCTGGCAGAGTCAGGGTGGAAAGGAGAAGGGCCCGCAGAAGTGACTTAGTCCAGCAGCCTCTATGGAAGAGGGGCCCCAGCCCCAGAGGGGAAGATGGCCTGCCTGCAGTCACCCAGGAGTCAGTATCAGATGTTCAACCAGAACCCATACTTCTGGGAGAGCCAGGACCAACTGAGAAAGGTGATTAGTTGGTAACAAGCTGGGACAGATGGCAGAGAATTGCAGAATGACTGCCTGGCTCTGCCACCAACCTGCTGTGTGACCTTGGGCAAGTCACTTCCCCTCTCTGAGCCACAAGGTCTCTTTCTTCAAAATGAGACCTTTCTGCCAGAGAGTACCCCATGAGAGATGAACTTGGAGAGCTCTTTACACTCTGCATGGCTCTGGGAGAGGAGTCACCAACAAGAGGCAGGCTGGCGCCAGGTGGGTGGGTGCCAGGGTTAGGCCTGCAGCTTCCTGGGTGTCTGCCCAAGCTTTGCCATCTGTGTGGCAGCACCAGCTCCACCTCCTCCTGCCTCCCTGCCAAGAAAAATGCTTCTGGGATCTTCTTACTTAATCAAAATCTTCCCTCTTCCTCCCTAGTCAGGTCCTCTTCTTTCCCCTAGTTTAGTTGGGACTCATGGTTGCAAGTGGCAGAAATCACAAGTACAAGGAAAGAGAGTTAGTTTTAGGCAGGTAGGTTCTCCGACCTAAACACTGTTATCTGGTCACTCCCTGTGCTTTTTCACTTCCACACTCTCTATCCCTCAGCTTCAGCTTCTTCCTCAAGCAGGCTGTCCCTGTGGGGTGGCAAAGTTGGCCACCAACAGCTTCAAGTTGACACCACGCCCATTCAGGTATCCTGGCAGATAGCATCTCTGTCCTCATTGCTCTAGCAAATACCCAGGGTGACCCTAAGGAGCTGGGCACAGGGTGAGTGCCCATCCCTGGACAGACCACTGTGTGTGGATTATGTGGTTAGGCCTGGGTCACAAGTGCACTGTGGAAATTAGAAGTGGACTCAGCCCCAACCAGGTCACATGGGCTGAGAGTCTTTCCAAAACAAAGAGATGGAGTCTGTCACCAGAAGAAGGGATATTGGGGACTCAATACCAATAGGTATCCTCAGCACCTTTGCCCCTAAACATTTCAGCTGAAAGGTTGAATGGGGACTGCTGGAAAGGGACTACTGTTGATTGAGTCCTGTATCAGTTAGCTTTTGCTGCATAACAAAACACCCTGAAATGCAGTGGTTTAAAACAACCATTTTATTTAGCTCATGAATATGTTAATCAGCTGAGAGATTCTTTCGGTTTGGCTACGGGCCTTTGGTTAGCTGGTGGGTTGGCGAGCACCTGTGTGATGTAGGATGGCCTCACTCATTAGCCTGGTGGTTGACTGGCTGTCAGCTGGGGTGCCTCTGTTCTCCGTGTGGCTTCTCATCCTCCAACAGGTTAGTGGGCTCTCTGACAAGGTGTTCTTTGTTACCAGTGTACCAAGTGGGCAAGCTCCAGGGTACAAACATTTTTTCAAGCGTTCACTTGCATTTTTTGCTTAAGTCCCCTTGAGCAAAGCAAGTCACATGACTAAGCACAGCGTTCATGTGGGAGGGCACTGCCAAAAAGCATGAGGACAGGGAGAGGAAGGGTTTCTCTGGACCCTCCAGCCAGGGCTAGGGAAAGCTGTCTGGATCCTGACTGCAGCAGCCAAGAGCCCCACAGGGGCCAGTGCAGGTGCCAGTGGGGAGGGCCTCTTGGCAGGCAGGAAGGTGTTCTGAACCCTGGCTCCCATCTCCCTTTAGCCCACCCCAAAGTGGTGATTGGAATTCAGTGCCACCTCACTCCTATAGGTTTGTCCCTACTTCCCAACATCCCTTTGATACCACAGGACTGGGATGGCCCTGAGACTTGTGTGCAATCAGGCCACGGTGCCTCCTTACCATGGTAACTGGTGAGAGGTTACCTCAAGTTCAAAGAGGAGTCCTTGTCCTTCCTTTATAGGGGGTGACCATGACTTCAGCCTACCCTTTCCCACAGGTGGCTGCGCTGGAGCGGCAGATCTTTGACTTCCTGGGCTACCAATGGGCTCCTATCCTAGCCAACTTCCTGCACATCATGGCAGTCATCCTGGGCATCTTCGGCACCGTGCAGTACCGCTCCCGGTACCTCATTCTGGTACGGCTCAATCATCCCTCCCCAAGCCCACTCCTTCTCCTCTCCCCCTTCGCCGCCTGCTCCTCCAGCCAGAACTAGCCCCTTTCCTGGGCACCCAGACCTGTGCTCTGTCTTGGCTGTAGTCAACCAGTGGTGTGGATGCCCAGATCTCAATGCTTCTTTGCTTAGTGAGTGTTTACCCTGCACCAGGCATGCTGCTAAGAGTTTCGCATGGTTTGTTTATCTTTACAACAGCCCTGCACTGTGTATCTTACCATCTCCATTTTCCAGATAAGGAAATGAGGCCCAGAAAGGTTACAAGGCTTCCTAAGGTCACACAGCTAGTAAGTGGCAGAATTAGAGCATCAGATCCAATCCAGATTGGAGACTCCTTCCACATCTCCATATTGCCTCAGTAAGCCAGTGAAGGGATGGACTCTGACTTGTTTAGTTTCTTAAGTTGCTTCAGGAAGGCTTGGCCTTTTTCCTGTGAGGTTTGTCAAGAATGTGGTCTGGAGTGGCCAGCATGGCTCTGAGGTCAGTGCCTTCCGTGCTGCAGTCCCAGGAGTGGATTGTGTCCCTGGCTCCCTCCTGCTTCCTCTTCCCAAGCCTTGCTCCCTGAAAGTCTCTGTCAAACTTGTGTTTTTAGCTGGGCTCACACTTGTTCCTTGCTCTTCCTTGGTGATCCATTCCTCTTGAAGGAAAAGGCTTTTCAGTAGACTTACTACATAAATGCTTGACACCTACAGTAACAACGACACGCAGTATCGTGCCACCACTGGAGCCCACTCGCGCTCTTTCTAGGGTTTCTCCCCACCTCCCACAGGCTGGATTCCCAGAAGCCAGGTGAACAGGGCTCTGCCAAAGCAGTCTTTCACCTGAGGTAAGAGAACCCTTCTCTCCAGTTCTCAGGCAAGGCCTCAGCTGCGCTATAAACAGCATTGTTTGCCAGGTGGCAACCTCTGGAATTGCAGAAATAAGTCTTGGGTGGAAATAGCCATCTCCTCTCCAGCTCTTTGCCATGGGTAGGGTGCTGTCTGGAGTCTGTTTCTCTCTGTAGAGTGGGTAGGATTAGCTACCAAAAGACTTGAGTTTGAGGGCCAGCCCTACTTCTTTCTAGCTGTGTGATCTTAGAAAACTTATACCTCCTCCCTAGGCCTTAATTTAGTTAAAGTGAAGACAATGCCTTTCCTGCAGGACTGGTGTCAAGGACTGGATGGTTGGAAAAATGATTTGTAAACTATGAAGTGCTCTCTGGGTGAGGTATTCTTGTAGTTTCCCCTGCAAAGGTCTCCTCAGTTTGTGAGCTCCATTGACACACCCCGTCCCAACTCCCCCAGGCCCCACCCTGATCCCACCTTTGCTTTCCCCAGTATGCAGTCTGGCTGGTGCTCTGGGTTGGCTGGAATGCGTTTATCATCTGCTTCTACCTGGAAGTTGGACAGCTGTCCCAGGTAAGCCTCAGGCCTGGCAGTGCCAGAAGGCAGAGCCTGACCTGCTCCATGCCCTACCCCCAAAGGCTTCCAGTGTGGAATGGGTCTGGGCCATCACCTCTTGAAGAAACCTCCCTCTACACACTCAAATAATCTGTGTTCTCCATCCCCCACACCTACATTTTTGTTTCTGGCCTCCTCTGCACTTCTCAAAAACAAACGATGCAGCAGATAAAGCGGAAGGGCAGTCTTTATGAAGATGGGCTGGGGTCCTAGTTGATCACAAGCTCAGTAGAAACCAACAGTATGTGGTGGCCCAGAAAGCTACTAGAAGGCCCCATGGATCTTAGTGTAAGGGAGGGGAAATTGACATGCACTTTGTCCTACTCAGACCACAAAGATTTGAGCCTAGTTCTGATTGGTATTTTCAGAAGGGAAAGAGACTACATAGAATTTGTTTGTGGAGAACTGAGTGGACCAGGTCACATGCAGAACTATTGAAGAAAGTAGTTTTTAACTTGGAGAAGAACCAGCCCAGAGGGCACAACTTCTGTTTTTAAATATGAAGGAGGCAAAATACATGAATGAGAGAATTGGCTCTGTAGTTCTGTTAGATTTATATCTCAGCTCAAACATTTCTTAGCTGTGTGACCCTGGGCAAGTAGCTTATCCTCTCTGAGCTTCCTCATCTAGTAAGTGCAGATAATAGAACCCCAACTTCATATGGTTGCTGAGGGGATGAAACATCACACATCTCAGTGTTTAGCACCTGGTCATCATAAAGTGATAATTTGTTAATGGGCTACATGAGTGAATGCACACCATGGGTAAGAACTTCTGATCTAGGCCAGCCCCTTCTCCATTTCAAATGGGGAGACCAAGAACTAGAGAGATGTTTGCCCAGGGTCACACTCACAGAGCAGTGAGAAGGCTGAATGGGCAATGAAAGGGTCTGTATCGAGGATTTCACCAGTGGCAGAGAAACTGGACCTGGTCACTGTTAATGTCCCTTTCAACCCTGAAATTCTGGGGTCCTATAGGCCTGCACAAGCCCCTTCCATCGCTGATGGAAGTGTGAGGCCTGCATGGTCATCAAGCACCACCTACTGGTCAAATGTAGATTTGCAGATACAGATTCCATACCCTTCACAAACCAAGGCAGGAGACTCGGAGGCTGTTACAACAGTCCAAGGGCAAAGTAGGCCTTATAGAAAGTCTCCTGGAGCCTGGAGAGGAGCCTCTCTTCTCCCGCCAAGCTCAGTATTCTAGGCCCCTCTGCCCCCAGGACCGGGACTTCATCATGACCTTCAACACATCCTTGCACCGCTCCTGGTGGATGGAGAACGGGCCAGGCTGCCTGGTAACACCTGTCCTGAACTCCCGCCTGGCCCTGGAGGACCACCATGTCATCTCTGTAACTGGCTGCCTGCTTGACTATCCCTACATCGAAGCACTCAGTAGTGCCCTGCAGATCTTCCTGGCTGTGAGTTCTGTCCGCGGACCCCACACACTCCCAGAAGCGCAGTCCACCCTAATCCCTTTGTTTAGCCCTAGTTAAGAAGAGATGAATTTAGGACTTGCAGCCTGCTGTGCTTCTCCCTGGCTTCGTTTCTGTATCTTGTACCTCCTTCCTTCATCCCTGCTGCAGCCCTCATTCAGGGATTAAGTGGGTTTAAAGAACGGGATGAGTCATCAGTGAGTTGATCCTGGGTTTAAATAGCCAAAGGATCTGCTGTGTGACCTTGGACAAGTCATTTGCCCTCTCCAAGCTTGTTTCCTTATTCACAAAAAGGAATGACTATATCAACCCATAGAACTGTGAGAATAAAATAAGAGTGGCTCCAAGATAGTACTAATTCCATTTCTAGAAGGGCCAGCCCTGCCGTAGGCATTTCACACACACAGTCACATAATCCTCTTTCCTCTTAACAAGCCAGTAAGGTATGGCTCAGGTCCAAGCTCAGAAAGTGAAGCTCAAAGAGGTAAAATAATTGCTTGTCCAAACTCACGTTCCCAGAATGGAGAATTTGGAACCAGGTACGTTTGACTTTAAGGCCCAGTCATGTAACTTGAAGTTGTAATGGGTTGGCCTTTATTTTAGCGTAACCTGCCCCTCTAGTTGGGGTGGTCAGGGCCCTGCAGGGGGTGGAGGAAGAGCTGCTTTCTCTTCCTTCCCTTCCTCTCCCAGCTGTTCGGCTTCGTGTTCGCCTGCTACGTGAGCAAAGTGTTTCTGGAGGAGGAGGACAGCTGTGAGTGCAGAGCCCCTGGGGAAGGGGGAGGGTTGTCGTGGGCCAGCCTACTACTTCAGCACCCTGGACAGGGCTCTGAGCCGGCAGTGGTGGAAGTGGCCAAGGGACCCCTAGTGGAGGGAGGAAGAGGCAGCAGGGGGGGTGGAAGTCTGCATAACAGCCCATTTGGGGCTAAGGCCCCCATGTCCAGGCCCTAGCATGGCACCCCGCACTTGCCCCTCTTAGACCTTGTCCCTCGGAGGGGCTCCACGAGGCTGGCCCCAACCAGGCACCACCCATTCCTAGTCGGTGCCTTCCATCCCGCCCACCTTCCCACCCCCACAAGATCTTGCCCTCTTAAGTGGCTCAAGCCCTGCACCCTAGAGCTTTCTCCTAAAGGACCTGCTCCCCAGGCTCTCTATCCTCTTAGGGGCTTGGCCCACTGCAGGCGAGCACCTCCGTGTCCCGGGTCCTATAGGTCCTCCATCCCTCAGGATCCACAGCAAAGTCCCGCCCCTAAAGCCCTGTACGGGGTCTGATCTTCAGATTCTTCCCGGTTGGGACCCAGCCTCCCATAACTCGCTCCCCAGAGGTCCATCCCTAACCATGTGCCACCTCCTTTCCTCAGTTGACTTCATCGGTGGCTTTGACTCCTACGGATACCAGGCTCCCCAGAAGACATCGCATTTACAATTGCAGCCTCTATACACGTGGGTCTGGTGCTGAGCATGGTGGAGTTGGGTGGAGGAACGGGGGTGTTACTGTAGGTTAAAGAAGGGGAGGGAGGAGTGGGGAGAGCAGCGGGTTCTCTCCGCCCCCAGACTTGCCTAACCTGCCTTTGTTTCCTACAGGTCGGGGTAGCTTCTGCCCCGCGCCCACCCTGGCGCCCAGTGCTTGGTGGCTAGACTGACAGCCGCCGCAGCGAGCTCGGGCCAAGATGGCAGGTGCACACCGGGCAGCTGGCGGACGCCTGCAGCCTGCGCCGCTCGGTCGGCCGGCCGGAAACTTGGACTCACTTGGCCCTTCACAGCACGGACTTCAGGGGTGGGGCGCGGCCGGGTGGGGGAGGGGATCGCAGGGTTTGTATTTTTTTTATCTCCGCCTTGGCGTGTGCTGGGGCCTCCTTCCCTTCTCCCTTTACCTCTTCAGCCAACATCCAGTCCCCTGTACAAGAGAAATGGCAGGATGGACAGACACCCCATCTCACCACACTCACTGACCAGCTTTGGGAAGATTATCCTGAACTTGGAGCTGGAGTCTGGGGTTCTAATCACTGACTGTGTGACATCTGGCAAGGTCCTTGCCTTTTCTGGGCCTCAGTTTCCCTCAAATAATTAAAATAATTCCTCACAGATGGAGCTCTTTCTAGCTTTCTCATTTGACTCAATTCCCTGGGCTAGGCTGGGGATATAATTGCCATTTTGCAGATATGGAAACTGAGGCCCAGAGATGTGAAGCTATTTGCTTGAGGCCACACAGCTATACTTTTGGTGGAGGCCTTGAACACAGTATACTTTCTGTAGTTTCAGACTAAAAAACCCAGTGTCTGGTCTCTGAATTCCATCCAATCCCCTTCCAGCCTGGATGCCCTAGAACCCTCGGGATGTACACCACACTCACACACCACTGCCACCACCTGCCAGCACCTCTCTTAAAGCAATATACCAGTTCTCTTGTCGGGAACCGGATGGATGGAGCACTGAGCCCTGAATTCAGCCTGACCCACAGGAAGTCTTCCTTGATTCGGCCTCTGTTCACCCTTGCCAAACTCTCTCCAATAAAGGGGGCTACAACTCATTCACCTGCCTCCTTCTAGGTCCCTAAGGCTGCACCCATGATTCCCTACCCCTCAGCAACTCCACCAACCCCTAGTGGCTCCATCCACCTCACCAGTTAGAAGACCTATGCCTCCAGAATGGAAGAGGGCTCGTCAGTGCTGCCCAGTCACCAGTGTTGACAGATCACCAGCATTTATGACCACAACGTCTAGGAGCAACCTCTAACAAGCCCAGAAGGAGTTCTGAAGAGGCGAATGGGTCATGGTTGGGGGTCGGGAGACCAGCACCCTTCCTTGAGAGCAAGCAGAGATGAAAGCTCATTCTCCCCACCTCCCTCTACAGACACCCCTGAGCACCATGTGTCCTGTGCACTGGCTGGTGAGTCCAAGAGCAGAAGGATCAGGCTTCAGCTTCCCAGTCTGGGAAATAGGAGTGGGGATTAGAAAGGAGGGTGGGAGGCACAGGGAAGCTGTAGGGAAACAGTTTACACACCTGAGCTGGTCTGTGGTGAGCACTCCATTCCAGGCTGTCCACCTTGCAGTAACATTCCCTACTGTCTAAGGCCAAAATAGGCCAAGCTAGGGCCCCACCTCACTATCTTATCTGCAGTGCTGTGCTAAGGAGCCAGCCCGAGGAATTCCTCTGGTCCCAGATGGTCAGCCCATGTTTTTATGGGTATACCTCAAGAAGGGGGCGGTTCCCTTTGGGCCTGGCTGCTACCCTGTTACTGGGCCAACTCCTGCCTCCACCCCCTTTCTCTACTCATAGCCCCAAGCCCCCTTTGTACTCAACAGATTTAGACACTGGTGCTTTGAAGCCTTTTGTTTTTATAAGACAGTTTTTGCAAGGGGCCAAGTTCTCTTCTCACTGAGACCTTACAAGGCAGGGAGTGTTCCCCTGGTTTCTGTGCAGGTGGGCTGATTAAAGATGGTGTTTTCTTCTCTATCTTCCTGTCCTGCCCTGTGAATCTGTAGGGTCCCTGCATGAGAGTGGGCAGGGGCTGGGAGTCGCTGTGCTTGTCATTCTCATGCCTGGGGCGTTGGGCTGCGCCTCTGACTGGCTGTGTAGCTTTGCGTAAGTCACCCTGCCTCTCTTTCCTCACCCATAAAATGCAGAGGTGAGACTAAATGAGTGGGTTCCCGAACCTTGCTTCACAGTCCCTTGGAGAAACTCTCTATTTATTTCTCTGATTTTAAGTTTATGCTTCCAAATATCCTTTGGATCTTGGCCCTGCCCTCTTCCTGACAATTCAGTTCCTGACTTGGAATGAGCTGGCAGACGGTTGCTTTAGACAGACTCCTGGGACCTCCTGAATCCTTTCTGGTGTTACAGGCAGAATCAGTTTTTTGAATTTTTTAAAATTGCATTTGCTTGCGTGAACAGGTAATATGTGAATATGGTGCAGAATTCGGAAAGCCCTAGAGGGTTGTGTCCTCTTACTTGTTTTTCATATCTTTTCAAAGATAATCAATTCTTTTTTTAAGTTATGTCAATATTTTTCTCCTTTTCACAAAAATGGCAACATATTCCTGCTTCTCCCACCTCATTTTGAATCCTGGAAGTCTTCCTCCAGTAATACATGCAATACATAATGGAGTTGTGGAGTTGCCCCCCTTCCCCCAGTTCTTCCACAGTGATTTGGTAGAATTAGACTTTTAAGATGCCTAGGCTATCCTGATGTGGCTAGGGGCCAAAAGCCAGAGGCTCAACATAAGGAAATTCCAGTTTCATTATGCAAACCTCTGTGGACCGCTCCTGGCCATGGAGTCCAGAGGAAATAAATCACAGGCACCATCTTCAAGGAGTTTATAGTCTAGTTGGAAGCCCACAAGATGGGCAGGCAGAAGTGTGGATGCTAAAACATATGATCGATGCTGAGGACAGTGTAAAGTGAAAGACAGTTGTTAGTAAGAGCCCAGGAGGGAGAAAGGTGATCTTAGTATCCAGACAAGGGACCACAGCATGAGCAAAGGTGCGGAGGGAGGAAAACATGGGGTAAGAATAGCAGAGACTAACTGGTTGGAGGAAACTTCAGTGGGGGATGTACTAGTTTCCTATTGCTGTCATAGATTATCGCAATGTTAGTGTCTTAGAACCACACAACCTGATGATCTTTCAGTTCTGTAGAACATGGACATGGGTCTCAGTGTAAAATCTGGATGTCTGGAGGGTTGCAGTTCTTTCTGGAGACTCCAGGGGAGGTCCATTTCCTTGTTTTTTCTAGTTTTTAGAGTCTCCTGCATTTCCTGGCTCATGGCCCCCTCCTCCCTCTTCAAAGCCAGCAATGTGGCATCTCCCTGAGACTTCTATCACCTCTAACCACAGCTAGGAAAGGTTCTCCACTTTTAAGGACTCCTGTCATTAGGTTAGACCCACTCAGATAATCCAGGATAATCTCTCCATCTCAAAGGCCTTAACTTAATCACATCAAAAATTCCTTTTACTGTGTAATATATTCACATGTTCCAGGGATTGGAATGTGGACACCCTTCAGGGCTATTGTCCTGCTTTCTGCTTGGAAGGAGTTATATTCTGGTTATAGCAGCCCTGAATGTCAAACCACAATGCATCAGCCTGATGTGATGGCCATGGAACTATTGAAGGATTTAGAGCAGAAGCAACTCAGAGCTGTTCTTTAGAGAGAGCTGCCAGGGCTGGAAGGGTGGGTTGGAGGAGAGCAGGAAGCAGTGGTTCTCTGCTGCAAGAGGCTTAGGGTTTCTCACTTCTCTGGTGAATGTGTGTTTTGTGGGGTATGTGTGTGGCTGTGAGCTATTAAGTGTGTAAACTTGGGAGGGCAGGTAATAATCAGCATGAACTGCAGGAGTCAGGCATACCACGGTTAAAATTCATCACTTTGGAACCAGTCAAGCTGGTTTTTGCACAAAGCCTAGTAAAGCTCCCCCAGCTTCTGTCATCCCAGGGCCATCTCCCAGCAACCTCTGCACATTAGAATAATCCAGGTAGGCAAAGGCTGTGATCAATTCTTGAATTTAAACATTGACATCACTTCACCACCTGACTAGTTTGGGCAAAAGCAGGACCAAACTCTGCCTTACCCTCTCTCAGCCTGTCACCTGGAGGGGTGAGGGCAGTTGCAAGTCACCTGACTGCCACTGGAGCTGGGGGCCACACCCTGCCCTCAGCTGGTGACTAAGTGGGTGCCCTTACAGTATGCCCTGGAGTCATATGACGAGAGGTGAAAAGTCCATTGAGTACTGGGCTGGGTATCCAATATATAAATTCTAGTTCTCTGCCCCCACCACCCTGGGACCTGGGGCAACTCCTCCCACCTCTGCCCTTGGTGACGCCATCAGTGAAATGAGAGCGCTGGACCTTGAATGATATTCATGAGCTTCTTTACCGCTGACATTCTGGGACAGGTCTTCCGAAGAGTAACTGTACTTGGTTAAAATGCTTTCTAAATACTCCACTTCCATATCAGGGTCTAATTCCTTAAGACCCAAGCATCTGAATTCATCCTTTAGATATTAGGGATTACAGGAATTAGGGATATAGCAGTAAACAAAACAAAGCAATCCCTGCTCTCATGGAGGAGATCTGCTTGGAAGAAACATAAGTAAACAAGTGAAATATATGTTATATTGGATATGTGTCACAGAGCAGAACAGTGTAGGGAAGCGAGTGTGGAATAGGGATCAATTCCAGTTTTAAAGTGGATGTCAGGTCAGTTAGGGAAGGTCTCACTGAGAAAGACTTGATAGAAGACCTGAAAAAGGTCAGGTAGAAAACAGCAGCACGTGCAAAGGCCCTGGGGTGGGAGCATGCCTGAATGTTGGACAGAGGCCAGGAGGCCAGGATGGTTCAAAGTAAGGAAAGGGAGGACATGGTAGGAGATGAAGTCAGAGAGGTGGGGTAGGGGGCATGTCAGATACTATGTTGACCTTGAAGGACATCATAATGGCTTCAGCTTTAAATCTGAGTGAGATGGGAAACCACTAGAATAACAGCACAGAGAAGAAGAATCCCTTTGGACACTATGGAGACTAGACTGAAGGAGGTCAAGGGCTGAACCAGGGAGAACAGGTCAGATGCCATCAAGATAATCCAGGTGGCACATGCTGGTGGCTCAGCCAGGGTGGTAGCAGTAGAGGAGGAGAGAAATGACTGGATTCCAGTGTATTTTGAGGGTAGGGCCACCACGATCTGCTGGTGAATGGATGTAGGGTGTGAAGGAAAGAGAAGAGTCAAACAGGACCCCAAGGTTTTTGACCTGAGCAAGTAGAAGGAATGAGCTGCCTTTGGGTCGGGATAATGCAGAAGGAGGAGGTTTGGGAGTAGATTTCAGCATTGTGGTTTTGGACAGGTAAAATCTGAGATGGAGAGGTTGAGGCAGTTGGGTATAAGAGGAGAGTTCTGGGCTGAAAATAGAAATTTTGGAATCATTTGTGTTGAGATGGTGTTCAAGTCATGAAAATGGATGAAGTCACCATGGAGTGAAAGTAGATGGGACAAGGACTGAAGACTGAGCCTTGGAGCACTTCCACATTCAGAATTGGAGAACATTAGAAGGAGCCAGCAAAGAAGGCTGAGGAAGGAAGTCTAGGGATCTGACACAAACTAGCTTTTTTCACTTGTCTCTCAGTTTACTGATTTCATTCTCTGTCAAGAAATAGTTACCAAGCACTTACTATGTTCCAGGCACTATTTTAGACACTGAGGCCACAGCAATGAACAAAATCATCAAACCCCTAGCTTTCCATCTTACAGCTTACCTTCAAGGCAGGATTGATGTATATTTTCTTGTTTAGTCTTTCTAACAATCCTAAGGTAAATTCTATTCCCACCATCTTCTAGCTGGAACCACTAAAACTGGGAGAGGGTAAGTTACTTACCCAAAGTTACACTTCTAGTAAGTGGCAGAATCAGTGTTTAGATCCAGCCACTCTGACCCCTGGGCTCATTCTCTTAAGTGCTGAATATACTGCCTCCTGGGAAATTCTGATGCCCAGCCAGGGTTGAGAACCACTGCCCTAGGACTTGGGGGACTCATTAGTTTTCTGTTGCTGCATAGCAAATTACCCAGAACTTAGCAGCTTGAAACAAAAAACATTTCACACAGTTTCTGTGGGTCAGAAATTTAGAAGCAGCATAGCTGGGTGGTGCTGACTGGGGTCTATCATGAGCTTGCAAGTTAAGATTTAGGTCAGGGCGGCAAATGTATAAAGTCTGGGTGGGCTGGAGGATCCATTTCCAAGGTTGCATAATTATATGGCTGTTGGCAGGAGGCCTCAGTTCCTTTTTACGTGAATCTCTCCACTGGACTACTTGAAAGCTCACAACATGGCAGCCAATATGCACCAGACAGAACAAGTGACCAGAGAGAATGAGAGAGACAGAGCCCAGGAAGACCTAGTCTCAGAAGTCACACACCATCACTTCTGCCACATTTTGTTTGTTAGAAGTGAGTTGCTAAATCCAATCCACACTGAAGAGATTAGCAGTTAGTCTCCACCTTTTGAAGGGAGAATTGTCAAAGAATTTGTGGATATACTTTAAAACCCCTACAGGGACTCTGATTGTTGGTATAATACTCTTGTACTATTTTAAGGAACCAAACAGGTGTTTAGAAAAATAGACAGTCAGTCTCCTTCCCTCCAGTCTTCCCTGTGATCTTCTGGATTCAAAAGCCTAAAACCTCAGACACTGGGGCAAAGAGTATCTGCCCTGTTTGCTGGTGGAGAGTGTGTGGTGCCTGGGACATGGTAGATATTTGATAAATATTTATGGAGAACTGCTGGAGGACCTCCTATAATCAGACCCAATAGGTTCATTTCATGGATACTTATCGCCACCTGCACATGTCTGTGTTCTGGAGCTGGGGTGCCAAGATAGAGCTAATCCAGTCCCTGTCCCTGGGGGAAGCCCTCAGACTAGACAGGGAAGAATTTAATACAAAAAAATTTTAATACAAGAAAAAAAAATACGTGCCATAATGGCAGTATGATTGCAGGATATGGTGGGAAATCATGGTGGAAGTATAGGAGAAGAGGGCAATCAAGGGAGTCTTCATAGAAGAGGGGGCTTCAAGAGACTTGAAGAATCAAGAGTGTGGTTGGAAGACGATGGAGAGAACAAAATTCCAGGCCAAAATCACAGCGTGTTCAAAATCATAGAAGTATGAGAAAGCCTAGCATGTTTAAATTTCAGAGTTAGAAGGAACTTTGATATTATTTAGTGGAAACCCCATTGTTGCTTGCATCCCCTAACAGTAATAACCAACATTCTCAGAATGCCTGCCATCTGCCAGGCACTGTGCTAAGCACTGTGGATGGCTTGTCTGATTTGGTCCTCACAACAACCCTGTAAGTGGTTACTATGGTTATTTCCAGTTCACAAATGAGAAGACTGAGACTCAGAGAGGTAAGTACCATCGCCAAAAGTGCACAGCAGGTAATTCGCAGGGCTGAGACTTGATTCGGAGTCTTTCTGTCATACAAGCCTGTGTTTGTAACCTCGCATTGCACTACATCTGCATTGGTAAGTGGTCTTGCAGCCTCAGTTTGCACACGGGGTGACAGGAAGCCTGCTACCTCTCTGGCAAGTGCAAAGAGGCTGTGGGGACTTTCACACACATTTCAGTCCTGGAGGAGCCACCAGCCTAATTGAAGTGAGGGATCAATAGAAAGACAGGCACTATCTGTGTTACAAGGCAACAAGCATCTAGTGAATAGCAATCCAATACCATTTACCCAAAGAGCTCTGGTGAGAGGCAGGGGGATCAGCATCCTGTTAAGACAGTGGTGGCTATAGGCGCTACCAGGAAAAGCAGCCTCTCCAAGAGGGGAACTCAGAGCAAGCCTCTGGGACTGGCCCAGAGGGAAGGGCCTGGAGTTCCCTAGACCAGACTTTCTGCTATAGCACTATTCCCATTTTGGACTAGACGATTCCTGGTGAGAGGCTGTTCTGTGTACTGCAGAATGTTCAGCAGCATCCGTGGGCTCGACCCACAGGATGAAACCCCTGCCCCCAGCAGTGACAGCCAAAAACATCTCCAGATGCTGCCAAATGTCCCTGAGGGGCAACATCGCCCCCTGTGGAGAACCACTGCTCTTGACTGAGGAAACAGTGAGTTATGGAGGGGGAATGAGGGAGATTGAGGAAAACACTTACCTTGAGCCTCCTTTTTCTCATCTGTGAAATGGAGTAATATTTCAAAGCGTTATTGTGATAATGAGATTCCTGTAAAGCACCTGATGCATGGGAGGCCCCAGTAAGTGTTAGTTCTTTTCCAGGTTAGGACAAGAACGACAACCTGGGACCCCCAGTCTCACCAAACTACAGGCCACTTCCTAGACTGTGCTCTTTAGGCTCCAAACTAGGGCCTCAGTGTCTCTGCCTGTAAGTGGCATTGACTTGAAGAGAGGAATGAAACCGGATTAGTGGCTCCCCAGCTGCTAAGTTGGCACTCCCATCCAGGTCCCATTAAAAAAACAGAACATTGCTTAATAATTCATTTATTTTCCATTTGCAAGACAGCTGTCCCAGCTCTGTGGGGCAGGGCTCCGCAGGGACCCTCCTGGAGAGTGGGTGATCTTGGCCCCAAACAGAGATTCTCCTGTCGGTTTGGGCAACCTCTTCCCACTTACGTACGGGATGGCTCTCTGGCTTCCAGCAATACAGTGAAAGCACAAGGACCCTGTTCTGCCTTCAGAGGCTCCCAAACACCAGAAGAACTGAGAGAGCAGACACAACCAAGCCCCAGCGCCAACGTCAAAGGTCCTGCAGCTACTGTGCCCAGCCCTGGCCTGCAGTTTCACATATGCCATGGGCTCATTTGCTGATTTTGTCACCACTACACAGACAAGGAAACAGGTTCAAGCCCTGTGTCACCTGCCAAGGACACTGACTTCCAAACCCTCACCCTCCAGGTGAGCACAACCTGTAGGCATCTATGTCCACCTTCCTGGTTTCCTGCCTCTGTGTTCAGGGAGAGTCCTTGGAGTGACTGGGGGGTTTGTGAACAAAGTCGGAAATAAAGCCCTGGGGGCCCAGAGGGCAGGTTGCTACTGATAGAGGAGAGTAATCAACATTAAACACTCACCAAGTCCGTCCTTACATAACCCCCTTAATCCTCCACGACCCTGTGAAACAGCTACTGTATTTCCCTTTTCTAGGTTGAGAAACTGAGGCATAGAGAGCTTAAGTACGATTTCACAGGTGGTAAAGTGGGAGGACAACGCCTGCTTGTTGAGGCCTGGCTGGGTAATGATATCGTTCATCCTCCCCACCATCGCCCCCAGGGTTACAGCCCGTTTTACTCTGGCCTTCTCTGTTTACACAATCTTGCTCTCATTTACCGCCTTTCACCAGAACACCGGCGAGCACGGCGGTCACAGCGACACCTGCTGGCCGGCGCTGCCCCCAGACATCTAGACTGGGAGGAGACAGCCCCTCCCCACCGGGACTCCCTGGGTCCATGTCCTCCTGACGCCTGGCTATCCAACTGCCCAGCCGGTGCCCACCCTCTCCCTCTCCTTTCTTGCTCTTGGCCTCGGAAAACTCATGGACTCTGGAATACACAGACCCAGGGCTTGTGTTCCCACACTGCCACTTAACTAACAGGGTCATCTTGGCCAAGACTTCTGATTTCTCAGAAACTCAGTTGCTTCACTTATAAAATGTCTCTTGGGCAGCGTTCCCTGAGGTGGTACTGAATGTAAAATCTGAAGTGTGAGGTCCCCTCCCCTAGCCTCCAGACATTTGTGTTTGAGGAGGTAGGGGGCCTGGGGGAGGAGGGAGGAATGTGGCGTCTGCCTGCCTTAGAGCCAGATTTTGACCCAATAGGATTTGACTCCAGTCTGTGAACCTTGGAATCCCTGCCCTTCCCCGGCACCACAACCCCTCCTGAAAGATGACAGCTCTGGGATCACCACGGATGGGACAGGGAGGCTTCAGGGAAGAAGGCAGATGGGGAGCTGGGGTTGGGAGGTCAGAGCGAAGTGGGGAGGGCAGTGGGATTGACCAGGATGGTAACTTCTTGCCTCAGTTTAATGGGTCATTGTAGGCAGATGGCCTGCTGCTCTGAGCCTCAGTATTTCCATCTTTGAAATGACGCTAATGATGTGTATCTCTGGGTTATAAAGGGTAAGGGTAAGGGCTTTGGAAATTGTAAAAAGCTGTATGCAGGGGAAGACTGATTATCTTGAGTGGCCTTAGTTCTCCTTGCCAGACCACACTCTGGAGCAGTCTGGAGGGACCTGAGTCTCAACTCTGAACCCCAATGGGGTCTCCCCCATCCTGGGGCAGCTCTGGGAGCTGCTTAGACTTTCCTCCAGACCTGGCCTTCCTCCACCTGCCTCTGCAGCCTCAGCCTGCCCTCCTGGGGTGGCGAAGGGCAAAGGGCCCATCTCATTGTCACAGAACTCGGCCCTGAGAACCAGTGACGCTCTCCTCCTGCCTTCTTTTCACCCCTGATCTGCTCAGCTCCTTGCAGCCTCTGCCCAGAGGCCCCATTGGTCTCTCTAAGCCTCCTTTGTGATAAGTACTCTCAATGCCCAGAGGTGAGAACAGTTCCTGGAAGGGAAAGGAACTGTTCCAGGTCTGGGGATGACCATCTGTCCATCCCTGTGGCCTTCAAGGACTGGCCAGTGGTCTGGACCTTATGGGCATACTGCTGCTGGAGTTGCACCTTAGGTATCCAGCCTGGTCCTGTTGGCACTTAATAGGTATTTGTTGAGGAAGCAAATGAATGAATAAATTAATGAATAGAAGGATAGGTACTGTAGTTATTCCCTTTTTAAAAATGAGGAAACTGAGGCTCAGTGAGGCAAAGTGCCCTTTCCCTTGCCAGGCCCACGGCCACAACTGGACTCCTGGTCTCTAACTCTAAGCCCTGTTCTCCTGCCTGTGGAGATTCTGCTTCTTTGCCTGGGTCCTGCAGCATTTCATGCTCTCCATGGGCATGGTAAGAACTATTGATCGAATTCCCTGGGTCTTAGGGGACCTGGGCTCCCCACACTGCCCACCCTCTTCTCCCTAGGAAAGGTATAAGAGACCTCATCCTGGCGAAGGCCGCAGCCCCTCCTCCAGGGTTAATGCACAGTGCTGGTGACCACTTCTCAGCTCACTGAGAGCTGGAATCATCACCACCATGAGCTCTTCGAGGCCCTCTAAGGCTTTCTGACCTCTCTGACATGGCCAGGCCAAGATTCCAGATCTGGGGCCCTGCCCCAATGGTAAATCTCTTTCCCTCTCCTAGCCTCAGTTTACAGATGTAAAATGCAGACCCTTTCTGTCTCTCTCTCGCTGTTGTGTTTGTAAGGAGCCATGCATCACAGAGCTCAGTATATATGTGCCCTTTCTGTCCCATGTCCTCACTGTAAGGTAAATCAACACCTCCATTGTGAAGCCAGTGCCACGAACCACCAAGGACTCTCAGTTTGTGCTGGCCAGGGAGAGGTGGGCGGGCCAGTGACTGCAGCAGCCATGGTCAGGTCAAATGAGGCTCTGGTTGCTTTCCTTTCCTACCAGAATATCACTTGCCCACCCTCCTGGGGTTGCTCAGCGGGCATCCTTGGCCTGGCTCCCCAGTGGGTTTATACCTTCTGTTCCAATGATCTATTGCTGTATAACAAACCAGCCCAAAACCTAGTGGCCCAAAACATTTAAATATATCTCACAGTTCTGTGGGACAGGAAGTCTGGAAGGCCTCAGCTGGGTTAGTCTGATCCATCTGTTATCAACTGGGGTTACTTGGCAATATTTAGTGGGTGACTCGTCTGGCCTGAGAGTCCAAGATACCCATGAGGCTTCACTCACATGCTTGGTGCCCTGGTGGCATGAGCAACAAGACTGAGCTCAGCCAGCCCCTCTCCATGTAGTCTCAGGGTCTTCCCACATGGATTCTCCAGCAGGACTGGAGTCTGACATGGTGACTAGAGCTCCTAGAGACTAGGCTGGGAACTGCCAGTCCTCTTAAAAGTGAGGTTTGGAACTGGCACCATATCACGTCCACCATAGTCCATTGGCTAAAGCAGGCACAAGCCAGCTGCAATACAAGAGGAGGAACCACTGACCCTACCTCTTAATAGGAGGATTGGAAAAGAATTTTTGACCACTTTAATCTGCCACCCTGTCTAGAGTCTCCTCATCTCAAAGTAATGCTCTGTTCTCCTAAATTTAAAACAACACACATACCCTCAGCTCCTACAGGACAAGAAGGATAAGATTGTAGTGGTGAAGGAAAGGGGACTGTATCCTAAGGAGTGGAGAGTCCCCCATATTGAAGGCCTCTTGTTTCTTCTGAGTTCTTTGAGGGGGTTGGATTTGCAGATGGGCTTGGGGTAGGGGCTGGAGAGAATGGCAAATGCTCTGCCTCTAGGTTGAGAAGAATTTTAGAGGCCCTGTGGGACAAACTGGCTTAAAAAAAGAGTGAGAAAGGGGACAGGCAAAGGCCTGGGGGAACTTCAAGGGGGTGAACTGAATGAAAATTTCCCTGTGGAAGAGGAATTTAAGACAGATGTCTAATATTCACATCCATTCAGGCAACAGTTGCCTACCAGCACCTACTGGTGCCAAGCATTGCAAACATGATGGTAAGATTACTCCCTGCTTACCATCTAGTGGAGGAAGCAAACAAACCATAAAAGTGTTAAAAGATTGATAAATAAAATAACTATAAATTGTGATCAATAACTACAAATTAAAGAAATGCACAAGTTGCTGAGAAAGAAATAAAACAGGGACCAACTTTAGATATTAAAACCCTTGCTGCACCTCCAACCAAATCTTCAGTAAAGTCTGCATCTCCACCTTGTTCTCCTGTCTCTGGGACACATTTTGTTAAGCCAGATTTAGAACTCAGCTGCTTTCTCTCATTTCCACAAAATGCCCTTCACACAGGAGAACAAGGTGGAGATGCTTCCATGAACTGAACCAATTAATCATGAACAAGAGCTCAAATTCCTAGCAGATCATAAGAACCTAAGCTCCAGCCTTCCTCTGCATCTCACAGGATTTTTCAGACATTTTGCGAGCATGGAGGATTCAAATGATCTCTCACAATCTGTCTTCACAATCCCTTGAAGGGTCACAGTCCAAAGGAGAGTCACCACCCATATAATTGGAGCACCTTGGAACCAGATATAGCCTATAATAGAGGTCTGCAGGAGGCACACAGGAGCACAGCCTTGAAACACATAGCTGGGGAGCTGATCATTCTTCTGGGTGAGTTCAGAGAAGACTTCACAAAGGAGGGGACATTTGAGCTGAGCCTCTACAGATGAAGGCATCAGGAAGAATGAATTAGTTGGTGTAAGGCCAGATTGCTCTTACACAGAGACCCTACCATGCAGTGGCTTTAAAAATAGAGAAGTACGTACCCTTGCACATAGCAGCCCCCATGGGACTAGTCCAGGTGGATGGGAAGCTCTGCTCCTTGTGATTATTCGGGGATCTAGGCCATTCTCTTCGAAGTTGTCGTCATCAAGGGCTCTGCAGCTGTCTCAGCCCTCACACCTCTACTGTCTGCTCTTCTGCTGGTCACTCTGCACATGTGCCCTTGTCTCCCCCTCACTCTGCCTGTGCCTGTGTTGTAGATCAAAAAAGATATAGTATGGGGCTGACTCATCCTTTCACTGAAAAGATAGGATGGACCAACATCCAGGTCCTTCCCAGACTGGTTCCACCAACCTCCAACTTCAGGAGCCAAGTGACAGAAAGTGTAATGCCCACAAGTGGAAGCACAAAGTTAGTGACGGCACTGTTAGCTGAACAGCTCAGGAACAGGCCGGACTGCAGGTTCTCAAGTGATGTCACCAGGGACTGGTTTTTCTCTCTTCATCTCTCAGTGACAAGGCCTCTGGATTGGCTCAGCTCCCAGAGATGCCCTCAGGTGGGTGAGGTACAACAGTCTCCTTCCTCCCCAGGCGGGCCTAACTCCTCAAACCCATTCTGATTGGACTGGTGTAGGTCATGTATCCAAGCGTGAGCCAATCATCACAGCCCAGGGAAAGTGACAAAAGATTGGCTGAGCCAGATCATATGCTTGCTTTATCCCTGATGCTGAGTATGTAGCCTCAACGTTTTTTCCCCTTCCCCAAATCAGTTCAGTTTATTCCTGCCTCCTGGCCTTGACCTGTACCTTCCCCCTGGCCAGAAGTGCTCTTTCTTTTCCTGCTTTCTGAGACACAGATTGAATGCCACCCATTCAGTTTGGTTCACAAACATTTGCTGAGTCCTCTCCTTTCACAGAGGCTCTATAGACACAGAGAAGAAACAGATAGAGTCCCTGACCTCTAGGAAATCACAGTACAGTGAATAATATTAAAAGCTACCATTTACTGAGTGTCTGTTGTGTGCCAGGCTGTATGCCCTGTCATATACCACTTCACTTAATTTACACAAAAATGGTGACCAACATCCTTATTAGCCTCTGTGCACTCCCTCTGTCACCTCAGACTGTGAGCTTTTGGAAAGTCTACCAACCTCTGACCACCTTTTCAAATTTGTCCCATGCCAGGCCTCATTCTTATCTGCATGCACCACACTGACTTTCTTTCAAGCCTTTGAATATACCATGCTCCCTTCTACCTCAAGACCTTTGCACATGCAGGTACCTCCATCTAAAATGCTCTTTCTCCTAATTTGCCTAATTATCCTATTGGTCCTTCAGATCTTATATCAAACATTCCTCTGAGGGGGTCTTCCCTGACCTTCCAAACCAGGACAGGGCCTCTGCTTAGAAGATTTTAGAGCATCGCAGCCTCCTTCATAGTATTACTGACAGGTATAATTATAAACTTATTTGCCTTTAGTGGCTGTTAGCAGTCTCCCCACCAGACAGTTTATTCCCATGAAGGCAAGACTGGGATCTGTTCTGGTTTTACCTAGCTCATAACAAAAACTCAGCGAATATTGAATAAGATGTATGTCTGTGTGCCTAAACCCCCAACCTATAACAGGGAGGGGCTGGGTCAATACCTATTAATGCTGTCATAACCCAGAATGTGACAGAACAACGCTTGATTTGGAGGCAAGTGGTACAGACATTAAGTTCAATGGTTGTTATAAAAGAAAAATAGTTAATGATGTAATCTTAGGAGACAGTGAACAGTTCAGACAGACCTGGCTCTGGTATTCAGCTTTTGCAAGGGTTTAGGACAACTTCAGGGAGTTAAGGGAAAACAGTCCCAAGATTGCTTTTCTTATGTTGAAGCCATTGGAAAATATGCACTCTGTTCTGGAACTGAGATCTGCAAAGACAATGAATGCCTAGGGCTGCCTGTAGTCATCTTGTTTGGCTTCATGGAAAGAGAATTGAGGGATAATGGGAAAGATGGAGCCCTGAAAACTTCTTTTAAGCCCTGGGATCCAGCCATTCCTAAAATGAGTATACTTCCGGCTAATTCTCCTCCCCTTTACCGCCCCCCCCCCACCTTTTTTTGGTTTTAGTTAGTTTGTGATAGGTTTCTACCATTTGCAACTGCTAGAATCCTGGTTAACACATGTTCAAATAAGTCCAATCTAGATCTTAAGCAGGCAGGAAACCCAAGTCAAATCATAAAAGGTTTAGCATAGAACCTGGCACATGGTAGGCACTCATCTCTCAGAAAACACCGTTCCCTATCCTTTTCCACCAAAGTACAGAGCACCATTTTAATTGAATAATTATTATTTGTCATTAACTGTTCACTGTCTTCCAACTGTACTGAAAGCTTCATTTGTGTAGGGACTGTAACTCACTATGCTCCTTACACCCAGCACATGATCTAGCACGGAGGTGATCAGTAAATATCTCTTGAATGAGTGGCTGAATAAATAATTAGGCTGTAATTGCATGGTGATTAAGAGCATGGGCTTCAGGGTGAGAAAAACTCCAAAAATGCTTAAGTCAGACCCCAGGTTTAAGTCCTGCTTCTCCCACTTCCTAGCTGTTAGTATGGACAAGCCACAGAAGTTATTCTTAGCCTCAGTTGTTCTAAGATGAGGATGATAATGTTATCTATTTTATGGAATCTTGTGTGGAATAAATGGAAATGTGTGTGCGAAGTATTAGCACAGCTATTAAGACAGTTCTTCCTAGCAAGTACAAAATACATTTTCGTTAAGGGGATGACAACAAGCCTCACTTTCATTCTCTCAAGCCACTCTCCAACGGCCCTGTTAAACACGATAGGTCATCATCAAGTCACAGAACAGGAAACAGGACCCAGACAGGGTAAGGACTTGCTCCAGGATTCTGGAGCCTCCGACCTGCTGGGCGGGCCCTGCAAGGACCAGCAGGCGGGGCTGCGGAGGGAGCGGCGTAGGAAACTTCAGTGGCCAACTAGGAGCTCAGACTCGGCGTCGGGGCCCCTGGCCCGGCTCGTTGCGCCCCCTCGTGCTCGCTCCTCGCTCGGCCCCCTCCAGTAGTGCCGTTTGCCCCACTTAGGGTCCCTCCGCGGCAGCGAAGCTAACTGCCCCGTTCCCCCAGAGGTTAGGCCCCTTCTGACTGGGCCTAGGGCCCCGCCCCTTGTTATTCACCGCTCCCCGAGCTCGGGCCCCGCCCACCCCGGGCCGGAACCTCACCTTCCGCCTTCAGACCCCGCCTGCAACACCTTTGGCCCGCCCCTCGACTTCCCTCTCTCTGGGCTCCGCCCGCCTCTCCCCACGGCCTCCTACGGGAGTTGAGCCCCGCCCCTACCCCCCAGGTTCGGGCCCCGCCCTTCCAGCCCCAGGGACTCTTTGTTCCCGAGCGGACCGCCCAGGTCTGGGGAATAGCTGACTCAGCCGAGTGGAGCCAGACCTTGGCGCCCCCACCCACACCCCTTTCGCTCTGACTACCTGAAGGCTGGCTCCTGGGGAGGTGGGAGGTGCAGTTGCGCCAGCCCAGCCCTTGTTTTGTTTCATAGAACATTCCTCTGCTCTAGCCTCCCAACCTGGAGAATCTGCAGTGGTTTCAGCTTATGGTTCCGGAGAGTGACACCGAGTATGCAGCCTTAAAACCTGGCTCACGCCACATCCTAGTTATTGGCCTTGAACAAATTATTTGACCTCCCTGAACCTCGGTTTCCTTACTTGTAAAATGGGAGCCAACATGCTGATATCGAAAAGCCACTGTAAGATTAAATGTGAAAACACGAATATGAAAGCTACAGGCCTAAAATGAACGTTAGATACTTGGCTTTGGAAGGTGTTCAATGATAAAAAGTTGACAAATATGTGTTAGGATCACTCTCCACCCAGTCCACTTCGCATGGACAATTTGTAGTCTTCCTAAGGACTTTGAAATCTCTCTTTTCTCAGAAACGGCCTTCCCTGAGCTCTCTGGTACTTCCACACCCTCACCCCACCCTCCTGGGGTTATCCTGTCCTGCATTTATTTAATATGCTGTAACTCAACCTATTCAAATACTTCTTTTTTGTTTTTTGGCAGTATGATTTACGCTCAGTGAAACGCACAGGCTGAACTTAAACATGCAGTCCCACAAGTTGTGACAAATGAAAACACTCCCGTAACTCACATCTCTATCAAGACATTGAACATTTCCAGCCCCCCACACAAAGTTCCCTTGCATTTCTTCCCATTGAATCCCACAACCACCTCAGGCAACTCTTTTCCCATTTCTGTCACCTTAGGTAAGTCTTGCCTTTTCTAGAATTTAATATAAATTAAAGCATACTGAGGAGGTCAGGGACATGAGACAAGCATCATGATTAATTTTTCCTGCCTATGATGAAATATGCCAAGATATAAATAGTATAGTAAGAACAGGAGGGACTCCATCTTAAGGGTAAGATTCCATTTTAAAAACCAGGGAGTTAAGAGGTAAGATTCCCAGCATATTTTATGATAGTCAACAATCTACCCTATCTTAAGGCAGGGCAAGCAGTCCTAAATGAATGTCCGCACTGCTTGAGGGTAACCATTATTTTGGAGAAGAACAGAATCAATAAACTCTTTGTGTTAAGTTTATTTTACAGAATATCTAGAGGACTGACTGTGGATGGTGACACAATGTCTCTCACTGGAAATAGACACCATGAGAACATAAGTCAGGCCTATGCACCCCACCTCCCACCCTTGCCCCATTCTTGAAAGCCTTAAAAGACAGAATCCTAAGCCCTTAAACGTGCCTCCTCTCTGAGGTTGCTCACACTCCCCTTTCTTCAAGTGTGTACTTTTTACCTTTAATAAAGACATGCTGCTCAATTTATTGCATTTTGTCTCTGTACTCCTCCAGTGGTAAGCATCTTTGTTACTTTGCTATTTCATTCTATCTTCTAGACTTAAGCCAAGTTTTCACTCTCTCTGTTCTACTTCAGAGAAGTAGGGGAGGGCTACTGAGATCTCTGATTTGGGCTTGCAAGTTCCCATTGCCTGGGTGACCCAGACAGGACTGCAGTTGTATGATGATGCACTTTAGTAGCCTGCCCAAAAATCTCCTGTCTTTGCCTTTAAGAAGTTCTCAGAACATACTCTCACTCCATCCAGTGCTCTGAAGCTCCCCCAAATCCTGGGGAGGCAGGGGCTTAGTTTCTACACCATGCAGATTTGAGCCAACACTGGATGCCAGGTGACCCTGCCTGCAGGACTTGGCAAGGGATCTGCCCTATGCTGAGTACGAGTTCAGTGAGCTTCCCTTTCCTCCCTCTGTTCTTGTTCTCTGCTGCCTGTATAGCTGCTGCCATTCCCTGCTACTCTCACCTTAATGAATTCCTTCCTTATCTACACTCGTCCAAACTGGTTGAGAATTGTTTCTCAATCAGAGTCAGTAGCCCTCCCCGGCCCAGGTTGAGGTTTCCCCTAGTGCACAGGGAGACACCTTTCCAGATGCAGCTGCCTGACAACAATACTATGTGTTTTAAGTCTGACTTCTTTCATTTAGCATGAACTTCGTGAGATTCATCCATATTGTTGTGTGTATTTGCAGTTTTTTTAAATTAATGAGTAATATTTATTATACAGCTATACCATACTTGTTTATCCACTTTTCTGTTGATGGACATTTGGATTGTTTTTAGTTTGGGGCTATTATTAAGCCATGAACATTCTTATACAAATCTTCTTTTGGACCTGAGTTTTTATTTCTTCTGGGTAAAGGAGTGGAATTGCTGAGTATAAATCGGGGGAAAGGGAATCCCGAGGCAAAATACCTCTAAAAACCGAAATCAGTCAAAGGGAGAAATAAAGTTTAAAATCCGTTTATTGCTCACAAACTGCAGTCCAGGGCCGGCTCTCTCTCCTGCTCCAGCAGAAGCAAAACCGGCCCTCTCCCTCTCCTCTCAGATACAGATAAGCCCTCTGTTGCCCAGGTAGTTACCTACTGATATGGAGATGAACTTCTGTCCACCTCTGAGAAATGATGCAAATGCACTAAAGCCATACTTCTCTCCACGCTTGAGGGCCTGTTGATATGCAGATGTGCTAAAGCCAGGTCAGATATTTTGGAAATATTACAATTTTACCCACACTGAGTCATAGGATAGTAGTACATTTAATTTTATAAGAAACTGCCCAACAGTTCTCTAAAGTGGTTATTATACCATTTTACATTCTCTACAGCATTGTATAAACGTCCAGTTGTTTCGCATCCTCCAGGAGGCTGTGATGTATGATAGGACTGATTCTCTTAGAAGGGGTGGAAACTCAGATCAAATAAGCTGAAGAAAATGAGATTAGGAAATTCAAAATACAACACATTGCCTTCAAGTATGGCTGGATCTGGGAGATCAAATGACATCTTCCATTCCTCTTGCTTTACAGGGTCTCTCTTGGGGAAAAATGATGGGTCCAGCAGTCCAAGATTTAGCTGAGCAACTTTAGGGGGAAGAGACAATCTCTCTAAAAGCTCTGGGAGAAAATATCTCAGGAGAACTCTATTTGACTCAGTCAGAGGAAAATGCCCATTCTTTCCCAGATCCAGTCACTAAGGTCAGGCAAATAGGATGTCCTGTTGGGCAGGGCATGGTTGTGTGCCCACCCCTATCACCCAAGAACAGGTGGGTTAGAATCAGTATCTGTCAGACCACATAGAATGGTTCTTTATTTAAAAAAAAAAAAAAAAAGGAGATTTTTATCCCCAAAAGGATAGGAAGGAGTGCTGGGCAGGCCAGTGGAACAAGAAATGTTCTTCAGAAAATTCTAGCCATTCCATTATGACTTTATGTACTTGAAACTAGGAAGTTGTGCCTACAGTTTGTGCTGGAAAGAGGGCAGATTTTGGAGGCAAAAATGCCTGAGTTCAAGTCCAAGTTTTGACACTAAGCTCTTTTTTTAATAAATTTTTTTATTAAGGTATTATTGATATACACTCTTATGAAGGTTTCACATGAAAAACAATGTGGTTACAACATTCACCCATATTATCGAGTCCCCCCATACCCCATTGTAGTCACTGTCCATCAGTGTAGTAAGATGCCACAGAGTCACTATTTGTCTTCTTCTCTGTGACACTAAGCTCTCTGAGCCTCCATTGTTAGCTCACAGCAATGTAATGTATCACGGTTCATGTTTTACCTTTTTGTGTTTGCTTCATCTTTCAATTAAAACAAAATTTTTTTTATTAAGGTATTATTGATATACAATCTTATGAAGGTTTCACATGAGCAACATTGTGGTTACTACTTACACTCATATTATCATCATCTTTCAATTTTAAAGAATTTTTGGTAGCAACCTTGAAAAGATTAAAAGACTGACAGTCACACCTCACAAATTAGAAGTCACAGTGCAATATGACCACAGAAATTTGACATTGTATGATGTCTACAAAATGCTCACAGGTATCATGCCAAGTCAAGGGCCTTTAGTATTGCTTTATTGCTTGAGAAGAAGAATTTCCTGTCTCCACCATGTTCTCTTATACTCAGAAGGCCAAGGTCTTGCATGTGACAATCAAGACAATCTCTCCTGCTCATTAGCTGAAGTTGTTACACCTCTTAGCCATCTGTCTGGCAGACATCATCGGATCATACACTCTCGGGTAAAGCATAGTAAACACATTTCACATACTGCGCCAAATTCAGCAGCATACCTGTGGAGACTGTGATGAGAGTCAGTTGATCGTATCAGTATGAATCGGTTTACAAGGCATTCTGTTGCACAGAACATAAATCCCAACTCAAACTGGCTTAAACAGTAAGAACATTTATTATTTCACATCAAAGGAGGTCCAGTGTAGGAAGGGCTTCCACAGTGGCTGGTGACTCCGCAATGCCAGGGCCACTCTGAAGCATCAATGGTCCTATTTTTAAAAAGCCGCCTGTGACATCATGCTTCTCCCCTGCTTATAGCCCTCAAAATAATGATTCCCATGGCTCTCAGAAGAAAATCCAAACTCCTTAACACAGTGCTGCAGGTATAGCCTGATTCGGCCCCACCCAGCACTTCTGACTCATCCCATGCTCTTCTCTTGTACGCTCCACTCCAGCCACACTGCACTCCCCTCACTTACTTGAATGTGCCATACTCTTTATTGCTTCAGGGCCTTTGCACGCCCCTTTGCTTCTTTCTAGAATATTCTTCTCCCTTCCTCTTCGCCTAGCTAACTCCTAACTCCTACTTAACTTACCAGTCCCATCAGAGAAGCCTTCCCTGAGGCCCCAGGCTGGGTGATATCCCATACAATATGTCTCTATAGTATACTGTATTTTACCTTTAGAGCCCTTGTAATTAATTCATCTTATCATTAATTCACATTGGTAATTATGCTTCTAATGAATGAATTAGTTATCCATATGACTGTTTCATGTTTTTCTTCCCCACTGGAGTGCAAGCTCCACAAGGAAAGGTCCCCGTCAGTCCTGTTCATCCACATCACAGGTGACTGGCACAGTTCCAAGCCAGGAAGAGAGGCTCAACAAATGGTTGCTGAGTGAGTGGGAGAAGAACTGAAAAGCTGTCAGGCAGCTTCTATGTTTCCTGGTCTGTGGGCAATACTGTCTCTTGGCTCTGCTTTGCTCTCAGGCCTCCTGGAAACTTGTCCCTACAGGCCAACGGCCACCACTCAGTCAGCTGCTGCACTGCCATCACTTTGGCCTCCCACAGGCAGGCTTGCTCCTGGGCCAACCACCGGCCTGGCTCTACACCAGGAGCTTTGCACCCTGCAGCCTGCCACCCACTGACCATGGCCTTCGGGTCTCTTTGCTCAAGCTCTTGGGAAAGAGTCTGTCTTGGCTCAACCCAATGAAAAGACTGGTTTCCCTCCCAGCCTAGCCATTCCTCTCTGGCTAGGACAGCAGTAGGAAGGACAGTGGGAGCCGGGGCAGCTGAAGTCAGAAGGGGAAGTTGAATGTGGCAGGAAACCTGACTGGCATTTTTGCCACAAATGTATAAGGAACCAAAAATACAAAAGTTTTTGTTTTTGTTTGTTTTTAAAAATTGAGATGGCAGCTACTGCCCTCTAGATACATTTTAGGTTGCTTCCTCACATTCACAGAGCCATTGGGGCCATCTGTTCAGCCCTGGTTCTCCGGGAACTGGCCCCAACCACAGAGAAGGGTATGTCTATGACCCCACCCCAGTGACCACAGCTGACTGGTCCAGGGGTGAACACCTGACTCAAACTGGGTCTGTCAGGGTTGTTGGGCTGGGAATTTGGAATTTATCACAGAGCTCTAGAACTGACTGAGCAACTTACCACAAGATGCTTAGGAAAGCAAGAAGGAAGAGAGGGAGAATGAGGGGAAGGCAGAGAAGACAGGCTACAGAGAGAAAAGAGGGGTAAGATTTTCTTTCATTCAATAAATCTCTATTAAGCAACAATGTGTCAGGTGCTCTTCTGTGCCCTGAGAATTCATCAGTGACCTAGGAGGGCAACAATCCCTGCTCTCTCAGAAGCACGTTTTGGTGGGGAAGAGACAGTAAGCAAGATACATAAGAAAATAGGAGCTAAGGAGAAAAGAAAAAAAAAGCTGGAAAGTGGGGTGGAAGTACAGGGGCAGGAAAGGGCCAGTATCCAAACATCAGTTAAGGTGTCCAGGGACGTCTTCACCAAGGAGGAGGTACTTGCATAAAGGTCTGAAAGAAGAGAGGAGGCAAGTCATGTGGCCCCAGGGGGAAGAACAGTCCCAGGAAAGGAAACTCTAGGAGCAGTGGCCCTAAGAGGGAGCCTGCTGGTGGACACTGTAGCAGCAGAGGGGGCAAGAGGGAGGTGGTAGGGGATAAAGCCAGAGAAGCCACAGGGGCTGGACCTGCAGAGCCTTGTGGATGAGAAAAGCCGTTGGGAAGTTTTGAGCAGAGGAGTGACATGATCCAACTTACCCTTTAAAGCCTGACCACTGTCATGGCAGCACGATGATTACAGCAGAGCAGGCACACCTGTTAGGAGGCTTTGGCAAGATTCCAGGCACAAAGCGATGGTGGCTTGGACCCAAAGGATAGTGGTGGAGTTGGTGAGAAGGGTCCGATCCTGGATGTACTTTTTTAAGGTAAAGCCAACAGAACTTGTTGATGAATTGCAAAGAGGTATAGGAAACAAGAGTTAAGGGAGACTCCAAGGGTGACTATCAGACACAACAGAACAGGCCTATGTGACTGCCAGAGGACAGCTGCCAACAGAGGGTGGCTTTGCTGGTTTCTGGGCCCAGGGCTTCCTGCCTGCACATCTTGGCCTGGAGACCCATAACATGACCGGCTGTCATTCCAGCAAATTCTCCCACTCCACCCTTGCTGCTTAAGCTAGTTGGAGTGGGTTTGCATTTGGAGCAACTGAAAGACAGTCCCCTACTGACGCCCCTTCCATTGCTTATTTCAGGATCTCATGGTTCTTTATACAAGTCTGTCTCTACCACTTGACCATAAACTCCCAAAGGCTGGGACCTTGTTACCCACATCTGCATCCTCAGGAACTAGTCCAGGGCTTGGTGTAGAAAAATCTCATTCTTGCTGCCAATTAATTGAGACAAACTGAGTCAATGAAACCTTGGTCTAGGGACCAAATGGACTCAGAAATAAAATACTCCCATGTGGAAAGGGCCTCATTCTTACCTCAACCAAAGCAACTCCACTTTCTCTCTTTAACATACTGGACTCCCAAATGGTTTCCTTTTGAAAAAAGGTTCTTTGGTTAAAAAAAGAGAGAGTGAGTTTGAAAAATCATGATCTATTTCCAGTTAAATATGGCAGACTGTACACACACTTCAATACGTGTTTCTTCTTACTAAAATGAGAAGAAAGGTGATTGAATTGAATTGAACATAAACCAGCCATGGCACATTTGAGAAGCCACCCAACTTCACTGCTGTGTGACCCCAAACTCAGGCAATGATGGAACCTGGTGGCTTTTAGGTGTGAGGGGAGGGGTGGGAAATGGAGACTTGCTGAAATTCTATCTACAAGAGTGAGACCTCAGATCCATCTCCTATTTCATAAACTACCAACACATCATTTTCTTTTCTTTTTTGTTTTTTCTGGTATAAACAACAGACATTTATTATCTTACACTTTGGAGGCTTTAAGTTTGAGATCAGGATGTCAGCAGAGTTGGTTCCTCCAACACATCATTTTTCAATCTTCCTTTCCCAAAGCTGAAATTTGCCTTGCTGCTTATGAACATTTTTCAGTACAGGTTAGCTATTTTCATGCCATCTTTGCAATTTTTAATTAAGTTCAACCAGGTTCTCAGAAAAAAAAAAAGTCAAATGAATAAAACCTCTTACAAAGACAATGATAACTTGCAACAGATCTGAAAAGCAAGAATTATTCATAAAATGTATTTATTTGAGCTATCAACTTGTCCTTTGGAAACACATGTACTTTGACAGGCAAAAGCAGACATGGTATTCTGATCCTAAGCAGAAGGGATTGTTAGCATCTTGTATTACTTAGATTCATCATTTTCCGTAACTTCATTTAATGTGGAACTCAGATCTACAGGCAAAGGTTTATATGCTGACATAGGACAGCTTTATTATGAATAAGACAAATATTACCTGACTCAGGTTTCCCAGAGGGAATCATTCATGTAGAGCTGCATACCTCCCTGTCGGTACCACTAGTACCCAGACTTTCCAAAAATATCTCATGTGTTTCCAAATATTTATTACCACTTTAAAGATTTCATCCCCAGCAGATGGTCTCAGAACTTTGGATGTTCTCGCAGACATTTCTCTTTGGGGATTCTAACGGGGACCACATAAATAACAACAGTTATTGAGGTCTGTAGGGCCATCAGTCTACAGTGAAAGCCTTATTATATTTAACAGTTTCTGGATTAACGCCAAATCACCTGACATGTTTTCAAAGTGTCTCCTGCTGGCACAACATGAATCTAACGTGGCACCTTTTCCCTTCCCATTGTTCCCAATATGGTGCAAAACACGGTGTTGGCTGGTTCCAGGCAAACCAGTAAAATCAGCACTTTGGCAACTGCACAAAGGCATCTTGGTTTTAGCACCTAATTGTGTAAAGTCAGAACTGCCTCCTTGAGCTGGACCTGATACTGTGAAAATGAATCTCACAAAAAGAACAAATTTATTCTTTGTTTTGCACAGGGAGATGCTTTAAAAAGCTTGAACCTTTTTTCTGTGTCAAATGATGTTCTACATGCATAGGAAACAGCTCTTAGAATGAAAATTATGATAATGGCAATGAAAATTAGAACAGAGTTTGAAATACATTTAGGGGGATGTCACAAAAAGTTCAGCAAAATGACAAAGCTGGAAAGTAAGAGGGAACTTATCAGAAAATTAGAGGGCCAGTCTAGGAGGTCTACTCTCTTAATTTCAGGAGTTCCAGAAAGAACAGAGGAAACACATGGGAGGAAGTCCTCAAAGAAACAATCCGAGAACTCTAAAGAACATTGGTTACCATAGTGAGGCCCATTAAGTTCCCAGAAAACTTGATGAAAATCAGTCTATGCCAAGTTACATTAGCAGGAAATTTCAGAACAATAAGGACAAAAAGGAGATGTTACAAGATTCCAGAGAGAAAAATAAGTTTTCCAGCAGGCATGCACACAGAGTCTAGTCATGATGTTAAAACTTGGTAAACCAAGAACATTGATTACTATGCTATCAATGTTATGTTATGTTAACATATTATATTGTTACTATGCAAAGAGCAGTCTGCGCAAGGATGTACCTTGTTTGGAAGTGAGTGAAGTTTGGGTGAGCTCTGCTGTTTTGTTTTCCCAGAACTGCATGTCACTCTTCTGAGAAATGGTCCTGTCCCTTTCTCCCTGCCAGGTCCCTCTCTCCCCAGTTTTACAGGTCCCCTCCTCCCTGGCCCTGTTATATCAGAGCCAATTCTAAAATCGCTTAAATCCAGAGCTAGAAAAATGACTGATTTCCTGTTGGGGGGTAAAGATGGAGATTGCATAGCTGCTGGCCGCCAGGATCCCAGTGAGAGATTTTGTGGTGCCTAAGTCCACGGATCCAGTTGTTCCTGAAACTAGTGCTAGACTCTTGCACCTTCCATCGCGATGTGAGTCTTCCTAAACAAAACAAAAAACATTTGTCTGATCTGGGATTCCATCAATTGAAATGAAGACTTGTATCTGATAATGAGAGAGGACTACTATACCTATGTAATAATTAATCATTGTGACTGACATGTATTGAGGCTTATGATGTGCCAGGCTCTGTGCAAATGTTTTCAGTGTATTACCTCATTTAATCCTCCCACTAGACCCTTGCTATAATATAATATGTAGATATTATCATAATATGATAATATGTAGATATAATATAATATGAATGTGGAGATAATATGTAGATACCTATTACCTATGATAATAGGTGGATCCTATTATCATTTCCATAAAACAGATAAGGAAATTGAGGACAGAGCAGGAGGGTTATTTTCCACAGTATAAGATTAAAACTCAAGTACCTAAGAAAGCCTCCCCTCAATGGGACGCTCCCCTCCTGCCTGCACCTCCTCCCCGTGTCCCCAGGCCACATCCAGTCCACCCACCTTGCTCCTGCTCTGTCTTCTGTGGGAACGTCCTTTCTTCCAAGCTCTCCCTGGCAAAATTCTATTCACCCTTCAAGACCCACTCCCAAGTCCTTCCCTGCTCCATCCTGAAACCCCCCATCCTCAGATAGGAATTATTTCCTAGCTCTTTTATGCCCTCATCACATACATAAAATACTGTGAAATGAAGGACATAGCATCCATTCAGATGGAGTTCAAATCCTCGCTCTACCACTGACTTATTTAACACATCTGGGTCTTATCATAACTGGACTTCAGTTTCCTCCTCTGTAAAATGGGGTCAGCTAGTACTGCCTTATAGGGTCAGTGTGAGGTTTAAGTGAGTTAATACACGCATGCAACAATTTCTAGGTGTCTGCTTTGTCGGGAGCATTCAACAAGGGTTAGCTGTTGTGACTGCTAGCAAATGACCTAATCCTGCGGCAAGTCCTTTATTCTGTCTGAGCCTTAGATTCTTCATCTATGATGTGGAAATAACGATTGCCCAGCCCCAAAGGAATGTTGTGAGATTTGTGTCAGCTACTGCTTGTTAAACACCCAGCATTATCATCAGCACACCTGGAACAGGAGCCGCTGCCATCAGCAAATGATGTCTCATCTACTTTGAGAGTTTTCATGGTGTGTTTTTCTGTGGCTCTGTCTCCTCCCAGGGCACTGGGATCTCCAGGGCAGATACTCTATGTAGTGATCTAAGTGGCGACTCAAGACCACTCCCTGGCTTCCAACTGATTGGCTTCCCAGTTAGAAACTCAACGCTTAAGTCTGGGTAAGTTTTTTAAAATAGTTTCTGACTGCATATGAAATACACAAATCCAGTCTCCTTATAAAAAATGGCTGCTTTATAGCTACGGCTAAAATCTGCTTTGAGCATCAAGCCAATCCCAACCTTTTCTTAGGTTATCTTGCTGTCAGCTTGGTGTCTTGTTTTCACTGAAGCTGCCCAGTACCTGGGCACTTTCAATCCCAAGACTCATGTCGTTCTTCTATTTTGGAAAAATTTTCAGTCCTTGTTTCTTCAAGTATAGCCTCTTTGCCATTCGCAAAAAGAAAAACTGGCAAGTAGATAGATAGCAGCACACACATTCCTTAAGCTGAGTAAACTCTGATAACACAAGATCTAATTTAGTTTGCCACTGGAGAAAATTCAAGCAACTTTGATGCTTATTCGATCATTTATGTCATGGTGTTGTCAATTTCTAGCATAAATCATAACTCTGGACACACATGTACTTTCAAAAGAAAAATAAAAGCAAGTCATTTAAAGATAATATTTTCCTTGATGTCCTTGATGGATTTTTATAGCAGATTGACTAGCAAAACTTATGTCTTGAGTTATTTTTGAAACAGATACACTGAAACGGGTTCACCAACAAAATTAATTCAGCATATGTGGCCAACTTGTTTACAAGTTTTCTTATTTTAAAGGCAGCAGTGAATTTATATGCTGCAACATCCAATCTGCAAGTAGCTTTTATTCAGAATTGCAGTTCATAGACATAGAGCCTCACAAACCATGTCCTAGAGTAAGAAATGTGGGTTTTTTTGGCATCAGTCCACAAAAAACCCTTGTTGAGATACTTTTCTGAAAGTAGTATTATGTAATTTTTTCATTACTTTCCCAGAAAAGCAGGGAAACATTATAAACACATTACTCGTATGGATAAAAAAGATAACAACTAATTACTCTTTTATCCTTTACTGTAAAATTTTTTTAAGTTTGGCATAATTAGATGTTTAGCAATTTTGATATTCATTGCTCACTCACAGGAGATGACAAAGGAAACCATATTGGACTCTTCTAAAAACTTAATCTGTGTGTTGAATTCTTGCCCATCTTGGTATTCAGATTAATATCAATGGAAAGGAAATGGGAACAGAGCATGAAGAAACGTATACCTGCTGGGGTCTTAGGCCAACTATCTTCTGAATGACAGGAAAAGGAAGTTCTGTTCATTGTACTAATTACTCATTTTTCATCTTGAAGTAAGTGCTGCTTCTGGCTTATTTGTGTCACTTTTTTTTGTTTGTTCATTTTCTGGTAAGAAGGAAAAGGGTATCGTAAATAAGGCAGATCTTACTGGTTTCTGTTTGGGAGAATGTTTACAACTTTTTTTTTCTATTAATATTGCAGGACAGGCTTCCTAAGCCTTTCGTTTCTTGGCAACAGCCTCCAGTCACATCCCAGATGCCAGTGGGTTGGGGAGGGTCAAATTCAGCACAGTACACAGGGTGCTGGCTGTAGGAATCTGGGAAGCAGGAAGGTATTGCTTAATAGTCCTTAAAGGAATGCTTGGGTCGATTACTGTGTCTGTCAGATAAACTTGATCCAACAGCCAGTTCTACTGGGTGAGATTTTCCAGCTGAGTCACAGTGTCTGGGCTGGGCATCCCTTGCACCATAACAGCCTTGACTAAACACTGACATCTGGTTCCCTTAGCACACGGTCTTGGAGCAGTGGTGTGCTGGAGAGAGATTAGGTGGTGTGTGGTGATGCCGACAACATAGTACCCTTGCCTAAGCCCAGGACCCCCATGGTCACTGTGATCAGTAGCTGCCTGGACACCTCTATGCAGGACAGAGATTTGGGCTGCTTCCAGGCAGGGCCAGGAGGAGGGTTTGGGCCTGGCCTGGTGAGCCTGCTCACCCAGCTCTTTCTCATATCCACTTATTAATTTGTATGCGTCTAAAAGTCACTTGTAATCTATAATCATGCTCCCTTCCCCACTTAATTTTATTTTTTAACAGAGGTAAAATTTCCATAGAATGAAATCCTCAGATCATAACTGTGCAGTTAGATGAGTTTTGACCAAAGCACACCCCCCAGTAACCCACACCCTTCTCAATAGAAGGAATACGTTCATCACCCTGGAAAGGTCCCTCGCACTCTCCCTGTTAATCTCCCCACCTCCATCCCAGGCAACCAGTGCATCCCTGATAGAAGCATAGAAGGGTTTGTGTTCTGAGTTTTGTATGTGTGCTGTTCTATCATAAACAATTGCTCATGGCAACATATAGAAGGAAATCATATTGATGGCTTGTCAAGTCCTCCATGAACATTATTTATTTTTCACAACAACCTTGTCAGATATCAATATCCTGATTTTACAGCTGAAGCTCCCAAGTTTCTGTTCACGTTGCCTCAACATAAATTCTTACTAATGTTTTTTTTTCACATAACAGGGCCCTGCTGACATGAGATGGAGATGAGACTTGACCTAGAAGGTATCAAACCCTGGAGTTGTCTGTCCTCTGGAAGGGCCCACCTCAGCTCCTGAGCAGACTGTTCAGTTTCCAAGTTGACAACAGCTTGAAATCAGCCATGATGCAAATATTCAAACCAAGGACATTGCCAAATGCTACAAACCAGAGTTATCTTTTTACCCTGATAATTGACTGTTAGATAGTTACCCGCACATCACTGGTGATATCCACACTGTCTACTCTTTTCTGCAAAGAATCATCTACAGTCAGATAAGCCTTCCTAAAGAGTCAAGTGAAAAAGGCACGGGGCAGTTAGGGTCAGAGCTGAGTTGGGTTCCCCCACTAGATGAGTGACCTTGAACTGGTTGCTTGAGGTGCAAACTGATCCTTTGTAAATAAGGGAAGGGGCAGGCCAAGGCATATTGAGTTAGGGTCCTGATCAGGGCATCTAGCTGGGGCTTTCTGGTTCTTCCAGGCCAGAGGGCAGGCTCAGAAGGACGGGACCGCCAGATCTTCCTGGTCTCTTTGCTCTTAGAAGGCTGCCTGGTAAGACAGACCTTAATTTTTAGCTTGGCAAACAAAGCTGCTATTTTAAAACTGCTGCTTGCTTCTCACTCTAGAAGGTCACAGAAAGTCACCTAGGGGCTGAGCTTCCTGGGAAGCTTCCTTCCAGGGAAGGCTTCCTGGCATGACCCCTAATAGTTATGTAAATATAAGGCAGGTTTGTTCCCTGTGTGTGTGTGCGTGTTATGTGTGTTCAGATACCTTTTGTGGCCTGACAGGCTGCCTCTCCAAACGGGTGTCTGGCTGGAGCCAGGAAGAAGAGGGAAGGAATGACCAGACTGAGACCCCAACTCTTTACCTTTGAGGGTCAGTTATTAGACTGTCTCTGAAGGACTGACATGTCTTCTCTCTGTTCTCTTTCTGGAATGCCTAGTAGTTAGAAGTTGTGCCTTCTGAACTCACCTCCATGCTTTTTTCCTCTCAGATTTGAATTTAGAGAAATTAGAGAATAGAAGCAAACAATATTAAGGCAGGATAGGGAAGAGGGACAGCCACCCGGATCCCACAAGCATGGACACTACCTGCCCATATCCATTTAGGCTGCCTTTCCTTTACATACAAATATGTAACTAGATGAGATCTTAATGCATATGTGCTGATATTTTCGACACATTCAGTGTATAAATGTACATGTACGGCACTATTTTATAATGGCTGTCGTTTATTTTTCTGGAGGTATTCGCATTCCGTTAATTTAACCAGCTCCCTGAAGCAAACAATTAGGTTGTTCCCTCATTTTTACTGTGAATATTTTTCTCATACTTGTTCAAGAACAATTATATTCTTGTCCTTGTTTTACTCATTAAAAACACTTTTTGCTTCTTCTCTCCCCTCTCCTTCCAAAGGTAATCAATTTTAACATTTTGAACATTATAAAGTGTATCCTTCCATGTCCTTCCTCATGCTCATCAATCATTATACATATATGTATATACATATATACACACACACATACACACACACACGCTTTGTCCTGGTTTTCTGTCAACAACAGGAACATCCTGTGTGCAGTTCCACGAAGTTTCTTTTCGTCACTGCAACATGGGGATCTTACTAGTCAATGAATGGAATTAACTCATTTTTAAAAATTTTAATAGTTGCAAAATATTCCATACTCATGATGGGCCACAGTATATTCAAACATTCTTCTATCAGTGGGCTTTCAGGTTTTGTTTTGTGTTTGACTTTACAATATTGTAATGAATGTTCTTGTGTTACCTGTCCTTTTACTGTGCCTACTGGATGCACTTCCAAATGGATGAAAGGCTTTGTGTCTTTTAAATTGTAAATTAAAATGTATAATTATATTCTCACAGCCTTGCTAAGAACCAAGGTTCATGCTATCCTTAATTTTTACCAAAGTAAGAGACAAAATATGGTATCTTATTATTGAAATTCATTTATTTGTTAAGAGGAATGAACATCTTTTCATATAGGAGTTCCTCTTTTATAAATTGCCTGCTCGTATTCTCTGCCAGTTATTAGAGTGTTTGCTGTTTTCTTACCAATTTCTGGAGCCCTTTATATAATACAGTTTAGAAGCTCTTTAATCTGACATCTATTCACAGGTCAGTGTATTGGTCAGACATCTGTGCTTTGACTTTGTTTTTGTTTTTGAATTTTTATGGGATAAATGTATCTACCTTTTATTTAAAGGTTCTTTATTTCCTCTCTTGCACGGAAGACTTGCCTTGACCTCTAGGTTATACACATATTTTTTAAAATTTTGTTTTACTTTTCATATTTAAATCTTTAATACATCTAGAATTCACATTTGGTGTAATGAGAGGGGGGCCAACCAACTTTGTTGTCTTCCAGGGTAGACGGATACCAGCTGGCCTAACATCATTTCAGAAATGACCACCTTTTTGATCTGAAATTAAATGCCACCTTTGCCATTTATTATGCATGTATATATGTATGTTTATATATATGTGTGTACATACATATATGTATATATGTATATGTATATATGTACATATGAATCTATTTTTAGATTCCATTTAGTTCTTTTAATTGTATAATGTTTAATATACTTATTAAGTCATAATATTATACTATTTGTCCACTTGTGTATTGTAATTTTATTAATTGAAATGACAAGACTTCAGCCTTATCCTTTTTTTTTACAATGTTCTTGGCTGGTCTCAAATATTTGTTACTCTTTCTCGTGAAGTTTGAAGTACTCACGTTTTTCTCCTTTATTTACCTCCGGTTTTCTATAAGATTCATTCTTCTTTATTCTATAAGATTTTATACTTTTCTTCAGTTAGGCAGAGTAACTTTTTTTAATTAAGTAGTTCTAAGGGATTTTTTCCAATTGTTACTGAGAGTACAAAGAAAAATTCTTGATTTTGTCGTGTTTATCTTATAGCCATGCTCCCTGCCAAGTTCTCTTATTACTCTAGCAGTGTATTCATTTTCCTAGGGCTGCCGTAACAAATTGTGGTAAATTTGGTAGCTTAAAGCAATGGAAACGTGCTCTCTCATGGTTCTGGAGGCCGGAAGTTCAAAATGAAGGTGGGAGGGCCATGCTCTGAAGGGGAGAATCCTGCCTGGCCTCCTCCAGCTTCTGGGGGCTCCAGGGGTTCCTGGCTTGTGGCACTGCCACTCTGATCTCTGCCTCTGTTCTCACATGGTCTTTTCTTCTTTTCTGTCCATACCTGTTTTGTGTGTGTCTGTTGTAAAGACACTTGTCATTGATTTAGGGCGTACCTAGATAATCCAGGATGATCTTATCTCAGCATCCTTAATTACATCTGCAAAGACTTGTTTCTGAATAAGGTCATAGTTTCTGGGCTCCTGGGGGTGGATATATCTCCTCCCTCTCCCCCCAGGACATATATTTTTGGGGAGCCATCATTTAACTATTGCAAGTAGTTAAGTGGAAGGTGGGGGTTTGTTTGTTTGTTCTTGTAACTAGAGTTTACTGGGTTTTCCCAAGTAAGTAAAAATATCATTCAGCATTCATTAATTCAACAAGTATTTATTGAACACCAGTTATGGGCCAAGGACTACTCTGGGCTGAATGTTCTAGGTGCTGGGATACCATTAATAAGCAAAACGTATGAAAGTCCCTGTCCTTAACAGAGCTTACACACTAGTGGGGAGAGACAAATATTCACATAAAATAAATATAAAATGTATCAGGGGATGATAACTGCTATAAGAAAAGTAAAGCAGGTTTAGGAATAGATAGTGACTGGCAGGGATATTTTAGACACATTGATTAGGGAAGGCCACTCTGATCAGGTGACATGTGAACATTGACTAGAATCAGGTGAATCACTGGAAAAGTATTCTTGGCAGAACGAAAGGTCCTGAGGTGAGTATGTGCTTGATATGTTTAGGTGATAATGGGTTAAGTAGAGGTGACAAGTTGTAAAAGTATCACTCTGGCTGTTGAGTGAGGAATAGACTGTGGGGGGTGGGGGAAGGGTGCAAAGGTGGAAGCAGGTAAAAGCCAAATTAAATGATCCAGGGGAGCAGTGATGGTGGTCTGCCCTAGCATGGTGATGAGGTGGGCAGGTAAGAAGCACCCACACTAGGGATGTATTCTGAAGACAGAGCTGACAGCATTGCTGGTGGACTGGTGAGGAGAGACAAAAGGAGAATCGAGAAGGACACGATATTTTGGGCCAGAACAACTAAATGAACGGAGCTGTTGCCAAGGAGATCGGGGAAGACTGGGAGAGAAGCAGCCTTTGCAGAGAAAATCAAGATTCCATTCTGATTAGGTTAAGTTTGAGATGCCCATTTGAACCACCAAGTGGAAAAATTTAGCAGGCCATGGAATTCCTTGTCTGGGGGTCAGGGGAGAGGTCAGAGCTGGTGATAAATTTGGGAACAGAAGTTGAATCTAAAGCCACAGATTTGGATGAAATCACCTAGGAAGAGACTGTAGAGAAGAACAGGTCCCACGACTGTGTCCTGGGAAACTCCAGCATTTAGAAGTTAGAAAATTGAAAAAGGATTCAACAAGAAATAAGAGGAAGAGAAGCCAGAGAGGTAAGAGGACTAAGCATGTGGTATCCCGGAAGTCAAATAAAGAAAGAGTTTCTGAAAGGAGGAAGTGATCACCTCTCTCTCTCTTTCTCTGCATATAAAACAAGGACAGTCTCTGATATAACCACATTACAATTATAAAAACCAAGAAATTTGCTATTTGTGCATTACTGTTACATAAATACAATCTATATTCAAATTTTATCAATTGTTGCAGTAATGCCCCTATGAGCCATTTTCCTGTAGGCCCAGGATCTAATCCAAGATGATGACTTACATTTAATTGTCCTGTCTTTAATCTCCTTTAATCTGGAATAGTTCCTCAGCCTTTATTTGTTTTTCTGATCTTGGCATTTTGGAAGAGTCCAGGGCCGTTGTCTTGTAGAAAGTCCCTCAGATAGTTTTGTCTGATGTTTCCTCATGATTAGATTCCGGTTATGCATTTTTAGCAGGAACATCCAAGAAGAGGGTCTCAGCCTTTGCCCTCTGTCATCCTGCAGTGGGAATTTCTGTCCCTTTCTGTCCCACGACACTCAGTCCCAGCAGGGAAACAATGCAGCACAGAGCTTTTCCATAAATATTTGTTTTATGAGTGTTTGATGGATGCATAATGCAGACATGCCAGACTTCTCAGATTGGTTGAGGAGAAATCCACAAGGGAGGGAAATTTGTGTCTCACCTCACATACTAAAGCCAGGAAGCTTCCAAGTCTTTTCCAGCATGGTGCCGAGGAGTGAGGACCACCTGCATGGGCTCCAGGGCCCTCACACAGTCCCAATCATCCCAAAGCAATGTTGCAAGAGTCAAAGAAGTGGCCAGGGTCACTTCCCATCACCAAGCTTCCATTCCACCCTCCATAAAAATAGAGATCAAAATACTTATTTCTTACCATTATGATAAATAGTTAACACACATTAAACTCTTCCTAAGGTTCACAAGTTATACTTCACCAGAGGTCAGCGAATCTTTTCTGTAAAGAATAGTAAATATAATAAAGAAAGATAATAAATAGTATTTAGTAAATAATACTAATATTTTACATATTAATACATTAATATCATGTAAATATTCACCATATTAATCAAATATAATACATTGTATAAATGTGGATATATTAATATTATATATTTAGTAAATATTTATAGTACATATGTTAAGATTTGCAAGGAAGAGCCAAAATTGAAGCTATCCTGTAGGCATATACATATATAGCAAGAGAGAAAACAAATATCCACTAGTTTTTTGATGAAATTATAAATGTAAAAACCACTTTCAGCTTGTGAGTTATATAAGAATAGCTACCAGGATGTAGTTGGCTGACCCTTGTTCATCACATTACATTTAATGGCTCAATTAATTTTCACAACAGTACAAGGTATGTGCAGCCCTTAATCTGTTTCACAGATGAGGAAACTGAGAAAGTCCTAGAAAGGCTAAGTAACTTGCTGCAGTGCACACACTTCTGAAGCGGTAGAGCTGGAATTTGAACCGAGGAGTCTGCTTCTGGAGTTTGCAAGCTTAACACATTGTTCTGCAACAAACCTAGAGCACATGTAGGACTTGGCATTTATATGTATTATTTATACATGATTGCTCCTCTTTTTCCTCTCAGGAGTGCCAGACTGGTAAAAAGATATTTCCAATACACAACAGTAAGTACAAAAAGAGAGGGCGGCACAAAGGACCTTAGGAGCAGGAGGTCCTTGACACTCCCAGTTTCATGCACGTCACCTCCCGTAACCCTGGGATTTAGTGAAGAAGATTTAATTACCTCCATTTTACAAACATATAGTGGAAACTCCGAGAGGTAAAGTGACTTGCCCAAGGCCACACAGCAAGTCCGGGACCATGTCTAGGGTGCATCCACCATCATAGTGTCTCAGGCCCAGTCTAGGTCTACTACCTCCTCTGCTGGTGAGTAGCTTATTCAGGACTCAGTTTCTCCAGAGAACACTGTGTGTGATCCTGGGTTATGCATCAAATCCCAAAATATTAAAATCCCTGGAAGATCAAAAGAGGCAAGTCCATGAGGGGACTATCAGGGGACCCTCCTACTTGTAGCAGTCCTTTGTGTACCAGGCACTGCTGGCTGCTTGGCACCATTATTCCATCTCATCCACAAAAGTCTCTAGCAACTTTCATTTGCTAATGTGTAGGTGCAACAGGAGGTCTCAAGGAAAGGAGCAAAGGCTCTGGGGCCAGACTGCTACCCCTGCCCATCCTGACTCAACCACTTACCAGCTCTGTGCCCCCAGTCCAGTTGTTCCACCTCTCTGGGCCTCCTTTTCCCGAACTGGAAAATGGGGGTAATAAAACCCATCTGGGACAGCTGTTCAAAGAATTCAAAATAATAGTTGTAGGTCAAATTGTTCTTAATGGTTATCACTAAGGGGGCAGGGTTATGGGAGACATGCATGTTTTGTAGACTTCTATAATTGTATTTTCTAATAATCATGTATTATTTTTTAAGTAGAAAAATATGCATAGATGAGTATGCCATATGTATATGTGTGTGTGTGTGTGACACACACACATATATATATATATCCTAAGTGCTAGGATATATATATATTGAGTAAAGCACTCAATTCATTTGTTTGTGTATATATTTATTCAACAAGCCTTTAGGGAGCACCTGCTGTCTACCAGGCCCTGGCTGCTAGAACTAGCACATGGGATTCAAACCCTAAAGAAATTCTCAGTGTGATTCACTGGGTGAGGGTGGGAGCATCTGCTGTGGTGGGAATGGAGTGCTGTGTGTAGGTGACAGGGCCAGGCTGGGAGTGTGAACCTCTAATTACCAGCTAAGGGTGATGAAGACACTGGGAGAAGCAGGCTCCCAGAACAAAGGGAAGGTTTTATGGATTAGTAGAGTTTGCCGGAGGGAAGACTGGGAAGGTCCTTTCCCACAGCTAGCAGAGCTTTTTTGCAGATTATAAGGAAAAGAGTTCTTTGTCTGAGGATGGCTCAGTACGCATCAAGCTCTGTACCAGGGAAGTCAGGGCCATAAAACTTAAGGAGCCAGCATGTCAGTCACGGCTGGGGACAGACAATTCTCAGAGAAAGCCTGGATTGTTGCCCAGACGGAGCTCAGCTCTCTTACAGATTTAAATGTTAAACCTAAAACCATCAAAGTTCAGGGAGAAAATATGTGAAAAAGTTCATAATGTGGGGTTGAGGAAGGTGTTCCTAATGAATACAAAACCAGAAGCTATGATGTACAAGACTGATAAATTTGATGAAGAAAAAACTAAACTTATATACTGCAAAAGCATCCAACACTAAGTTAAAAGACATATGACAGATTGGGAGTAAATATTTATAACATATTAATGGATATACATAGTATAAGCACAGAGAACCTATAAATAAATGAATTAATAAAAAGTGAAGAATATAAATTGGCACTTACAAAAGATTAGCTGAGGAACATAAAAAGACATTTAAAAATCCCTACTATACCAAGTTACAAAAAATCCAACAGAAGGAGACAATTTTTCATGTAGCCAATTAACAAAGTTAATACAGGTTAGTGATAGCGTGTGTTGGTAGGGCAGTGTTCATATGTATTTACGTACCCTTACTATAAGGGTACGTAAATACACGGATTTGAAATTGGGCAACTATGTTGGAGAGGAACTGACTGAATGTATTAGCACTTGAATTACTTGCTTGCTTCCCTTCCATTCATGAGCCCTGCCGCACCAGTAATGAAAAAATCCATGGGCTCCTAGGACCTCACTGCCATACCCAGTGTTGTATTCCCAGCACTGGGTGAGGGGGAAATATACGGCATCATAGATCTCTGATACATATTTAACTCACTCAGTGAAAAGCATGAGTTTTACATTCATGTTTCTTTAGGTATGGAACTTCTATTCCAGAAAATCTATCACTGAAAAATACTTTCATAAGGGCACAAAGATTCCTCTAAAAATATTTATTGAAGTATTATATGAGATAGTGAAAAGAAAATTATGAACAGTATAAAATGTCCCCCAATATTAAACATTTTTATTGTGGAATACTGTGCAGCTGTTGAAAGGAATGTGGTAGAGCTGTACATACAGCCTGTGATATTTCAGTGAGTGAAAAAACTGACTAGTCCAACCGATGTGGGGCAAGAAGGGACTAATGTGTTTGACCTTTTTTTTTCTTTTTCATTTATTCCTATCTTTTAAAATAAAAATCAAATAGCTATATATAAGATGTACAACATGATTTGATATACATAGTGACATGATTACTACTGTCAAACTAATTAGCATAGTGTGTCCTCTCATAGTTACCATTTCTTTCTGAGTATTGAGCACACTTGAAATATCCTCTCTGAGCATGTTTCCAACATTCCAGACAGTATTATTATGTATAGGCATCATGCCTGTACACCCTTCTTTAGATTTGCTCATCCCATATAATTGTTACTTTGAACCCTTTGACCAACATCTCCCTGTCCCTCCACCCCCACCATGCTACTCTCTGCTTCTATGAGTTTGACTTTTTTAACATATAAGTAAGATCACACAGTATTTGTCTCTCTCTGGTTTATTTCACTTAGGGTAATGCCCTCCAGTTCATCCATCTTGCTGCACATGGCTGGTTTTCCTTCTTTCTCATGATTGAATAATATTCTATTACATATATCTCTCTCACATCTTCTTTGTCCATTCATTTACCGAGGGATACTTGACTATTGTGAATAATGCTGCACTGAACATGGGAGTGCAGATAATTCTTCAAAATCCTGATATAATTTCCTCTGGATATATTCCTGCAGGTGGGATTGCTGGGTCACAGGGTAGCTCCACCTTTAACTTTCTGAGGCATCTGCATACTGTTTTCCAAGATGGCTGTGACTTCTTTGGGTCTGTCCAAAATGTTTACAATGAGCATGTATTAGAATTGCAACTTTAAAAAGAAGAAAGAAAAGTCCGTGAAGCATTTTCATTTTAAACAAAACACTGAAGAGAAACGGAACCAGAGGACGACGGAGAAGAACTGAGTGGTCTGCATGAGTCACCAGCGGTTTGCGGTTTTGTTGGGCTTTGTTGTTTTCTCTTCTCCTTTCTCTCCTTACTTCCTGGTTTTCCTCCTCCTCCAACCCCTTCCTCCTTCTTTTAAAGTCGGTATGGCTTTGTTAGGCACAGGACTCTCACCACGTTTGTGCCGGGAGAACCAAGGTTGTGGCTACTTCTGAATGCCGACTGGGGGACTCTGTTTCCTGAGAGTTTAAGTTCCAGGCTCTGCGGGAAGCACTTACATTCCCCATCTCTCCTTTGACTCTAACAGAGATTCCCTGGGGCGGGCACCTGTGCCTACCTCGGGGCAGTGGCGCTTAGTGGGGCCAGACTGCTCGAGCTCAAATCTGCTATGCCATCTAACTGTGTGACCTTAGTAACCTTCCTAACCTTAGGTTTCTGGGTAAAATGGGGATACAATAATAGCACATCCCTCATAGGATTGTGCTCAGGATGAAATGAATTAGCATGTATCAGGCTGTAGAGCAGCGCCTGACACAATTTTACAGATAAAGAAATGGAGGCAAGCCAGCAGGGATTCCAGCCCACCCCCATTGGCCTGGCGCCCGAGCCTGAGTCCTCCGCACTGCGCGGGCCTTCCAGGCAGCCCTATTTTGGGAGTCAACCTTTCACTTGGACTCTGAGGCAGAATGGGAAGGTGGAGCTGGGAGAGGTTCCCTTCTTCATCTTTCCTGTGTTTCTTCAGCTGTTCAAGCACAGCAGTTTCCTTCATTAAGCAGGAGGCAGCCTTAGGAAACCAGAAGCAGGCCTCCACACTCCAAAATCCGCAGAATTTTGATGCTGGTTTAAGAACGAATCTGTGCAAGTCCTTGGGAGGGTCTGTGGGTCATGCGTTTTGTTGGGGAATCATTTCCTTCTCGGCCAGGCTAGAGGGAATTGCGGCTCCCTCCAGCTAAGATTCCACCCAGTGGAGGTAGGCCTGGCTCCAACTTCACAGGTCAGGCCCTGACCCGCCCCTCCGCCACTCCCAGCGACCCTGCCGGGCAGCGAAAAAAGGGAGAGAGCTCCATGCAAAAGCTGCTTTGAAAATCATCTTTTAAAGATACTATGTTTTGCTTCAGAATTTTTTTAGATGTTCATAGAGAAAAGAGCAGATGTGAAGTCCTTTCTTTTTAGGAAAAGTGAAGTCACTGAGGGAATGTGGCAAAATCCCAGGTTTCCTCTGAGCTGCTCCCTATGTACAAGGCCCCCTTCAGTCCCCACCCCGACCCCAAGCCTGGCCTGGGGTAGAACCTGCCTGTGTGGGAGCAGTACAGAAGGTTCCTCCTGTTCCTCCCAAAGGCCTTTTCGTGCCCTCACCTCTCCAGGACCTGGACTCCTCCCCCAGCCCCTTCTTCCCACTTACAATTTTTATAATGTATAATGATTTAATTCCTGGGGTTTGTGTGTATGTGTGTGTGTGAGTGTGTGCATATGTGTGTGTTGGGGAAAGGAATCTAGCTTCTACTCAACTGAAAATAAAGAACAGTAAACCACAAAATCAAAACACATACTCAAAAAGACAACTTTGAAGCAATATTTATTCTGGTTTTGCTTTTTTGCTTGGAAAGGTAATACTTGTTCTAGACAGCACAAAATGGAAAACACAGCTACCCCCAACACCAGCAGCTAGCCAACCTTTCTGTTAAGTTTGTTTCTTGCCTTTGAGTTACAGGACACCTGTGATGCTTACTTCCCCCTGGGCTGGGGAAAAGACCCCACCTATTGCTGTGCACTTAGGTCTGGAGATGCACCCCCTCACTCCCTGCCACCTCCAGCTTGGAGTGGGTGAAGTCAAAGGCGCAGCTGGGGAGGGATTCACCCCAAGGGGTGGCTGGACTGAAGATGGAACAGGAACCTGTGTCAGTTTGTGCCACTGCTGTGGTGGGCAAGGGTTTTGTGAACAATTAAGTTAACCAGAGATCCTCTCTGGGCTCTTTGACTCAGAAGAAAGGCTCCCGGAGGGGGCAAAGTGGGGGTCCCTCTTTCTCTCACTGCTCATCAAACATTGACTGACTGAGGAAGCTGCAGTCCTGGCCTTCCTGGAGCTCTCAGCTTGCTGGCGACAAGGGAAAAGTGAGAGGCACGGAATATGACCTGAGGGCACCCCAGGAATGTATGGGGCAGGGGAGGTAGGAAAGGGGAGAAGGAAGGGCGAGTAACAGAACCCCCAGGATGTGTATGGACCATTTAAAAAATATGATATAACAACATTTGGAAAATGCAAAACAAAGCTAGTTGTTTTCCTTAATGCAGACTATGGAGAGGAAAATGGAAGGGAAAATTTGTCAGGAAATCTGGTTTTGGGGTTACCACAAGTCTCTTATTATCAGTGATCCCAAATCTGGGGGGTGGTGGAGGGAAAGGGAGGCCTTGCCCCTTTCCAGAGACCTGTCTGGAATGGATGGGTGTGACCGGAATGGGAAGGAATTAAGATTGATAACTGAAGGATGGGAGAGGGCATTCCTGATTAGGAAGCAGGAAATCTGGGCCCTGGGGGTCAAAGGAGAGCTTGACAAATTCAGAAGCTGAACCGAGGAGGTGCTGAAATGGACCGAGGACCCTGAGCCCATGGGAAGCTTTCTGACCTGTGTCCCCAGGGCAATCGGAAGCCACAGAGAATGTTAGCCAGAGTTCTGTGGTAAATGCCCCCAAATTCCACTTGAACTATTTTAAGAAAGACACAGGAATCTCTTAACCAGAGCTGAAGAAGGAGAAACCAGGCCAGGTAAGAGAGGCATGGTGGGAGGGATGGTCCCAACTACAGCAATTTGTGTGCTGTCTAGGTAATAAGACAGTTTCACTTATCAGGCTCCTACCTTGTGCCAAGCATTGCTCTCAGCCCTTCACATGTGTGAACCTACTTAATCCTCAAGAGGCAAAGCCTCAGTCAGTGGGACCTATTATTCTGATCCCCATTGCATAGGTGAGGACACCAAGGCATGGGACAGTTATGTCACTTACCCAAAGTCACACAGTGTAGTGAATTGTGGAGCTGAAATCTGAGCTCTGGGCAGTATGGCTCCAGAGCCTGTACCTGAAACTCTACCCTATAAATCTGCCTCCTTATCAATTGACTCAGCGTCTCTATGCATCTTCACTCAAGATTAAAATCCCAGAAAAGAAAGCCCAATTGGTCCAGGGTTAGAAATATGCCTACCTAGGGGTAGCTCATGGGGACAGATGCTGGAATTGTCAGGCCCATCATACCCACACAGAGAGAAGATCATACCATGACTGGAAGAGGTCATAGGTAGACAAATGGTCTGGTTCTCTTCAACAGAGGGAATGGAAGGAGGGAAATGATGAGATCAGACCACTCTGGCTACCCAGTGAAGGATGGATTAAAGGGTCAAAGAGTCGGGACCAGGACCCCACTGAGGACACTGGTCCAGTTATCCTACAGGAAATGCTGATAACGTCAGTTGTGGTGGAGGCAGATTTATGGAGAAGGGGTTGAGAGATAAAAGAGATTAATGGTATAGAACAGCAAGGAAGTTTAAGTGGAAGGGAATAAAAAATAACTCCAAATCTCTGGCTTGAGCAGCAGGTTTGATGCGGCCAGATGCAGCAGGTATGAGCCATGCTGAATTCATAATGTCTGTGGGCCATAAAGGTGAGGTGTAATGGTCTAGCGGCAGCTAGGTGTTGGCAAGAATCTGGAGGCAATTTTGCTTGAATTCAGATCTCTGCAGGGCTGCCCCTCCGTGAGTGGCTGTTAGAGCAAGGGCTGGTAAATTTTTATTGTAAAGGGTCAGGTAGTGCATATTTTAGTCTTTGCAGATCATATGGTCTCTCTTGAATCTACTCAACTCCGCTGTCGAAGCACGAAAGAAGCCACAGACAACACTTACGGCAAATAGGTATGATTGTGTAACAAAACTTTATTTATGGACCCTGAAATTTGAATTTCATATTGTTTTGACATGTCAAAGAAGAGCAAAATTCTTTTTATTTTTTTCCAACCATTTAAAAATGTTAAAACCATTCTTAGCTTGTTGGGATTACACAAGAACAGGGAGCAGGCCAAGAATTTGGCTCACAGGCTGTACTTTGCTGATTCCTATTTTGGAAAATTAGAAAAAGTGGCCGCATCCTGCAGTAAGACATTTTCTAAGTTAAACATTGTCAATAATAACAGTTATGACAAACATTAAGTCATTCTGTAAATTACACAAATTAAATATTGAGCATAAAATAATAGAAAAGTATTATTGTTGCAAATACATTGGAATTCCTCAGTAATAATCATACTAGATTTTAGAAAAAGAACAAGTTTTTTCGTTCTTCATACATTAATGTCCCATCAAAATTATTCACTTCTTTGTATAAAGTTGATTTCAATTGTAATTTTTTAGTTGGTAGTCCATATTTATAAATTCTTCTAATTACGTATGTTATCTGGATTAGAACACTTTAAATAGGCCATGATATTCTTTCAGTATCATAAATGTCTCCTTTAAAGATGTTATTAGTGGGTCCAGTATAGCAAAATAAAATGAAAAAACATTGAAACATAGTTTGGGATAGTGGAAATCACAATAAAATGAGTCATCTTTTTCTTAACATTTCTACATGTGTAATGGCATCAGGGTTGAAATCCTGTGATTTAGCATCAATAATCTATTTTTCACAAATCTTGCTTCCTTTTTTAAATGAAGAATATCTTAATTTTTTTCAGTGCTTGAGAGCATTATGTATATCAAATTTTGGTTCCTATATGATTAGTTTATAATATTTTACCTCAATACCATTTCATATTAGCCCTGAGTAAATACATTGAAAAGTTGAAATTTGCTAGAGTATTCTTTGCATTGCACTTGCATTATAATAGAGAATGTGTTTTTTATTACTATAATTAACAGTTCCTAAAAAAGGTCTGTGTGTCCTGCCTTTCAAATTTTCAATGACATAATGGCATCCACTTGACTTTCTCATTATGGATTCAACATTTGAAAATTTGCTTGACAACCATTGTTCAAAAACACTCCAATATTACATCAAAACTGAAGTTTTATTGGCTAGTTCTTCACAATATTTAAAAATTCAGTGATGTCAAAATAATTTTTTACCACGTCATTCACTACCACACTTAGAGAATACACCAAAAAACCCAGAATTACCTAGAATTATTTTTCAAGGATCTTCTGTTATAATCTATTATAATTTTCCATGCATTTTTGTTGCATTGTCATATTCCTGGTCCCCTGGGTTATTTTTGTCTAGATTCAATTTTTGTAAGTAGTCTACTGAGAATATAAAATCCCTCCCTACTCAAATTATCTGCTAAACAAGTCCCCCAAGATGTTCACATATAGATAGATTTGCATTTTGAAAATCAATAAACCTAAAATAATTATTGTATATTCTACATATATTGTTTCCTAGAGTTGTAGTTAAAATAATTGAGTAATGTTTAACATTTCTTACTTAATATGATCTTACTCATTGCATCTGTCATTGTAATTATTTGGTTTGTCTTTTATTTCCTAAACAATGTGTAATATTATTTTGTGTCACTGTTTATATTTTTCATAAATGTTCTGACATAATTGTATCAAATTTTGCTATGATTCCTGCCAAATAAAGAACATTTCCTATTATCACACTCATTAACTTTCTTGGATGAGCTAAGATATTCCCTCACCAAAAAGTGAATCATAAGTATCATATGTTCACTCCAAATATTTTTTCTCATTTTCACACACATTTGATTTTGGAATCAAATTTCAATTTGGTTGGTGTGCATTTTGCTTTCTTCCTGTTCATTAAGAATATGCAGAAAATGCTGCCAGTCTTTGCTTTCATTTTCATCCTAGTATTGATTTGATCTTTTCCATCCACAAAGACTTTACAATGTAGACAAAATAAAGAATCTTTTGAGGTAGAATAAACTAACCAGAATTCAGTGATCTTTTTTAAAAAGAAGAACTGTGAGTATTAAGTTTCTGGAATTTTCTACCTCCTTTTACCTGAAAATTTAACATTTATTACCTGAGCTAGATGGTTTCAACCAGAGTTACTGGTTTAATACACAAAGTTATGTGGTTGGGTACCTGATAGGCAGAAAGTTCATTTGGTTTAATGGATTTTTTTTTTTTTTTTTTTTTTTAGTTTTTTCCTATCTTTTAGTTCTTGATTTTCATCACCTACGGAGTGTGGAAGTCTAGGGTAAGCTCACATCCTGCCCCATCAGCAATGTGTCAGTGCTATGGTTTGCTAAAATTGGTACTGAAGTGTTTCCTTTTCTTTTGGCAGCCCAACTAATTCTTCCAGAAATTCAATCATCTAGAGGAGTTGCTCAGATGGCTGCCTAAGATAATGCCCAGATCATTGTAAGCAACTATATATACATACATACATATATTTTTAAAATAAAATTTATTTAGCAGGTTTCTGATTTCTTTTTCTGGACCTCATTATTATTATTATTATTTTTGTTTTAATTTTTTTTTATTATGGTATCATTAATATACAATTACATGAGCAACATTGTGATTACTAGATTCCCCCCATTATCAAGTCCCCACCACATACCCCATTACAGTCACTGTCCATCAGCATAGTGAGATGCTATAGAATCACTACTCGTTTTCCCTGTGTTACACTGACTTCCCAATGCCCCCACACCCCCCAAATTATGTGTGCTAATCGTAACGCCCCTTTTTCCCCTTATCCCTCTCTTCCCACCCATCCTTCCCAGTCCCTTTCCCTTTGGTAACTGTTAGTCCATTCTTGGGTTCTGTGATTCTGCTGCTGTTTTGTTTCTTCAGTTTTTGCTTTGTTCTTATACTCCACAGATGAGTGAAATCATTTGGTACTTGTTTTTCTCCTCCTGGCTTATTTCACTGGGCATTATACCCTCTAGCTCCATCCATGTTGTTGCGAATGGTAGGATTTGTTTTCTTCTTATGTCTGAATAATATTCCATTGTGTATATGTACAACATCTTCTTTATCCATTCATCTACTGATCTCATAATGTTTTAAAAATGATTTTTCTAATATCTGGAGATAGGTAATTTCATGATTTAGTACTTTATCTTCTTATTCATAACACTGTAAGATATCAGTGTTATATGCTAATAAAAATTCACAGTATTTATATTTGTAGTAATCAAATTTCTATAACAACAAATATGTAATTGATGTAATATGATTATCAGGTTATTATGTAATAATCTTTAAGTTATATCTGTGTAACTGAGGTAGGGCAGAGACATGGGACAAGCATCATGATAAATTTTCCTGCCTATGATTAAAAATGCTGAGATATAAATAGTATATTAAGAACAGGAGGGACTCCACCTTAAGGCTAAGATTCCATTTTAAAAACCAGGGCTTTAGCAGGTAAGATTCCTAACATATTTTATGGTAATGACCCAACAACCTATCTTAAGGCAGGGCAAGCAGCCCTAAATGGTCTGTCCCCACTGCTTGAGGGTAACCATCTCTTGGAGAAGAGTAAGATCAATAAATTCCTTGTTTTAAGTTTATCTTACAGAACATCTGGAGGACTGACTGTGGATGGTGACATAATGTCTCTCACCGGATATAGACATCATGAGACCATATGTCAAGCCTACAACCCCTCCCCTGTTCCTTGTCCATTGTTGAAAGTCTTAAAAGAATCCTAAGCCTTTGCCTCTCCTCTCTGAGGTGACCTGTGCTCCCCTTTCTTTGAATGTGTACTTTGCCTTAGACTTATCACTGCTCAACTTAACTGCAGCTTGTCTCTGTGCTCTTCCAGTTTTAAGTGTCTTTGCTATTTCATTCTATTTCCCAGACTTAAGCACAAGTCTTCACTCTGTCTCTGTTCTACTCTAGACAAGTAGGTACAAGCTCCTGAGATCTCTGATTTGGGCTTACAAGTTCCCATTGCCTGGGTGACCTGGACAGGACTGCAACTGTATGATCATGCTCTTTAGTAGCTGGCCCCCAAATCTCCTTTCTTTGTCTTTGGAAAGTTCTCAGAACATAATCTCACTCCATGCAGTGCTCTGTGGCTCTCCCAAATCCTGGGGTGGTAGGAGCTTTGCTTCTACACTGTGCAGATTCAAGCGGACACAGGATGCCAAGGTGACTGTGGCTTCAGGAGTTAGCAAGGGGTCTGCCCTATGTTGAGCATGAGTTTAATGTGCTTCCCTTTCTTCCTTCTGTTCTTCCTTGCTCTCTGCTGCCATTTGCTACTTCTCTCGCTTTAATGAAATCCTATCTCACCTAACACTCATGCAACCTGTTTGAGAATTTTTCTCCCTATCAGAGTCAAGAACCCTCCCCCCACCCCAGCTGAGATTTCACCTAGTGCTCAGGGAGAGACCTCTCCAGTCACAGCGGCCCGACAACATAATCCTTACTTTGTAGATTTTTAATGAGAGATTCATACTGGTTATTACATAGTAATTTGTGTCGGTACTAGTAAATTTAGTTGGAAACTCAACAATAAACCTCATGGTACAGATACAGCGGCAGCATCCTATGCACTTACCATCCCAACCAGGAGTGAAAAGAGGCGCTGTTTTCTGGGCCATTTTGGGTATAAATCAAAACTTTCTCCCAGCAAACTGGCTGACAGTCATCTCCCCCAAAGGACCAGAGTCGAATTTTTCACTTGCCAATCTGGAAAACTCTGAGGAGATCCAAATACACAGTTGACAACAGATCTCTCCCCATCTAGATTTTTTTTATCACATTTATCACTTCTTTGGCTTCATTCTGGCCCTTTTATGATACTGTCTCCCCACTGCTGCCAGAATAATATCTCTCTTTCCCCCATTTTCATCTCCTTCTCCCTCCTCTCCCCTCAAGGACAATCATTTCATGTACATCTTTGAAATTATAATTAGTATTGTAAATTACAATAATATTTTTAACATAGTATTTTTGTCTAATTTGTGAGAATGGAACTGTGTTTCTTACTTTTTTTTCCAATAAAAATATGTTTTAAAGATCCATCCATGGCACTGTGTGTACTGAAGCATAACACCCCATTGAGGACATCTACCCCCCATTGCAACCTACAGTACCCCCAGCGATGGATGGGTACAAGTTGGATGGATGCATCTTTGTACAAGTTGCTCTTAGGACCCTTGCAAACATTTCTTTGGAATTTAAGATAAGAGGTAAATTGCTCTATCATAGGATGTGCTTATCCTATATCATCAAGATCAGTGTACTGATCCTTAAAATGGCTGCAGGGCCTGAGGGATCCTATATTCCTCTCTCCTTGACAACATTCAGATTATCTGGCTAATTTTACTTTTTGTTGCTCTAATAGTATGAAGTGGTATCCCACCATGGCTCTAATTTGCATTTTTCTGATGACTAATAAGCTTGAATGTCTCTTCATATGCTTGTTGGCCTTTGCTTTTCTGTTTTGTAAATTACCTGTGCATATATCCTTTGCCAATATTGATTTGAAGGAATCCCTTGTTTTTTAGTCATTGGGAGTTTATCTTCTTCCCTCTGTCTTCTGTTTTATAACTTTGTCTATTGTATCATGCTTTGAATAGACATCCTTAATTTTAATGTGATCAAAATGCTTTGTGCCTTCCATTTAAGTTTTATTTAAGGAATATTTACCCACTCCTGTGTCACAAATACATTCTCCTATGAATTTGAGACTTCAGGCTTACACAGTTAGGTCTTTGTTTCATTTGGAGTCTACTTTTGTATATAGTGGTAAGTAGTCATCATGTTTACCATGAGCCAGTTTTCCTGCTAAATAAACCATCCCTTCCATGTTGTGGTGCTACCTTTCTAGTATATTAAGTTCTCATACCTTTAGGAGTTTGTCTTCAAGCTTTCTATTTTGTTCCAGTGGTCTGTTTGTCCTTGAATAAAAATGTGTTCTTGAACAATGGTACAATATATTTTATCCCTATGATTTTATAATGTGTCTTAATATCTGGTAAGATTAGTCCCCCTTGTTTACTCAGCCTTTTCAAGATGGACCTTTATTTGTGGATGTTTAATTTGGAGCTATTATTGAGATAGCAATTAATGTATAGCATATTGGGGAGAGTTGATATCTACCTAATTTTGAGTTATTCCATCTAAGACATATCTCCCCATTTATTCAGATTATTGTCAATGTCCATTATTACTATGACAGTTTTCTCTGTAGATATCTGCATATTCTTGGTTAGTTCTTAAATACTTAAGGTTTTTGTTACTATTGTGACATGTTTCTTATGTTTTTAAGTTATATTTTCTAGTTGGTTATTGCTGATAGAGAGAAATTCCATTTATTTTGGTAGGTTCAGCAATGTTGATATCAATAGTTTTTCTGATAATTCTGTTGGCTTTTCTAGATGGATGATTCTGTCATATGCAAGCAGTGATAATTTCATCTTTTTGCTTTGAATCCTCACCCCTCTGAAGTCCTTTTTGTTACCTTACAGCATTGGTCAGACCTCCAGTAACACAGTAAACAGTAGTGGTGAGTGGGCATCCTGGTCTTGACCCAAACTGAAAGGAGCATGCTAAAATGTCTCAGTTGAGTGTAATATTTGCTGTAGATTTTTGGTATAAAACCTTTACCAAGGTAAAGATATTTCCTTCTATTCTTAGTTTTCTGTGTTTAAAAAGGGTAAACTTTATCCTGTGTGGTGACCTCCAATGAGTTCTACACAATGGTATAAAGGGCATATCAAAGTGTGGGCAAAGGGTCTGTTTGTGTTTATGCAGAGGATCAAAGCCTAATTTGGCTACCCAGAAAATGAACCAAGATACGATATGAAGAAGAACTTCCAATATCAGCACTCTCTGGAAGAGTCATACCAAAAGATGATCATCAAAAAACCTCAACAAAGATCCTGGTGCTGTTGCAGTTGTAGCTGCATTCATCCCACCGGTTCCTGGACTTGCCATTGGAATGAAGAAGGAGATATCTAAGCTGGCCTGTGCATACAGTAAAACAACAAATTTGACTGGATCTATACTGTTGGAACTCAACCAAGAATTAGGAGAAGTGCAAGTTGTAGCGCTCCAAAATCTTACGACTACAGACTATCTACTGTTAAAAGAACATATGGGATGTGAACAGTCCCCAGGAATGGGTTGTTTTAATTTGTCTGATTTCTCTCAGACTGTTCAAGTTCAGTTGGACAATATCCACCATATCATAGATAAGTTTTCACAAATGCCTCGGGTGCCTAACTGGTTTTCTTGGTTTCACTGGAGATGGCTGGTAACTATAGGTCTGCTTTGGTTATGTAACTGTATTCCTATTATGTTAATGTGTGTATGCAATTTAATTAGTAGTTTAAAACCTATACATGCTTAAGTTACTCTACAAGAAGATATGTCAAAGAAATAATCAATCTTCCCATGTTATCTTCCATCTGCTACTCCTATAGCTTTTCTTCCTCCTTCCTAATTACAACCCTTAAATAGAATTCGTGCCTCATATTGAATTCACCGAGTATCATAATTCTTCCAAGTGGTAAAGATACCTCAAGACAAATGCTGGGCATAAAAGCCGCAAGGCATAAATCTGCAAAGAAGTAAAAAGCTAACCTTTTCAAACAATATTGCCTCTTTCTCACTTACCAACTTTACATTTCCCTGTATGGCCCCGGAAGATGACTGGTTAGCCAGAGATGGGTAAGATTCCTCAAGGGAGGAACAACCTAAGACAGGCACAGTTGCAGGGGGGCCATCAGGTGAGAAACTGGGGATCAACAGAGGTGAGGTTTAGAACCTCACCCCCCCTGTTTTGAGAGAAATCTTCTGCATCCGTGGATGTTTTATTGCCCTTGTCTAGCTTAGATTAACACTTAGTCTACAGGCACACACCTGATCATCTAAATATGCTCTCTTACAGCACTAAACTATGTTTCCTACCTTTATCTTACATCTACCTACCACTTAGCATTTTATTAAAAAAAAATAATAATAACAATAATAAGGGAGAAATGTGGGATTCACATATAAATCAAGTATAAAAATCAAACGAATATTCATATTTGACCTGATTGTTTATAGTTCATAATATGTGATCAAAACTGAAAGTTTCTGTGATGACTACCCTTGCACTGTTCACCGTGTAAGAACTTATTCACTATGTAAGAACTTGTTCACCATGTAAGAACTTGTTCGTTATGCTTCAGAAGATTGGAGACTGACGAGAATTAGGCTTGGGGTGGATTAATGATTGTACATTGAGCATTGAGTCCCCTATACAGAATTTTATTGTTGTTAACAACCATTTGATCAATAAATATGAGATGCCCTCTCAAAAAAAAAAAGGGTGAACTTTATAAACTGCCTTTTCTCCAACATCCATTGAGATAATCTTATTAATTATTCATTAATGTACATTATACTGATAGATTTAAAAAACATTAAGCCATGCTTTCTTCTGTGGGGCTAATCCTACTTGATCAAGATATATTATTATTTTTTAATTTAAATATATTTGGCAGGTAACATTGTGTAAATTTAAGTTGTACAACATGTTACTCTGATACATTTATATAGTAATATGATTACCACTGTGGCAATTAGCTCCTTTATCATGTGATATAATTATCATTACATTTTAGTGGCTGAAATGATTACCTTCTAGTCTCATAGCAAGTTTGATGATTATAATACAATTATAATCTAAGGATGTATTGTATTGTCTAAGGATGTATTATTTTTTATTATAATTATAGGCAACACTTATCAAACACTTATTATGTGCCAAGCACAGGTCTAATTACTTTATTATGTGATTACATTTAATCCTCACAGTAGCCCTATGAGGTAGGTACTGTTATTATGCCCATTTTTCAGATGGGGAGACTGAGGCACAGAAAGGTTAGACAATTTGCTCAAAGTTAATTAGGAAGTAATGTCCCCAGCAGCGTGGCTCCAGAGTCCACACTCTGACAGAATAAACTAATAAACAGTCTTAAGGATATAACAGCCAAAATAATTAAGGGTATAAATGAATGAAAAGAAACAAAGTCAAAAAAGAATTTTCTTTTTGTATTTGTAATCAGTCTCTGTTTATTAACTGACCAGATTATAAAAATAAATTAGTTTTTCTAATAAGTCTGTTGATCTGGTCCTCCCTGTTGTCAGCACCTCCATCTTCTACAAAATCAGTGGTCTTTTTCTTCATTCCACCAAAGAAGATAATTTGAAGGGACACAGGAAGTTGTTGCTTCTTTGAAGCATTTTCCAGCGGTAGAGATCCCATAAATCAGATTCTCCATGCATGCAATGCCATATTCACCAAGAGATTGGTGATTTTGCCATAGCCATGCTTATAGATCAGTTCATTTACTGATTTCAGGTTCGGGTATCCCCATGCTATATGTGGTTCCAAAATCCTCCATAGGTTAATTGAATGAAGCCCACGGAGCTCAACAAAGATCTGGTGAAGATGAAGAATCTGCACCACCTTTCAGATCTTTGAACTCATACCATTGATATCCCTGATCCTGAATACATTTGCCAGTTTGGGTGTTGCTGGTACAAAGAAGTTGCCAGCTTTTCTTGACATTCTAGCCACTTTTGTACATCCGTCTATATTCCTTGTGATAGTGCTTAGCTTTTTCATAGAGGAGCTTCCTCCTTGCCTTTCAAAGCATCTTTTGGGCAGACTTCTCAGATGCTTGTTCTTCCACCCTATGAAATTCCTCCACTCTTTCTTAAGGGTTTCTGGTACAGCAGGAACCCTTGTCTTTCTTCTCTGCTGTGCCCTCCACTGTTACAGCTGGAAAAGAGGGGGAAAAAATGTTTTTTTTAAGCTAGCAGAATTGACACATCTCTGGTAAGATTTAATAAGAATAATTTAAAAAGCACACATAAATAATATTACAAATAAAAAGAAGATGCAACTATAGAGAAAACAGATTTAAAAGACAGTAAGAGAAAATAATCATAAACTTTATGCCAATAAATTTCCAAATTTGTATGAAATGGATAACTTCCTGGAAAATATAACAACTGAAATTGATACCAAATTTAGATAAAAGAAGAATAGGGAAAGGATATTAAAGACCCATTTCACTTGTGAGTGTGAGTGTAAAGTTCTCAAACAAAATATTCATGAATAATATTCAATAATTAATAAAAGGTTATTTTACTTTTTAAAATGACCAGGTTGGGATTATCTCAGGAATAATATATCTACATGTTAGAATATCTATAGAGGTTATTCACTACATAACAGATTGAGGAGAAAAAATACGTATTTCAATAAATGCAGGAAAACTATTTGACAAAATTCAACATAAATTTGAAGTGCAATGGTAACCCAAAGAGAGCACCTACAAAAAAAGTTCAAAAAATGTTATCTTAAATGTGGAAATTTTAAAAACATTCCCTTTAAAATCATAAACCTGATAGAAACAGCTAAAGCAACAGCAACAGAAACAAAAAAAACTTCCTGGAAATGGATATATATGCAATAAAAGTGCATTAAAAACAAAAGCAAAGCAAAGCAGAGTACAGGCCTTCAGAATAAGAGGAAGTTCAAGAGGGGGGAGTCATGTGAATGCAGCTGGGGGACTATGTAGTTAGATGGAAGTCTTTACTAAAGACCTAAGTTTCACACTGCATGGTAGGTCTAGGGGTATTTACAATATTAGATAGATAGATAAACGATAGGTAGAATATAAAAGTGACAAAGTTCTACGAAGGAAATTCAAAACATGCCATGTCGTTTTAGAGAAGGTAGATATTTCATTAAATATCAAATGTACATTTAAAAAATCGTAAACCTGATATGCATGCCACCTATCACTATTTCTATGCAACGAAGTGATGGAGGGCTAGCCAGTGTAGTAAGATAACAAGAAATTCATGGCATAACTATTCAACTATTCAAAAGGAAGAAGTGAAATTGTCATCATACTCAGATATGATTATTTTCATTAAAAACTACAAAATAGTCTGTAGATAAGTTATTAGAGTAATAAAAGAGTATAGAAAGGGAGCTGATTATAAGGTCTATATACAAAAGTCAATTGCAAGTCTATACCAGCAACAATAATATGATGTAATTATACAAAGAAACCATTAAAATACCAACAAAACTATGACATGCTCAGGGATGAATTTAAGAGGTGTAAGATTTGTACATAGAAAAATTTTAAACTGTACTAAAGATAGTAAAGAAGAGCTAAAAAAAAAGAGCAAGAACTATTCCATATTTATAGTAGGAAGACTTAAATCACAAAAAGTCAATTCTCTACAAATTGACCTATAAATTCAATAGATTTTCAACACAAATCTGACAATACTGGATTGATAATCTGATTCTGAAATGTATAAGAAAAGAAGACCAAGAATAGCCAAGACTAAATCTAATTTTTAAACTTACTTTATGTACTGGAAATTTTCTACAAGAAAAAGATTTTACAAATCTGGTCTGTTGGTCTTTTATTCTTAATGTAGTATAATAAAATTCCATATATTCATCACTCAACTTCAACAATTTTCAATTCCTGTACAATCTTGTTTCATTTATACCCTCTTTTACTTCCCCCACTCCAGATTATTTTGAATCAGATCCCAGACATTACTTCATTTCATTCTAAATAGGGAACTTGCTTTTTAAATGTTTTGACAATATAGCTGCAAGAGGAATCTTTTCCCTCACCAGTTAAGTTACAAATGCATTCCAGTAAGATAAAACAGAAGTAGAAGTTAAATTGTGTTCACTTAAACATATTTTCAAATTTCTTTTCAACCTGGCAAGTTTAATAACACAACTAAAATTTACAAATAAATGCAAAAGAGATGGAGTTACCCTTTCTTTTTAAACAATACAGAAGAAAGGATTAGCAAATGGACTGTGGAAATGATTTATCTCAGTCGTGATGTATTGAATTTTAGCCTTAAATTTTGCTAAATGATTTTCATAATTATGGAAGGTTTTGGTCCATGATGAATTTTTAATGCCCAGGCATGATCGATTTTGTTACAATACCTGTAGATTATTATCCTTTAAAAAAAATGACACATACACACACATGCCAGGTATAATTTGGCATACAAAGTGAGATTTTCCCAAAAGTTATCTGTAAGAAGTAGTCAGGGATTGTACCAGGTAAGATGATGCTGGATGCTGGGTCAAATTAGAGAAAGAATTGAAAATTTCATCCACCTCCATGGTAGCAACTTTATTCCTGCAATGATTACAATAACAGTATTGGAGACTCTCATGGAGAACAGTAGCCACATATTGATGGGGACACCAGTTATAGCCTTCGAAATTGGCCACGGGGAAGCAGTGTGAGACCATCGACAAGGTTAAATGTTTCAGAAATGTCTCATCCAAACGTGTGATCACATGGAGAAATAATCGACTTTATTTTTCATCATCCTAACAGACCATGAAAGCCTACATATTTGCAAATAGCTCCCTAAAGCATTTCTAAATATTGGCATTCCCATATGTTATTATATTCATTTTAAAAGGCAAATATTTGGGTAATTTTTCAGTTTTCATGATTTCCTCACAATATTGTAATGTTTTCCAGACAATGTATCTTTTCTATCACAAGCAGGGTCACTTATGAATAATAATATTTATCTACATATCTGCCCGTGAAGAGGTAGTTTTGTCTGGTGAGTTTCAATATATTTTTAAAAGTTCTGCAAGGTCATATAATTGACCACTGGCATCTCCACAGAGTGTAAAGTGCACAAATCTTTTGCAGTTTTGAGTCCTGTGTTAGTATTTCCTTAGCTTTCTCTTAGAGGAGCTGTGTGATTCTCCCTTCTTTTTCCTTTGGGTTTGCTCTGCAACTTTTTCTGACTTCTTGAGTTGAAGTGTTTGATCCACTTATTTTGAACAATTTTATCTCCTAAAAATATATTACAAACACATTTAAAATGATACATTTCCCTCCAAATACTTTTTTTGCTCCTCCCACAAATTTTGACATGTAGGGTTTTCCTTATTTTTCATTTCTAAGTACTTTCCTTTACACTTTTTAATGCAATGGTTACTTAATAATGTTACTTAGTTTTCAGGTTTACAGGATTTGTAGTTTTTTAGCCTTTGCTTCATAATGCTTCATTCTGGATATTTTCTTCTCACCTCTAAGTTTATCAATTCTCTCTTGAGCAGTGTTTAATCTGCTGTTAAACCTAGTCCATTGATTGAGCTATTAGTTTCTATTGTTAAATATTTTCAAATTACAGTCTTTCCACTTGGTTGTTTTGTATACTTCCCACTTTCCTGCCAAAATTATCAACCTTTTATTTATCTTCTTGAATTCCGGTAAACAACTTGATGTCTACAATAGCTGGCTTCTTTTGGCTCCTTTTCAATAGTTTTTTTGTTGCTGCTGTTTTTTGTTCATGTTATCTTGTCTTCTGGTAGGTGTGATTGTTTTTGTTTGTGGACTGAGTATTGTGTTTGTACTGAGTCATTTGAGGCCTAGGTTAATGATTATCTTTAACCAAGAAGGATTCACTTCGTTTTTGCCAAATACCTGGAGATACTGGCACTCTAGAATCACCTTAATACAATTACAGGGTTTAAGACTGGAGCCGAGTTCTGGCCTCTGTAAAAGCTTAAAGCTTGTCTACTCTATTCACCTTTGCTTTTAGGGTACACTCCTTTGGGCTCCCAGTGCAAAGTAAGAGTTGTTTACTAGATGCTCTGTCTCTTAGGCGGTTCTGGATTCCAATCTCTGTTCCCCTGTCTACCCAAAGCTGTTAAAAGCCTCACTTAGTCTCTTAGCTACCTCTCAGGAAATGCCCCACCTGGAAATGTAGTCTTAAATGTGGGGCTTATATTCCTCAATTTCTTTTATTTCCCAGGTCCTAGGTCAGAAATTCTTCCCTAATTTGTTCATTTTGTAATGATTTCAAGGAGAGATTTTCAGATTTTTTTTCTTTAGTTTTACTAGTTTCCCTTGGTAGAAGAGTTGGTCAGAATTGCCTAGTCACCAATTCTGGAAACCCTCCCTCACTCCGACCTTCCTGTGGGAAAAGCCCATAGTAACCAAGGTTTGCTAAGAAACAAAATGACAATGAAAATGCTCACTGTGTAACGATTATCCAAGCACCAAAACAATGAGAGGAAGTGCCACCCAAGAGAGATTCTACAAAATAACAAAACCACAAGTGTAACACAGTTGAAAAAGCAACTCAGACCAACACTGACAACAAAGTATCTTTGCAGAAAATTGGGAGTATTTTGCTTGAGCATGCTACATATTCAGTTTATGAATACCACCTGATAGTAATCTTTACTAGCCAATAGTAGTTGGCTGTAAGAAAGGATGTATGTCTGGCATTGAACAGTGTTTGTCCATTCAGGGATTTGTTCTAAGCTGTGGGCATGGCCAGGATGGCTGAGTCACCAGTGAGCCTCAGACCATACTTTGAGAAGAACCACACCAAATGAAGAGGTAACATTTGGAATTGTTGAAGCAAGGACTTCTTGAGTGGCCTCAACTAAATGTTCCTGCCTTGAAATCTGTCTTTCTCTGGTTAGGTTACAATGGAGCAGATTAGGCTTCTATTGATTAGATTAAAACGTCTTCCTCAAATCCACTCTAATCCTCACCCAGGCCAGCTTCATTAGAATTTTGTTTTTTAAAACTGAAGATTGATTATATTATCTATTATATATGGGTTTAAATAGATGAATTGTGAAGATTCCTGAGTTTTAGGGAAGATTTGACACTCTCCTGGCCAGACAACTCTCAGCAAACAAAACAGCCTTAGATAACATATTTGGATAGTTGCTAATCTGGTCCTTTCATTTCCCAAAGCCTCAGTTTTCTCATATTAAGATGGGAATAATAACGTTGTCTATGGGGTTTTGGGGTTTTAAATGCAAGAATGAATACAAAAGTCTTAGCACAGTGGCACACAGGAAAGCATTTGACAACAGGACGTTTCATGAGTTTGTTGGAGATGATGCTCTGATAGTGTTATTTGGGGGCTGGGCAGGGCCTCCGGTCCTTTGAGAGCAATTCCTTCAGGGAAACCAGAGGTGAGTGACTAGTAGTCTGTTGGGATTGCAGCCCTTGATTGGGGAGGGGCCTGAATGTGGCATGGTACCACATGGCTGTGGCTAAAATAATAATAGCATTTCTGTGCTTGAATAATAAAAGCTAAAGCTTAAAACTGAGGAGTTAATCATGGATCTTGGAATGAAATCATGGAGCACAGAGCCTGGTAAAATTCTGGAAACTGTAGTTTTCTCATGTCTATGTTTCTTCCTCTTACACGTTTTCCTATTATAGCTACTCTACACTTTCCAGTGTCCTAGTCCCATGGGGCTAAATGCTTTATCTGCTTTTTTTCATCTAGTGCTTTTCTAGTAACCTCATGTTCCATGGAAGCTCAGAGAGGTTAAGTAAGTGATTTCTAGTCTGGCTTGAGAGCTAGATCTCTGAATACAATGTATTACTTTTTGAGTTATTGAATTTGAGAGTTGACACTCTAAAGGGCTGTTGAATTCATTCATTTAACAAACATTTAACAAGCAATGATTGTACTCTGTACTGTTTGTCTCTGGGGATTCAGAAGGGAATACAAGACTGCAACTACAATAAAAAGGCTATATTTATTGCGTGCTAATTCTGTGTCAGGCAGTTTATGTACGTTAGTTAACTTAACCTTTGAAACCATGTGAGAAGAATATCTATATCTTTATTTTGCAGATGGTGGAGGTGAGACTCCGGGACTGGCCCGAGGTCACACAGCCCGGAAGCAGCAGAGCTAAGAGCCTTTAACTTTCAAATCTTGTCTTGTTTTTCAGAAATGAAAATTTCACTCTTATTTTTTATATAAAAATAACATTCTTTAAAAAAAAGTTATACACAATTTAAACAAGCGAGTACTGGTTTTCTTGCAAAACTTGCCAAAACAGGTTACTAATAATCATTTAAAATTTGCCAGTGTATTTATTAGGAAAATATGACATTTCAAAGTTGCATTTCACTTATTATTTTTCTACTATTTTACACCTTTATTGAATATATTTCACATACCATAAGCTCCACCCATTTAAAGCACACAGTTCAGTGCTTTTTAAAATATTTTCATAGTTGTGCAACCATCATTACATTCTAATTTTCCAACTTTTCAGTATGCTCAAACCATACCTACTAACAGGCACTTCTCATTGCCTTCCTCAAGCCCCTGCAACTCAACCCCAGGCAGTATGAGTTTATTGGCCATTAGTGGTTTTATGTCTGTGTCTTTTGGATTGCTCTTTTTAAAATAATTATATACATTCTGTGTTTAGTTCTGTAATTATGAAGATTATTCATTTATCTATCATGCATTTGCAATATTTTAAAGCTGTTTTCTCATTTGTATTACTTTGTTGGTGGCATTTCTTTCTGTACAGAAGTTTAATTTTCTTTCGATTTTTAAAATGATTTATTGATTTTGATTCATTTATAAACATTTTCCCTCCTCCAATTATAAAGCTTTTCAACCTTCTATATCCTCTTCTGGTCTTTTATAGTATTATGGTTTGCCTAAGTTTCAATCCATCTTTGGTTTAGTTTGAGATAGAATAACTATATCTTATCACATACTACTGATTTGAAAAATAACTTTAATCAAATTTATATTCATTGTCGACACTGGACAGAATGACAACAGTTAACACCGACTGAGTGCTTACAAACAGGATCGGCTTTACATTTTTGGTTTTGGATTATTGTTCTGCTATAGCTGTCTTGGAATTCGTTAACTATTTTGAACAAGGATCCCGGCACTTTAATTTTGTGCTAGATCCGCAAATTATGCAGTGGCCCTCTTTACAAGGCCCAGGCACTGTCCTAATCATTTTGCATTATTTAATGGAATAATAATATGCCATATTATTCCACTTAATCCTCATGGCAATTCGGAGCCGTTCTCATTTTCCTCTTCAATTTACAAATGGGGCCGTGGAGGGGGTTAGATTAAATAAGGCTACGGAGCCAGACAGCTGCAGCAAAGGGGTTTGTACCCAGCAGCTTTCACGCCAGGCAAGTAAATATCCATTAACATTGCAGGCTGTTACAATATGGGGGTGAAACTGGGAGGGCGCGAGGGTCCAAAGGGTCCCTCGGCAACTCGGTCGAGCATCATCACTGCTCCGACCCCGCTTGCCCGCCTCGGTGCGGTGCAGGGCTGGACGCCGTGCCGAACCCGGCCTTCAGCCCGAGGCGGCGCGCGCTCGCCTAGCGGGCGGGCGCTCGCGCGCGCAGCGGCGGTATTGCCTGCGAGTTTCCCAAGTTCACACAGGCCCTGGGTTGGCATGGCAACCAGGCAACCTGTTCCAGAGCCGCCAGCCTTCTCCTCACATGCCGCCGCCACCACCGCCGGAGCCGGGGGCCAGAGCCTATCCCATGATGCACCGCGCCAGCCCCATCCCCAGTGGGCCGCCATGTTGTCGGAGTGAAAGGTAAGGGGGAGCGAGAACGCTGGAGAGAGAAGATCGGGGGGCTGAAATCCATCTTCATCCTACCGCTCCGCCCGTGAGTACCCGCACTTTACCGGCCCCAAACGCTGCTCTGGACCCCCAGCCAACAGACTGTCCCTTTGTATTGGTGTTTGAGAGAGGCTGTGGGGGTGAGAAGGCCTTTGGAAAAGCCGCCCGGGGCCCTGGTTGAGGCTTCTCACTCGCTGTTCCTAGTACATGTTTTGGAGTCAGCAGCAAGGCCCCTATTGTTATCAAAGGCGGGAGGGGGTGGGGAGCGGGGTGGAAGCGAGGAAAATGCCTGGGGTTTAGGCCCTGGCCCGGGGCACAGACGTTCCTCTACATTTCTGTTTGGTCCCTTTGGAGACCCTGAAGATTGATGTTGCTATTCGGGTTGCTTTTTTGATGGGTTTGCAAAGCCCCGAGTCTTCTCTGTGGCCACGAAGTGTATTTCTGTTCCACCCTGGATTTCTTCGACTTCTTGAGCTTCCGTGGCAGTGCTGAAGCAGGAGGAACAAAAAAATCGCTCTATAAGCAACCGTGGCCCTTGTCTACAGGCGAGACCCACCATGGGGGAACTTTGCGAGCCTTAAATGTGGAGAAGTGGCGATCAGGAAGTTTCAGATCGCTTTTTAGTCTCCTGGGTACTTGTGGCCTTTTGTTTCCGTGAGAGCTTATGTTTTTAGTGGGTTCTTCCTCTTTGATCCTCCGTGTGTTGGTGCGTGTCTGTCTTAACTCAAAAGAGGGGTTCACCCCTCTGTAGTAGGAAAACAGATCCACAATACTAGTTTCAGTCCTTAAGAACGTTCTTGGTAAACATAGGTCATTTATTATACTTGTCTGTACCACTCCCACGTCAAGTGAGGAATACTCTCCTGTAACTTTTTCCGCCCCCCCACCCCGACTGGAAGCACCCTGCCCCCAGAGGAAAAAATCCCCACATGCGGGCGCGCACACTCAACACTATCAGGGAAGGTTTTATCTTCCCCATAACTTGAAGGATTGTTACTCTTCATTGTCCAATTAAGAAAACACAGTTTTTAGTGGTCGGCATCAATGCGTTCACTTCTTACTCTTTTTGGGATCTTAAATGAGAGTTGAAGAAGCCTTTTGGGGGTTCTGTTCTAATGCCGGTTACTTCTGAAACAATAGGTTTGTAGCTTTAGCTTTTTGTTTGTTATATAGAAAACACATGAAAGCTCCAAAAGCTTCCTCCAAGATATGTGGCTCTCGATGTAGTTTTAGTAAGCAAAATAAGCATTTTGACCCATTGCTACTTTTACCTTTTTAAAAACACTCTTGGGGGCTGTTGATTGTTTCTCTGGATCTTTGGGAAATACTCATTGAATTCTGAATTTCGCGTTAGTATTTTGCCTTCAATTTGACCAAGGCCACAGCTTTTTGAAGTTGGGTTTGAAGTTAAGTTTGGGTTTGATGACTTGTTTTAAAATAAATTTATGACCACAACATTTTTTTTCAGTGTGGTAAAAGTAAACACTTTTAATCCACTAAAAAAAAAAGCTGTGGAGATAGATTAAACCGTGTTTTGTTTGAAATAAAACCTGCTAGTGATATTAAAGAACTTGATTATACAGTTTGAAAACTTTGGAAGAGTAACTAGAATCAGCACTTCTATTTTGCCTGAAATACTTATTTTTACAATGTGCCATTTATAAAAAAAAAAGGTCATATTTCAAATACAAGTACCTCTTTAATGGGTTCTGAGAATCCTGTAAAGGCATTAACAATTTAAATGTTTTCTAATATTTAAGTGATTTCTTAATTTTTGTGCTGTAGTTGCCAAAATACTACAAAACTACCCAAGCCACGTGTTAATTGCTTAGGTATTTGCTCACTTTCAAACTGTCCGTTCTGCCAGGTTTTCTCTTGTTTGAGAAACTGCCCTTCCTCACTAGGTCAAGCAGGAAGTCTCAGGGTATACTGATAACTTTACAAAAGCCAGTTGTTTCGTTTGAACTTTTTTATAGGAATTCTCCCACCCCCAATCCTTTGTTAGAATCAAGTTGTGTTCAGTGTGTTTCAGTGGTAAACACCTTTTGCATATGGAAATCTTGCTTAGAGAAGTATTAGGGCAAATTTTTTATGTCAGGAAAAGTTGCATTTGCTATTTTAGGAATCTTAGTGAGTGGAGCTCCATTGCCTTAACTGGTGGTAATTGAATTCCTGGGGTCTCAGCATGGTGACTTTACATTTATGAAAAATTTTGTATCTATTATTTTATTTTGATTGGAAAAAAGTAACCTTGTGAGGCATAAAGGAAAGATTTCTTATATTTTCTAGATGAGGAAACAGGCTCAGAGAGGTTGCTAATTTAATGGTAAAACTTGGGTTTTGTGATTCCTAGCTTACTCTAGAACAGTGTTCCATTAATAGTCCCTTGTAGGAGAAAATGGGACTGGGCTACAATTGGTAATAAGAGAGAAACGTCTTGGTATGGTGAGAGACTAGACTTACTGTGGTGATCATTTCGAAGTGTATACAAACATCGAATCATTATGTTGCGCATGTAAAAACTAATATGTTTTATGTCACTTAACATCCTCAATAGAAAAGATAGAGACAGTGGGTTCTTTTGAAAATCAATTGGAAAGGCATTAGGCTGGTTAGCACTTTGCAAAGACCTATGATAAACACAGCTGTGGCTTTCTGTTTTCGATACTTAAGCATGAACATAATTCTATTCATAAAGTAGTAATTATAGTCTAGAAAGCTAGACTACTCCAGTACCCTGGTAAGGTTCAGATGGATTGGAATTGTTAACAAAGACTAGGCATTACAAATTAGGCTTTGAACAAATTCCAAATTCCATTGTCTTCTACTTCCGCCTTCAGAACATGAATTGTGAGAAGCCAATGTTTCTCTATCAGGTTTAATTATTATTCTATAAATAAATAATTTAATAGATTTCTCAAAGTTTGAATCTTCTGGAAATGTCAAAGTAGTGCTAAGATCAGGAATTTGTATTCTGAAATTGTACTCTAGTGACTATGGGCAGATGTCTTCTAATGGGTGACTGATTCATTACTTTGTAGCAAAGTTTTTTTAGCACCCACAGGTTCTATTTATGCAAATGTAGTTTGTGATTTAAGAACATTTAAATAGTTACATTTCATAGTAACATTTTGGAGATTTTGTTGTTGCTCTTTCCAGAGAAGAGTAGTAGATACAAGTGTTGATTTATTAGGGAGTACCAAGGGTTGATACAAAAACTGTTTGGGTACAATAGATGTAACTTTGAATCCCGCCTTTGCAACATACTAGCTGAATAGCCTCAGGCACATCAAATAGCATTTCTGTAGTGTTTTCATCTGTAAAATAGGGAAGATTAGATAATGTCTGCAGTATATTTGCCACAATTATTGTGTTGAGGCATCTTTTTTTACAGTGAGACTTTGTTCACTAGTCAGGTGTTTGAATTTGGTTTGGCTTTGTTTATAGGAGTCAAGGTACTAATGGAATAATGATGTGATTACAGTCATAATTGTAAATTACTGATAAATTCCTTGAAAAAATTTCCCCCCATCAAAAGCAGCTGAGGAGAAGGTTCAGGCTAAGAACATTTTGTTGTTGTTCCTGATCAGGGGGCCTTGTTGTTTCTTCAAAGAGCATCCTATGAATGTTGGACATTTTAAAGGGTTCTTTGAAGTTTCAGACAATCTTAGTCATTGCTACTTAATTATATATGGGGTTTAGATTTTTGTTTTATTGGCATATGTCTACTCCAGCTGTTTAGTTATATTTTATAAAGCTCGTTCACTTAAAAAATATTTGCCGCAATAGGAAGAGGAGCCATTGATTGAAGTCTGATTCTTTTACCTTTGATAACAATGTATGTTTCCCTGAAGTTGCCTTATTGAGTCCTTATCTCAAATACTTTGTCAGAGTGCCTGCCATGAACTACATTTATTTACACACACACACTCAGCAACTTAAAAATAGAGGTTTCAGTTTAGAAAGTTGTGTATATATTATAAAACGTAGGTGCTTCCTGAAACTGGGTGTAGATGGTGTATTGCAAAAGACATGGGACTCATTTTCATCTCCGTGTGTGTCAAGGTATGTTTTAAAAAATGCAAATTTTAAACATTTGTAACCTGTCTGCCCATAGGTGTTGGTGGAATGAGCGTTGCATGTGTCTTGAAGAGAAAAGCAGTGCTTTGGCAGGACTCTTTCAGCCCCCACCTGAAACATCACCCTCAAGAACCAGCTAATCCCAACATGCCTGTTGTTTTGACATCTGGAACAGGGTCGCAAGCGCAGCCACAACCAGCTGCAAATCAGGCTCTTGCAGCTGGGACACACTCCAGCCCTGTCCCAGGATCCATAGGAGTTGCTGGCCGTTCCCAGGACGACGCTATGGTGGACTACTTCTTTCAGAGGCAGCATGGTGAGCAGCTTGGGGGAGGAGGAAGTGGTGGAGGCGGCTATAATAATAGCAAACATCGATGGCCTACTGGGGATAACATTCATGCAGAACATCAGGTAAAAAAAAGTTTACTATTTCAGCTTTGAAATTCATAATCGCTATATGCACTAAGGATATCTGCTTTCAATGAATGCCTTTAAAAACCTAAATTGTTGATTTGGTCTAAATAGTCACTTGTTTAAAAGGATGATAGTTTTAATATAGTGATTGGGTCATTTTTCATTATGGTGCTAAATAATAAATGACCAGTTCATTTAAAAAAAAAACCTTAAGACTGTGTTAATGTGCACATTGCTTTTCTGTGTATACATTTTTTTTTTTCCCCCACAGAAAATACTGTTTTCCTCCACATGATTTTTTAAAAAACTGTTTGGTCTGCTCATAAGCTGAATACAATTTTAGAGCTTTTCCTGTTGGGTGTGGGTGACTTGTTTTTAGGATGTTATAGTTGAAAGTAGTAAGAAGTTGATAACAAATTAGCTGCTTAAGTGAAATTTATTTGAAGTGGAACTGATAAATATCTAATGTTTTGTGTCAGAGTGGAATGGTTGTGGCTTCTAGGTTTTAACCATCTTCTTCTTCTTGTTCTAAGCACTTGCTTCATGTGATTCATTTTAACATGCTTGCTTTTACTAATCCAAAATCATAGCCTGGAATCATAGCATATTTTACTGAAAAAAGTTTAGCCTGATCTGTGTTTCCTAACTTCTTGATAGTGATGAAAGGATTAGAATGTTAATCAGGGGGTTCTTTGAAATTGGTGTAGGTTGAATTTGCAGAGGCTCATTTTTTATTGCCAGTGTCTGAGTACCAACTAGCAAAAACAGCTGACATCTCTCACTAGGCCTCTAGTGCTTCTGTTCTGCTTCAGAAACAGATCAGGTACAAGTACACTTGCAAATCTGAATTCTCATTTGTGCTTCCCTGACTCTTCCAAAAGAGAGGCAGCCCATGTACCATAGTTCTTTACCATAATAGAAACGAGGTGGAATTTATCTTCTTATTTAACAAATTTATTGAGCACATTCATCATAGGTCTTTGGTTTACTGGAGCAGTCATCAATATCAGTGCTGTTTCATTAGCAGATACTATGTGTAGGTGAGAGATACTAAGCAGAATGAGGTGTAGGGAGCTTCTTGTGTGCTTAGTTTTTTAATCTTTATTATATACTTATTACTTATTCTGGTTCTTAGTGGTAAAAATGACTTGTATTTACTGGAACTGTATTTGTTTCCTATCTGTTTAGAGTCTTGGAGGTGGGGATAAAATCTTAACCCATCTCAATATCCTAGTCCCCTGGAATTTGGCATATAATAGAGCTTTGAAAGAAATTCATTGAATGCATGAGTCTCTAATCTTTTAGCCCTCTAACTTGGAGAAAAAGGACGTTGTCACAAAGATAAGGACCTTGAATGCCAGGCTAAGATTTAATTCAGTAGGCAGCAGGGTTTTTGAGTGTGTGTGTATATGGAGTGGCTTTTATCTAGTGGTGTTTAGGGAAGATTGAGTTGGCCATAAGAGATTGGAGTGGTAAGGGCTAAGACCAATTAGGTAACTATTCTAACAGCCCTGGTCAGTAATCCAAGGAAAAGAGGGAATGGGACTGAGAAATGTACAGTTTGGTGATTGAATTAGAAATCTTAGGGCCTTGGGAAAATGAAGTAATAGAGGAAAAAGAATACAGGAGGAGTTTGGGGATAAGGGATCAAGTATGGAAGTGTACATGCTGAGTTTGAGATGTACGCATCTGTACATGTAAAGAAAGACCAAGGTAGTAGGAGGTGTTTGGTTCGGATGGTATCTCTAGGAGCCTATAATTTTTGCCTTATTGTGCTAAGCATTGTTTAAAAATCATAAACATTGGATTTTGAAATCTGTGTTATAGATGTTTAAAATCTTGTGTTGGCTTTCTAATGATAGGCTGGTGGCTAAAAAGCTGGGAGAATCAAGGTGCTCAGCCTGGCCTTTGCTAGTGAGCAAATCAAACTCTGAATCAGTCCTTGGCAGTACTCTAAGATCTAAAACCTGGTTGTGTTGTCCAAATCAACAAGTGTTTATTGAAGGGCTTACTCTGGGCTCTGTCTTATGCTGAGTCCTATCATAAGGAATCACATCTGTCTTACTGAGCAGTTTTCTCCAAGTCATTTAGCAAATCAAAGTTAATGGTAAATGGAAAAACCTGTTCCATACCCAGGAGGCCAAAACCAGTGACCTGACTTGGAATTGGCACTCCTAACAACACAATTCCGTTGTGCCAGATACATGATATAATGAACAGCTTTAGGGAAACTCAGGGTAGTTGCTGTATTGCAGATATGGGCCACCCACAAATTGTTTGCCCTGAAATCATTATAGTGTGTTGTGATTTACTCGCTTTTGGTGTTGATCTCACTTCCTGGACTGAACTGTTCTAGGGCAGAGACTATTGTGTTTTTCATGCCCCTTTCCCAAGAGGTATCTGAAAATTTTTGTGTTGATTGAATGAGGGAAGACCACAAGTTCTTGAGATTTGCAGGATCTTAGAGTTCAGCTGTCCTGGTGGGGAACACAGGGCAACAGCTAGAGGCCTCTTGGACAAGCAGCAGTGGTGAGTATAGTGTAATTGAAGAGTGAGGAGGCATTTCTTTAGATGGAGAATCACTGCCCTCATCAGCCTCCGTTACTGATTGGAGGAGGGACGGGATGTTTAATCAGGAGTGCAAGAGGTGGAGAATAACTGATGATGCCAAAAACGTTTATTGAGCACTTAGTTCTAGGTACTGGGCTGTATATTTCCTGTATTTAATCCTCAGAACAGTGGTATGAAGGAGGTAATACCCTTTGTTTGAGAGGTGAGAAACTGAAGCTAGTTACCAGGTAGAACCTGGTTTTGAAATTCAGTCTTTGTGATTCCAGTTCCCATGCTCCATAGGAATAGTTCTAGTGTTAAAAAGTAAACTGTACCAAACCAAACACAACTACAACAAAGTAGCACATTCCAGGGTCAAAGAATTGTTTGCGATAATTTTGCTTGGATTTTAGAAACTTGATAATAAGGATATGAATACAAATAACCTTGACTTTTCCGCTATAATTGTAGGAGTCCTGTTTTTCCCACAAGAACAATAGTACTAAAGTTCTTTTTTTTTTCGGTTTGTTTTTATTTAGTTTTACTTATTTGTTCAGTTTTGTACTTTATTCTTATAATTTGTTCTTTTATTCTGCTGTATCAATGGGCCATTATAACTGTTCAGTGGGCCTGTTTCCCTTAGCTCCTTTTTAAGGAGGCATTTTGGCATATTGTAACAAAACTTAAGATGAAATTGGCCTAATGCTTTCACCATGAGCTGGTGAAGTAAATTATATTATAGACTGATGCCAGCCAGCAGTGTTGGACGGAAGGGAACTGCTTACTGTGCCGGGGACTACATACACTTCTATCATTATTGCCCCCTTTTATGAGCAAATCACTGTTTTACACTTACAAAACTTTTTTTTTACCTTTTGAAGTTAGATTTTCCTGCTGATGTATAAATTCTTAACGTCTGAGTTTTCTGCTCTTTTAATGTGAGCCCTATAGTCTGTGCTGAAATATATGTATATATGGCTGATTTTTTAAAATAAGTTTTATTTTCTAAGTGTAAAACTTGAGATAAATAGCATAAGGCCCTTGAAATGTTTAAAATGTGTTGAGGTAATATGCAGGACTTAAAAATCTTGCAAACTGAGATATTTAAAATTAGGTGAAATTTAGAAATGATAAAATATTTTGAGGCAGGGAAAGGTGTTCAGGTTTGTTTGTATGTTTATTTAAAAGTCGCAACATATGCAAACTCTTTATGGTTTTTCTGTAGTTATTTGTCTTTTCTACCCTAAGAATATAAACATACTAAGTGTCACTTGTTTTAGTACATGAAATTACTGTATTTGGTATAGTTAGAAACCTCAGTGCTCCCGTTTTTGGGTGAAATTGAGGTCTTTTAAGGGGAGTGAAGGAAAGAAGTTCCATGAAGTTATTTTGGGGCCTGTAAAATTTACCCAGTGCAAGTAAGACAATGGACATGGATCAAGATACTAGAAAACACATCTTATCCTAAGTGAAGAATATTATTTAAAAATGTTGCCTACAAATAATTTGCATATTTATTTTAACAGTAGTTTTTATAACTTAGGATCCTCTTTTTTTCCCCTGAATAAAAAGGTTTCATGCAAAGCCCAAGGTCAAGTCTTCCACATGTTGTGATTGTTTTATTCTTTTATTGTGAAATTTGTTTTCTCTGTAAATTGTTGTGATAAAGTGGGTGATGAAATAGGGCAAACTTTTTTAAGGTCCACCAGTTGAACTAGGGCCTGTGTACTGAATTTTATGGGGCAGAGATAGATAGAAGCTCTGCTTTGGGAGAAAGGAGATTTAGCTTTCTCACTTTGTTACTAGTAGTCTTTTGTTAATAGACTGTATCAGTATCCATCGTAGACTAACAGCCAGTGGGAGATAGTTCTAGATAGTTAAGCAGAAATCAGTGGTTGGATCTTCTCTTTGACTCCATTTGTACCCCCTTTTTTTTTCTCTTGGTGCTGCCATCTTCTAGTGGTATCCTGACACTCACCCTGACAAGTCTGTCTTCTTTACTTGCCAGTAGCTGTGAGCTTATCCTTATACTTTTAATTAATAAATGCTATGTTAAACTGGGAAGGAGCCCCAAGTATTCCCCTGTGTTGGGCATCTTGTCATTCCTGGAAGATCTTTTTCTGTTGTCCCTGATGAATGATTTCTGGTATATCATGAATCTCTTACCTTTGTGGGTAGGTTGCCTAGATGCCTCAGCATTTGGGGCCAGTGGTGTTCGTTTAACATCCTGCATTAAAACTGAGTGATCCATGCTTTCATACCTTGCTATCTCTTAAACCCGTACTTCTACAGACTTACATTATGTATTTGGTCAAAAGGATCATCAGCAGGCCTTTTTTGACTATAATTTTAAGAATTATTTTTCAGTTTCAGTGTAAAAAAATAGTAGTCAGATGCTCTTCTCTAATGCTGTGTGATTGTATGTGCCTTCTAGATGGCAACTGGCAGAGGTTTATGATATAGCTTTACCTTGTTTTGTTTCAAAATGTTGGTATGGAAGTAAAAAATTATAAGATAAGTGGTAATGAAATGTAGTGAGAAATAAGGGTATATCAGGAAAATGAAAGAAGTAAATTTAAAATTTAGACATATGTACCCAAGTGATGGATTATAGAATTTGCTCTGGGTGTCCCTGTTGCCAAAGGAAAGAGGGAAAAGTGAAGATAATTTAGTAGCAAAAAATACAGTAGTTACTTTGAGCTGTGTTTCAAATTTCAATTTTGGATGTAGTTGAAGTACTTTGTAAACTATAAATTAATTTGATGATATTTTCCATCACACCTCTGTACTGGGAAAAGAGACACAGCTTTTGTGCCTACGTCCATTTTTCTTTCAAGCACCACATTTGCAGAATACTTTTTACAGGCTGAGCCTAAGTACAGAACTGTGCCTCTTGAGTATTGTGAAAAGAATACTTAAAAAAAAAAGAATTTCTAGCCTTTGTTTAGACTCTTATCTATTGACTCTTGAGAAATGGCTTAACATTCATAGAGGAACATAGGACTGACAACACAACAAGAGAGCATTAAGTGCTGAGGATAGGGTAAATAATAGTTTCTGTTTTTGTTTTTGTTTTTATTGAGGGATTTCTGACCCCCTCCTTCTCTATTTTTCACATTCATTGAATTTATCTTCTGGATATAGTAAGAGCCATAATAGGAGTGTGGCCTTCAGCTTAGTAAACTGCTCTGGTATTTTCCTCCCTGCTGTGAATATTGTGAGAAGTGATGGTCAGTGATTGATTGGCAGTAGGTTGGGTGAGTTTAATATTTGGGAGTTTGAAGAACTTGGGTTTGAAGGGGGTACATGGCACTTGTGATAAAACCTGCAGTTGAAGAGTTATTGGACCTCTGCCAGAGGAATGAGTGTTCTTCATGTTTTTTTTTAATGCAATATTTTTGGAGAACCGTTGGTTTTAAAGTGCCTTATTAATGGTTCCAGAAGATTTAGCAGACATAGTTTGTCTATTTATTGCTTGTATTAAATGTTCTTCCTGGTCAAAGTATATTTCTTAGTGTTTTTGTGAATCTCATCAGGAAAATCATAGGTTTGTGGAAATTGGGGGTGGTAAAGTTCTATAACTGTTTTGTGTATATATAATTCATCCATTTAAAGTGTACAATTCAGTGGTTTTTAGTATATTCACAGAGTTGTACAGCTATCACTGCAATCAATTTTAGAACATTTTCATCATCCCCCAAAACCTGTACCCAGTAGCATTCACTCTCTCACTCTGGGCAATGATGACCAGTCTATTTTCTGTGTTTATGGATTTGTCTATTCTGTAATATTCCTTCGTAATAATGCAGTGAACACAGAGTACATAACATCTTTTTGAATTAGTATTTTCTTTTTCTTTGGATAAATAGTAGAATTGCTGGATTACATGGTAGTTGTCTTTAATTTTTGAGAAACTTCCATTCTGCTTTCCATAGTGGCTGCACCAATTTACATTCCCACCAGCAGTACACAAGGGCTCCTTTTCCTCTACATCTTTGCCAGTACTTGTTTTTTGTCACTAGCCATTATAAGAGGTGTGAGGTGATACCACACTGTGGTTGTGATTTGCAATTCCCTGATGATTAGTGGTGATGAGCATCTTTTCATGTGTCTGTTGGTCATTTGTATGTTTTTGGAAAAATGTCTATTCAGGTCTGTGCATTTTTAATCAGTTGATTTTTTTTTGGTGTTGAGCTGTATGAGTTCTGTATACATTTTGGATATTAATCCCTTATTGGGTATACCATTTTCAAATTTCTTCCATTCAGGTTGCCTTTTCATTTTGTTGATGGTTTCCTTTACTATTCAAAAACTTTTTAGTTTGATGTAGTCCCAGTTGTTTAATTTCGCTTTTATTGCCCTTGCCTGAGGAGACAGTAGATCTAAAAAAAATATTGCTAACATTTATGTCCAAGAGTTTACTCCCTATGCTTTCTTCTAGGAGTTTTATGGCTTCAGGTTTTATATTAAGGTCTTTAATCCATTTTGAGTTTATTTTTGTATATGGCATAGGAATGGGGTCCAGTTTCATTCTTTTGCATGTAGTTGCCCAGCTTTCAATATCATTTATTGAAGAGACTGTCATTTTCCCATTGTATATTCTTGCCTCCATTGTTGTAGATTAGTTATCCATATATGTGTCGGTTTATTCCTGGATGTTCTGTTCTGTTCCATTAATCTTTGTATCTGTTTTTGTGCCAGTACTGTACAGTTTTGATTACTATAGTTGTGTAGCATAGTTTGAAACCAGGGAGTGTGATACCTCCAGCTTTGTTCTTTTTTTCTCAAGATTGTTTTGGCTATTTGGGGTCTTTTGTAGTTAGATACAAGTTTTAGGATTCTTTGCTCTAGTTCTGTGGAAAATGCTATTGGTATTTTGATAGGGATTGCACTGAATCTGTAGATTGCTTTGGGTAGAATGGACCTTTTAACAATGTTAATTCTCCAGTCTATGAGCTTGGTACATCTTTCCATTTCTTTGTGTCATCTTCAATTTCTTTCATTAACTAACCAGGTCTTTCACCTTCTTAGTTAAATTTATTCCTAGGTATTTTATTCTCTGATGTAATTGTAAATAGGATTGTTTTCTTAATTTCTTTTCTGATAGTTTATTATTGTATAGGAACACAACAGATTTCTCTCTGTTTTGTGTTTTACAATTTTACTGAATTTGTTTGAAGTTATAATAGTTTTTCGGAAGAGTCTTCAGGGTTTTTCTATATATAGTGTCATGTCATCTGCAAATAGTGAGTTTTACTTCTTTCTTACCATTTTGAATGCCTTTTATTTCTTTTTGTTATCTGATGTCTGTGGCTAGGACTTCCCAGGACTGTTTGAATAAAAGTGGTGAGAATGGGCATCCTTGTCTTGTTCCTGAAATTAGAGGAAAAACTTTTAAGATTTTCACCATTGAGTATGATGTTTGCTGTGTGTTTGACATATATGACCTTTATTATGTTGAGGTATGTTCCCTCTGCACACACATTGTTAAGAGTTATAAATTGCCAGTGCTTTTTAGAAACAGAGGTTGGGAAAGTTAGTTACCACAACTTTTACACCATGGATTTGGAATTTTTCCAAGTGACAAGTTTTACTGGAGCAAGGGCCAACTTTTCTTCTCTACCTAAAAAAAAAGTAACAGCATAAATAAACTTGCTTACAACCCTAGGAAGATGAATGCTTAAATTCTAGAGAACAGGTGTTTTCAGGGAACTGCAATCTTTAGATGTCATTAATATACAGTCAGTTGATCTGCTAATGACTAATATTTCTGTTAAAGTTTCCTGAGGACTTTAACAAGGGAACAGGTCATTAACCTAATTCTTGTTATTAAAAGCACTATACCTGCTATTAATTAAAAAACATCCTCTAATTTATTAAGAATTTGTTCATTAAAATTGTTCTTTTTTCTTCTAATTGGCCAAATTAGGGAGATACTACTCTTGTGGGTTAGAAGCCTAATAAAATACAAAACAGTGAAATATATCACTCTTTCTTTGAAGAAACTGAACATTACCATGAGGGGAGGAAGGAATTAAAGAAAGTTGTTTCAAAATGAAAATTTCAATGAGTGTCTATACTGAAATGAGTGCTGAGGTGGAGCTATAGTGTGTTTGGGTGATACAAACAGATCAGGTGCATAATTTTATGTTAGGTACAATTCCCTGATTTATTAATTTGTTATCTAGAACATGAGTTTTAAGCTCTATGTATCCGTTAAGAGTGACATAATGGAAAAAGAACTGGAAGGAAATATGGCAAAATGTAGCTTTTATTTTGTGGGTGGGAGGTTGGTTTCTTCATATAAGTTTGGTGTTTTCCAAATATGAAGTCCTGAAATTTTTATAGGTTAAAAAAGAAAGAAAGAAAGAAAAAGAAACCTTATACCTTCTAAGAGCTTGGTTTGACATATTGAATGAAAGGCAACTGGCTGATAACATTTCCGGTGGAATTTTGGTGTTGGAAAAAGTTTTTGGAAATCATCTACTTTTCTTTTTTAATGCCATCATCTACTTTAATTATCTCTTTGAATAAAGAAAATGTTAATGTATTGGACAGAGAGGTTGCTAGGATATGTTGAGTGTGTCCAGTGAGATCTACAGTGAGTTCTTAGTATTAATAATGATGTGTACTCCATAAGCTGTGTGCTATATCTAGTCTTTTATTTTTTTTTATTAAGGTATCATTGATACACACTTTTATTGAAGGTTTCACAAAAAATACAATGGGTATTTCATTCACCCTTATTATCAAGTCCCACCCGTACCCCACTGCAGTCACTGCCCATCAGTGTAGTAAGATGCCACAGAGTCCCTTTTTGTCTTCTTTGACACTGTCTTTCCTGTGTCCCCACACACCCCATGTGCACCAATCATGATACCCTACAATCCCTGCCTCCCCACCCGCCTTTCCCCACCTCTCTCTCCCCTTTGGTAACCACTAGTCCCTTCTTGCGTCTGTGAATCTGCTGCTATTTTGTTCCTTCAGTTTTGCTTCGTTGTTATACTCCACAAATGAGGGAAATCATTTGGTATTTGTCTTTCTCTGCCTGACTTATTTCACTGAGCATAATACCCCCTAGCTCCATCCGTGTTGTTGCAAATGGTAGGATTTGTTTCTTTCTTATGGCTGAATAGTATTCCATTGTGTATATGTACCGCATCTTCTTTATCCATTTATCTACTGATGGACAGTTAGGTTGCTTCCACATCTTGGCTATTGTAAATAGTGCTGCAATAAACATAAGGGTACTTATGTTTTTTTGAATTTGAGAAGTTGTTTTCTTTGGGTAAATTCCTAACAGTGGAATTCCCGGGTCAAATGATATTTCTATTTTTAGTATTTTGAGTAACTTCCATATTGCTTTCCGCAATGGTACAACTAGCTTACATTCCCACCAGTAATGTAGGAGGGTTCCCCTTTCTTTGCATCCTCGCCAGCATTTTTTGTTCTTAGTCATTTCGATGTTGGCCATCCTAACTGGTGTGAGGTGCATTTCTAGTCTTTTTATATGACTTGAAATCCCAGTGGCTCAGTTAATTTTCATCATTTCTGTTTTATGGGTGAGGAAATGCAGGGTCATAAAAATGAGGTACCATGTGTTAAGATTATATAGATGATATATGTTGAAGGTGATTAGCTCATGCTCTTTCCACCAGACCTATCTGTTTAGAAACGTACTATTTTTCATAATGTAGAAGTCAGCTTTCCCCTAACACAAACATGCAGTCTTCTTTTTCACATCACACATTTTAAGTTCTGCTTGCTGCTCATATGTTTATATTACAGACACCAGTAAGTTTAGTTTGCATGTCTAATTGTAGGTGTCCAGTACTTGATGCATAATAGGTGCTCAGTGATGGCATGATACTGTTGAAAAACTGAACCTAGTTTCCTTCATTCCCTGTATCCTATTTCTGTGGACAGTATCTCTATACAGGCAACCTAGGAATCTTAGATTCCTGCCTCCTGTTTCAGACAGTTCCAAGGATATATCCATAATGCCTTATTTGATAGGCTCATACTTCTTGCTTGGACATTTACAGCAGTATTCTGACTGGTTTTCTACAACCCCCATCCTCCCACCCACATCCTTCTCTGTTTTCTGTGCTGCTGTAAGACAAATCTGCTTATGTCTTACCCTTGCCTAATTTTTGCTTTTTACTTTTCAAATGCTTTTAGGATAACTTCTAAGCTCTTCAGCACAGCAAACTCTGGCCCCTAGGTGTTTTGAACCAGCTTACCTCTGCAGTCTTAATTGGGACTCCACTTCAGCTATACTCAAGTATTTGTAACTCTCTCAACACACATGTCATTTTTATAGTTTATGCAGTTCCTCAGCATAGTGGGCTATTGTTATTTATTTGTTTTCTTTGCCTGGAATCCCCCTGCCTCTTCACACACCTAGCCACGTCCTTGTCTTTCAAGCTTCAACTAAAGTATCTTCATTGTTGGTTGATCTTTCTCTCTATTCCCTCATTTCTTTAAAGGCTGAGTGTCCTCTTTTGGTGCCACCATCATATTTGGTACACATCTTACTGAAGCATTCAGTGCCCTGTATTGGATTTAAATATTTATTTTTCCTTCACTATTTAGGGTGCTAGGAAGCTGTTTCTTAAATGGGTTCTTGGGCTTAAGTACAGTCCTATTGAATCAAAATTTCCAGGGATGAGGTACAGTTCATGTATTTTTTTTGAAACAATCAGAAGTTTATTTTCTCACATTATAAGTTGTCAGGTTCACTGGCTTACCAATGCCATCAAATATGCAGACTCGTTCTATGTTAATCCTCTGTTATTACTTTCCTTGTGCAGTGACTTTTGTCACAACTCTTGAACATTGATTGTCACAATATGGCTGCCATCACTCCACCCATCAAATAAATATTCAGTGGGAAAGAGGGTGTAAGATAAATTCTAGCTGAAATAAGCAGGCGAGGAGAGGCAACAAAGGGCCAGGCAGTTTATTTGAGCACAATTCCCAGGCGAGGTTCACCAGTCTGAAACACAGGCTGGAGAAGTGGAGCCCAGGAGGGGAGGCCGGGAGTTTTTAAGAGAACAGGGAAGGGAGGGGGAAGTGGGCCATCCTAGGGGTATGTGGGGAATTTTTTATTGGCTCAAGGTTGGGTGATGGACAGCCAGAGGTCTCCTCCTTCTGGATGGAGGGGGTCTGCATCCAGGATTTGTTGGCAGGTCACGGGACTGGAATCCCAGAAGAGCTGTCTGTTCCTTCCTTATATGGCACACAGCTATTTGGTGCTGTCTTTGTTCCGCTTGCACTGCCCTTGGTTTCCTCCCTCCAGTGCCTCCAGCCTTACAGAGGGCACCATCAGCAACATGCTTGCTGCTTTTACAAGAAAGTAAAACACTCTTCTGGAAACATACTTATGCTTACTTTTTGTCAGAAATTTGTTTCATGGTCAGTCCTGATGTCATGGGTTAAGAAAATAAATATTTAATTTTCAAGTCTTTATGGCATCAGGAAAGAAAAGGGATGGAGAAGTTTCATTGGCCAACAAACTTTTTCTGTTGTACTAGCCAACTTACTAATTCACATTGCCTCTTTTGCCATGTTTTGCAAGTTTTTTACACTGGAATTCTGAGGACACAGCAATGCTGTTCATCCATTCACATTTTCATTCACTCATGCATTCCAGGATGGTGTGGAGAGAATCCCCCTGCCCCAGGCAAGTGGACAACATGTAGGGACAAAGGAAAGCAGGGTAATTTCCAAGGACCTGAAGGCAGCATGGCTGGAGTCCAAGCCTTCTTAGCTGGGCAGGTCCAGGTTTTGTGAGGCCTAAACCTTACTCTAGAGCATTGTTGAAGGCCTTCTTTACGCAGCAAATGTGGTATAAAAGTTAACGTTAATTCACAATGAGAAAAAAGGTAAAAAATTCTTGGTGTCTTTGGAGTCCAGGCCCTTTCTTCTAGTTTTCTTTGGAAGCACTGTTGAAGGGTGTGACTTCTAATCTGAGGGCACCCTTGTTCTCATGTTTTATCTTTAAATTTGTAAACTGTTACAGACTGAATGTTTGTGTCCTCCCAAAATTCTTATGTTGAAACCTTAACCCCCAATGTGACAACGCTGGGTGGGTGGGGGGCTTTGGGAGGTGATTAGGTTTAGATGGGGTCCTGAGGGTGGGACCCCATATGAGACGGTGTTTTTACAAGAAGAGATCTCTCTCGCACTCTCTCCCTCCCTGTCTCTGCCTCTTGATCTCTGTCCACACATGCATCCTGGGATTTGTGAACCTTATCTTAACAGCCAGCAGAGCTTTGCAAACATGATTAAGTTAAGTATCTTGAGGCAAGAGGTGATCCTGGATGCTCCAGGTGGGTCTGATGTGACCATGCCGGTTCTTCAGGCAGAAACAGGAGAGCAGAAGCAGGCAGTTATGAATTTTTAAAAAAGCACTCCCTGGTGGTCCTCGTGTGCACCTAGGTTAAGAACACTATTGTGATGGGTCCTCTTAAAGAATCTTTCAGCCTTGTATCTCCAGCACCTGGCAAGTAGTATATACCTCATAAATGATGCATGAATACATTATGTTATCAGTGCATATTGAAGAGATTTATTGAGTGTAGTGTTTTATTTTGAAGAGTAATTAAGATGTCATTTTGAATTGATATGGTGTAAGGTACAACAAAACATAGGGTCTTAATACTGAGAGACTTTTGGGCCTACAGATAAGGAGCCAGGAAGCATTTATTGAAGGTTTGTGTTAAAGAACTTTCAAAGTAATATCTATCAGCTCTGGTTTGATTTTTTTTTTTTTGAGATTTCTTGAAACCATGTCAGAGGTAGGCAAAAACAGAAAATAGGCTATAGGAACAAAGTTTACTTTTCCTTAATATGTAAAACTTTGAAACTTTGTTTCTGTTCCTCCTTGCATCATATTGGGAAACAGTATTATACTCTTTCAACCTAATATATCTTCAAGGTTCACTCCTGTTTCAGAAGTGAGTATTATCTACTAGCATAGTTTAAGAAGATAATAAAACTTATGAAGATAGAATAAAGATTGTAATTTACTGCTGTATTGTCAGTGGTTAACTGCTGTCAAGACTAGTGACTCATATTCCCCATATGAAGCCTTTTAAGAGATGCTGTTTGGGTTTAAGGTTTCTATCAGGATGTAGTATGAAATATAGACAGTGTGAATATTAAAATGCAGTATTATTGGTCTGTATTATGATTATGGATTTTGTTCTAAAGTGTAATTTTAGAAACAGCTTTATTGAAATAGAATTCAGATACGTCACCCATTTAAAATGTACTATTCATTAGTTTTTAGTATATTTACAGAGTTGTACAACCATCACCACAAATTTTAGAACATTATCACTATACCAAAGGAAACCCTGCTGTACCTGTTACCAGTCATGCTCCATTTCCCCCAGCCCCTACAGCCCTAGGCAGCCACTAATCTACTTTCTGTCTTAAGTGGAATTTTTTTTTTTGATAGTATATGATTGTTCTAAAAAATTTCAGTTGTCTGTTTTTCAGAGTTAACTACTTTTAACAGTTTGGTTCATTTTCTTCCAGACTTTTGTGTGCATATATAAAACAGATATTCATGAAGGCGTTGTAGGAGTTTTAAACCAATGGGATCATTCTCTTTCTCTAAATATGTTACACATGTATGTGTGTATATATACCCACTGTATGGTAGTCTTACCCCCTTAAGACATTGTGGCCATCCTTTCAGGTTCGTAAATACCTCTGTATTCTTTTTAAGGGCCATAGTACATGGAAGCATAATCTACAGTTGCCTCTTGAACTGCAGGGGTTAGGGACACCAACTTCCAGCGCAGTTGAAAATCTGTATGTTTTGACTCCATGAAAATACAACTACTAATAGTCTACTGGTGACTGGAAGCCTTACTTCTAATATAAGTTGCTGATTGACATGTTTTGTATATTATGTAATATATGTTGTACTCTTAAGGTAGAGAAAATAATTTTTTTTCAAATTATCATAAATCTCCAAAAATTTTTCAGATATATTTATTGAAAAAAATCTATGTATAACTGGACCTGGGCATTTGAAACCTGTGTTGTTCAAGGATCAACTGTATTTTGATGTACTTACCCCAGATTGCTAGATTTTTAGGTTGTTACTTTTGACAATTCTAAACAATGCTGTAGTAAACAATAATGTAGTTATATTTTTAGATTCTGGAGTCATTTCTGTAGGATATATTCATAGAAGTCAAATTGTCAGATCAAACAAGAATGCATTTATCATTTTGATACATATTTCCAGGCTGTTCTCTGGATAGATTTTTACCAGTTTCAAGTTCCACCAACACTGTATAGAGTGTTATTTGTCCTTTTTATCTCTTGGTGTATATATTATTTTCCTAGATTTAAAAGGTTGCTTTTTATGTCTTTTAATTAACTTTGTTTATTGTGTCTTTTGTAGTTCAGAGTTTTAAATATATGTAATCAAAAGTTGATATTTTGCTTTTGATTTTATGCTCACTTTATCCCTCACCTATGTTTCTTGTAATATATTTATAGTTTTATTTTTCTATTTTCATCTTTAATTCATTTGGAGTTTTTTCTGTGTATTGTATAGGTGAGAAGTAGTGCTGCAATTTACTTTTCTTAAATAGGTAATCCTAGCATCATTTATTGATTTGAAAGACCTTTGCAGTTAATTAAGTCTCCCTATTTAAGTGGCTCTGTTTTGACTCACTTGTTTTGATATGTTTATTCTTACTCTAGGGCTAGAATTTTTTTCTTTTTTAAAAAAGAATCTTTATGGAGGTATAATTGACATAATAAAATACAAGTATTTTAAATGTAGATTTTAGTTAAGTTTTGACATATCGAAGTATTCACCCATAAAGCCATCATTGAAATCAAGATAATGATGATTCCCATTTTCTCCAAAGGTTTTGTTGGCACTTTTTAATTTCCCTCAGCAGCAGCCACTGATCTGCTTTCTGCCTAGGTCTAGACTTTTAATTATTGTATTTTAATGGCATTTGGAATGATATTAAAACAATTCCTGTTATTTCTAGGATCACAGGCATGTTCCATACCCCAAGGTTTGACGTGTAGTTCCATTTACTTTGAATGCTCCCCTCTCAGATATCATTAGAGGTTGCTGCCTCACCTTCAAGTCTTTTGCTTAAATGTTACCTTCTCAGTGAGGCCTTCCACGAACATTACCTAAGTTGCAACTCTGTCTTCCTTACTTGCTTTAGTTTTCTCACTAGCTTTCATAACCACTTTGTAATTTTCTGTATTTTCCAAAATGTTTATAGTGAGAATTCACTATTTTTAGAATTCAAAATTACCTAAAAGTCATTATGTTTAATGGGAGGAAAAAACATGTGATTTGAGTTTTGAATCCAATTTCAAACATTATTCCATGGCACCCATAATCTTCAAGTTTTGAACCTAATAAATTTGCTATACCTGAAATTCCTCCCAATCCCAAGAGGGACAACTTCCATGATTCATAACCTCACAGTAATAACAAACTACACAGTAAGAAACTAAAGATAATAGCTGTTTTCAAAATGGAGTAAATAAAGGTTTACTGTTTGCATAATAACATCAAGTGGAATTCTGTAGTGAATTAAACCATGTAAGATAATACAAACTAGTACTTAAAAGATTACTAAGTTCTGCTTCCTCCCTTGTATTCTATTTCTTGGTTAAGAATCACTGTAATTTTGATTAGTACATTTTAGTGGTTTTTTAAAATTCAGAGGAGATAGAACTCTATTAAAATACTCTCACAGATGTAGTTTTGAATTTATGTATTATGTTCTCTCTCAGGATCGTGAAGTCCAGAATGAGCTATTTCCTGTACTTGGTAGCTGCCTTCTTAATTATGTTGCTGTGATTTATTTGTATGAATTTGGTCATTGAGAATTCTTTATTCCCTTATATACTATACACAATAGAATGTTGAAACAAAGGGGTGTGAGGGTTAGTGTCAAGGCTGCTGAATGGAGGAAGACATTTTCTAGGTCTTCTGACTGAAGACTTGTTAGATGGAGGAAGCTCCTGTTTCCTTGCCTACTGTGTGTATTGTAGCAGTAATAATGAACTGTCCAACTTAAATTTTCTCTGAGAAATGTTAGGTTAATAATACGGATTGCCTTTGTTACTGTACTAGCTTATTCCCTTTACATATAAGATACATCAACCAGCTCTGCCTATATTTTAAAACAAAGGTCATTTTTATTGGCAATGAATGTAATTTGTTTTTCAGTTATAAGTGAACTAAGGACTCTAACCCATGGCCTAATTCCAATATATGTATCTTCATAAATAGTAATTTAAAAACCAAATAAAATGTTTTTTTCTCTTATTACAAATAATGGCTTGTAGGTATTTTTGAATTCTAAAAATCAGTAAATGCTCATCGTAAATATTTTGGTAAGTATAGACAAGTACAAAATTACAAAAATAAAAACACCCAAGAAACATACCAAAAACCAGCCAACCAACCACCAACTGTAATCCAGCTTTCTGCAAGAACCTGTTTTACCTTTTTTGTTATATGTCCATCTAGTGTTTTTATTTAAAAATTTAAGAAATGTAAATAAGTTCATATATATAGACAAGAAAATCTCTCATCTAAACAAGGATGATTTCTCGAACTTTGCCTAAAAAAAATCTGATGGGAATTTTTTACTAATTTTTTCTCTTTTGGTTAATCATTGGAGAGGTTAGAGCTAGATTTATGGCTCACTTCTAAGAAGAATATAGGACTTAATTGCCTTCACTTTTTAATAGGCTCTTCTAATTTTTCCTTTGTGTTAATTTTCTCACTAGTTATTTGATCTAAATCCTTTGTGGAACAGGTTGGGATAAAGTAAAAATGTTTCTCTATTTACTATCTTTTTTTGGTCTGACATATCAAAATATTTTCTTATGACATATTTCCATAGACAATTTTAAAGTTATATAATATTCCATTTATTTAATGACCTAATTCTTTTCTATAATACTTCCTAATATTGATCATTTAGGTTTCTAAATTTTAACTATTATAGATGATGCTATAATGAATATTTTTGTTTATCAATATTTGCAGTCTGAATTGCTTTCTTCATAAAGTCCTTAGAATGGGAAAAATGCTGTTAGCACTTTATATAATGTTATTCTATCTCTTCTGTAATTCTCTCCTCTCATTTTAAAGTTAAAATTTACATCCAGTAAGCTTCACCATTATTTTAATGTATACTTTTGTAGGTCTTGACAAATGCATATATATTACAAAAATTTTTATTTAAGGTATTATTGATAATACAGTCTTATGAAGGTTTCACTTGAGCAAAATTGTGGTTTCAACATTCACCCATATTATCAAGTCCCCCCCAACACCCCATTGCAGTCACTGTCCATCAGGATAGTAAGAAAATGCATATATTCTTGTAACCACCACAAACAAGATATAAAACAGTTTCCACATTTCCCCAAATTCCCTGGAGTCCCTTCATAGTTTGCTCTTACCCTACTCTCAGCCACTGGTAACCACTAAACGATTTTCTGTCCCTATAGTTTTTCCTTTTTCAAAATGTCATAATAGTTTAAATGTATATAGCTTTTGTGATGGGAAGGAGCGACACACAGCAGCAATTCACTGGAGAATTCCGCTTTATTAGGGAAAGGTGCTGGGTTATATAGGAAGGGGCATGTGGTGATTGTGGTGTTACTTCTACGGGGCTGGTGGCTATTGGCCAGGTGCTGGGATTGCGGGGCAGTGGGGGTGGGGGTGGGGGGAGTGGGGCGAGAGGTGATTGGGCCTCGGGTGGCGCCGGCGGGAACCGAAGACCCGGAAGAGAAGCAGGGAGTTCGCCATCTTACGGGTGGGGCCCTTCATTTTGAATGTGGTTTTTTTCACTTAGCATATGCATTTGAGAATCTGTGTTGTGTATAACAATAGATTGATCCTTTATATTGCTGAGTAGTATTCTGTTAAATGGTTGTGTGACAGTTTATCCATTTTGTTTGCTTAATTTTAATTCTCTTGGTTGGCTGGAGTGCTTGGTATAGTGATTACCAAGATGGCTCATGGGAGGTTTATTTTAGTACTTCTATGTTGTGTTTCTATAGCCCCTCACATGAAAGACAGTGTCGCTCAGGACATAAAAGCATTGGGCCATAGACAGTAGGTCTTGTTTTATTGTCTTTTGCATGTAGGGTTTCAGAGAACAGAGGGTAAACTGTATTTCTCCCCCTGCTGGGAAACCCGCTAGATCCATATATGATCCTAATTATTAATAAAAGTACTAGGTTCTGTTTGATAGGTTTCCCCCTGTTCCTTTTATCCTAATAACATTTTTGGAAGCTCCGTTTATAAGTTTGATAAAGAGATCTTCACTTAGTTTATGGATCAAAATTAATTAATTTAGCTTAGAAAAACTTTAGGAATGGCTTATTTTTAAACCAGATTTGACAAACTATGGCTCCCATGCCAAATCTGGTTTTCTGTCTGTGTGTGGCCCTTGGTCTAAGAATGGTTTTTATATTTTTAAATAGTTGAAAATAAAAACAAAGAAAGAACATATAACAAACACCCCGTGTAGCCCACAAAACCTGTATTATTTGGCCTGTTACAGAAAGTTTGCCAACTTCTGTGTTTTTAAATAACAGCTTTGTTGAGATATTATTTACATATCATACAATTCACCTGTAAATTCACAATTTGGTGGTTTTTGTTATATTCACAGTGTTATGCAGCCATCACACTATCTAACTCCAGAACATTTTAACATTCCCAAAAGAAATCCTATACTCGTTAATAGTGTTTGCATATTTCCCCCTTTCCCAAGTCTCTGGCAAATGCTAATCTACTCTTACTTCTGTAGATTTACTATGGATATTGCATGTAAATGGAATCATATAATATGTGACCTTTTGTGTCTGCCTTCTTTCACTTAGCATGTTTTTAATGTTCATGCATGTTGTGGCATGTATCAGTGCTTTGTTCCTTTTTATGGCTGAATAATATTCCTGTGTATGATGCTGTGTTTGCTTTTACATTCATCAGCTGATGGGCATGAGGGTTTCAATTTTTTTCAATTATCTTTTATTTTAATCTGTACTTTTTTCCTCTGGATTGAGTTCTTCCTAGGTTTGTTTGCATTTACTACTCTTTGCTGCCTTGTGGATTTTAATTTTGCAGTGAAGTTTTGTCTATATGTCTACATATTCTCTCCTCCAATACATAAATCATTTTCAGAAGTTTTCTCTTTTATATCTTCAGGATGAGATTTCCTTTCCCTGGTTAAGTAGTTTTCTCCCTATAGAATCATTATGGCTTACTTCCTTTTTTTTTTTTTTTTTTTTTTGCATTAATAGTTATTTCTTTATGGCAATTGGATTATAGCATCAGTAGTCACATAACTTGAATCACACATTGAAGCAGGTTATTTTAAAAACTAGATACAAATGTTCTGGTTTAAAAGGTGGCTGACTAGTAACCCTTGACACAACCTCTTACGACTTCCCAATAAAAGTCTATAAAGACAGAGAAAATGTCAAAGATGCATTTGAAAAACTGGGACTGACAAACTGTTTCTAGAATCTGGGACTAATTAACACCAATTTCAATGCTGATAGAATTGGCCTAAGAATAAAGATTCTGTCCTACCCTTACTCTGACGTTAGAAACAAAAATGCTGTTAGACTGAAAACAATGGAAATAGCAGTAATTAACACTGCTAAAAGATGAACAGGTATGTCAAAAATTTTTATGAATTTATTTAAACAAAAGTCTGTTTGAATCAGGCAGTGCCAAACTGGAACTGGTTAGGAGTGCTTCATGGACAGGAGCTAGAATATGGCTTATTTCCTTTTGATCATCCATGAATTAATAGAGAAGAATCCTTGAGTTTTGGCCACACAGATGGGCCACGTGGGTTGTTGTTTTATTTTAATACATACAGCTGGGTGGCAGGGCAATATGCACAGCTCCTCCTCCACTTTGGGGTTTCTAGCAGGCTTTCATCTAGTGTAGCTCTGTTGGATCTGAATGGATCTTTTTGTGTTTTACTTTATTGCCTAAATAGTTGGGGTACTGCAAACACATTCTGGTCCCAAATACAGGGCATTGATAAAGAGTCAGACTCTGGAGCCTATGTAACTAGACAAGTTATGTAACCTTGCCTTCCCTTAGTTTCCTCCTCTGTTAAAAAAGTAGGGAATGGAGAATGATTAGGAATTATTTCATAGTTTGAGAATTAAATAATGCACATTGCTACCCAGGACATATTACAACAGCTATGACATGTAACCTAGAAGGCTCATTCTGTTTCTGTTCCTTTCCATAGGGCTGTCCTGTGGAAACTGCTTTTGGCTTATACCATAACTAACCTTTTTATTTACAGTTGGAAGTCCTACCCCTCCCTCCATTTCTTACTGTTAAAAAAAAAAAAAATGCACAAGGACCACATTGCTTAAAAAGCTTATTCTTTATTTTGGCTATTTAAGATGTTTCTAGAATAGGATTATTGGTTTGAAAGGTATTAATATTTTACAGACTTAACAAATGTCAAATTTATTTTTAGAGGATACTGATTTTTTCATAAGCATCATAGAAAATGTAGAAACTACTGAAGAAGTTTTAACATTTGAGTATATTACCTTCCAGTATTATTTTATGTCTTTATTTGGAAACATAATCATACCTTTTTATAGATACAGATTTGTAGCCTACTTTAGAATCCTTACACATAAACATGTCTTCCTCTGTATAAGAATTAAAAAAATGTAATAAATAGCATAAAATTCTATGAATGAATATATACTGTATTTAATAATTTCTGGTATATTTAAACTTTTTATCATTTTCCCATCACATTGCCAGGCTGAAGATCTTTGTCATCAAATCTTTGACCATATCTCTGATTATTTGCTTAGGCTAAATTCCTAGAAGTGGAGTACTGGATCAAAGGGCATGAACATTTATAAAACTTGATGCATATTGTAAAATTTCTGGAAAAAACTTGGCAAAAGCATGACAGAGTATTCTCTTACACAGGATAAAAACCCTTTTAAAGAATCTGGCTCTAGAAATATCATTTCTGCTATTTTATCATTTGTAAGACTAAGGGTACTATCTTATGTTACAAATACTTATATGTGATGCCTGTCATGTTTTTTAATACTCTTAGGAAGACAGGATATACTACCATGGCATTATTGATAGAGTGCAGTTTTGCCACTCAGTGATTGTCATTTCAGGAGTTGAGAGATTAGTAAGATGTTTCTCCATGGGCCTTTGAGCCTTAGTCTGCATTTCTCCAACCCCTGGCCTGGCAATAAGGGAGAGAATTAACTAGAGAAGTAGTCTTTGTATAAGTCATACCCCTTATACCCTGCCCTGCCAAATCCCCAGAGACTAACCACAGGCATGCTTTGTAGTTCAGTTTCTCCTTGGAACTTAGTTTTCTAATTTGGTACTTTTCACTGGTAGTCTAAGTTGTATATCTATTAAAAAACATGGAGTCTAATAATTAGTAGAAAATTTATATCAGTGGCTAAGGAGGCCCATAATTTGTTCCTTTCACAAACTATTCTTATGTGGAAATTATTATAAACCTTTTATGCCTTCTCTTACATTTCCCTTAGTAAGGACAAGGGACAACAAAATGAATGTCAAAAATTTTAATATTAGCAAAACTTTGGAAAAGCAAATTCTGTGCCTTTTTTTTGTGGAAAAATTTTGCCTTCGCATTAATTACATAGATTTTACTCTGCTGGTAAGATTGTTCCTGATTCTAGTGGTGGCAAATATATTAAATTTAATTTAGTTTTTTGAAAAGAGCCTGATACTTAGAGATTTGCTGCAACCTGGTTTAAGAACTTTTGGATGAATGTTGTTGATTTATCTTTTTTGTTGTTGCTTTTTCTGTATGTCATCTCTTGAGATTGGTATTTCAGAATGAAACTTTTTACTATTATTGATGAAGTCCTTTGATGTGTTCTCCATTTTCAAATAAACATTTTTTGATGTAAATAAGATTTTCTCATGTTTTTGAAATTTGTTCTTTGGAAGTCAGGAATATACCATTCACGTAAATGGCTTATATATTGTAGTTTCCAGATAAGCAGAGATAAAATTTTCCTTATTAAGTTCTTCCAAATCAGTTAAACACTTTCTCCAATTAAAATGCTCTTGCCATCATTATGGATTTCAGCTTGATCATGATTGGTGAAATTAAGAAGAAAAAGACTGCCAGAACCAGCAGTTGTGAAGTTTTTAGAGGTCACCAGTGTCATAGACTACTACATTAACTGACTTTGAAAATTTATTTGTGTAAATTGTTTTCTTCTGTGTTGATGAAGTGCTGACATTTACATGAGGTGCATATATTCTCGTAGTCTGGCAGCAGAACAGTTTCGATAATTTAATTACGGTTTGTCACTTAGGTTTGTTAACTCTCCTAGCAGAGTACCATCAAAACGTTAGATAATCTGTAACTTTAATAGATTTACTTTAGTTGTTAAAGGTATAGTAGCAGTTTTTAATGATAAATAATAAAAAAAATGAAAGTTCACCCTAAACCTGGCTGCTGTCATGATTTTATCCCCACCCCCATCATGAAAAATAATAAAAATAGTGTAGTTACCAGTTACTGAAACAGCAGCTGTTTAACCCAGGTGTGATGGAGCATTTGTGCTGCCTTTGATGAAAGCAGAGAGAAGTGGTAAGTAACACAGAGACCTGAATTGGAATTCCTTTTCTAATCTTTACCGGCTATGTGACTTTGGACAACTACTTCTCTGAACCTTGGTTTCCTCATATATAAAATGAAATAATGTCTATTTTGCAGTACAGTGCCTTGAAATTCAGCAATGCTGGTATTTAGTGTTATTGATGGTGAATAAATAAGAATGGAAACATTCATAAATAAGATCATGTAGTAGGATTTGCAGCCACTTAAGCCAAAAGCATAGTTTCTTGTTTTTTTTTCTTTGAAGTAATCAAGAATGCTGACTTATTTATATTTTATTTGAGAAATGTAGTAGCTTTTTGCATTTCTTAAAAATGGGGATGAGTAACCTGCAGATTATGACTATTAAAGAGAACATCCAGCATATAAAGAATTTATAGGACAGGGCCTGGCACAAAGCAAATATCAGTAAATACGAGTTATTGTTACTATAATACAGATACATACTGGAGCAGAAGACCCTGTACAACAGACTGACTAGGTTTTTTTCCCTTAATGGTTTCCCTATATTCAAATTAGGTTAATTCTCATATTCGATTTCCTCTTATTGTCCAAGTTTCTTCTGCCTTTGCCTAGATTTTTCTCACTGGTACCTCCTTCCGGTAATGGTTCTTGGCACCATCTCTTTTGCTTATATTGTTCTGGATCTATGCTAGTGAAATGGAGACATAGTGATTCAGGCTTCCTTGTGCAAAGAGTCCTACAGGAGAACAAAGGTAGATGCTGAGGAGAAAAATTCCTGACAACTTAGAGTCAGTGGTTGAAGAAACAAATATTCTAGGAAAGGCAATTTTAATCTCAAGGTATAGAAATCTATTCTAGCTAGCAAAAACCCAAGGCATTAAGTGAAAGAACATCAGGGATTCTCTGTGAACCCCAGAGCAGGAAATGTGGAGAGCCTCCTGAGCATTGGGAGGTTTTCTGTTCCCATAGTTCCATAGTTTCTTGTCTCTGCCTTTCTCAGCACATTTTTTTCTCTTCTCTGTGTTGACAGTTTGCTTATTTACCAGGTTATACTTGACCCAAAATGACAAGCACAACTGCCAAGTCTTTAGGAATTTCATTTTATTTCTCCCTCACTATCTGGCCCAAATGCTAAGAGAGGAATTTCATTTGGTCAGTTTGTCATACCAGGTACTAGGGATTTGGCCATTTAAGGGAATATTTTTGGTATATAGGTGTGGCCAGAGGTGGTGGGTGGAAATCATGAAGTTGCCCTGCCTAGGCATGTGTCTTAAAACATGTCTGTTAGAGGAAGTACGTGGTGATTTGGTGAATTATGTTTTTCCAAGTGCAGTATATAGCTGAGTTACTCTTTTTGAAAATCCAGACTTCCAGTGTGATTTAATACCCACCAGCTCATTGATACCCTCTTCTGAGTTTGGTTCTTCTGTACAAGTAACAGAGAACTAAACTGGCTCAAATAAAGGGATAGTTATTGAAAAGACACATTGAGCAGCTTAACATACATATAAAATATATAATGTCCCTTAAGGACAGTAATTCAACGACAGGAATGTTAGCAAAGGAAGGCCAAGAACTGAACCAGCATGCTACCAGAACTTGCTTCTTACTTAGGTCTTTTATTCTTCACTGCATGGTCTACCATGATAACTGCTTTTTTCTGTTCTTTGGGGCTTAATGTTTAGTAATTTCTTGAAAAGCTGATAAATTATAATACATAAAATATTTGGATCATTAACTTCTTACATTCAGATTCTTTTGTGCTTAAGTCTGAGTTTCAGTTTATTTTTCTTTGGAATGTTGGCTGGCAAAAAGAGAGAAAATCTAAGTAGAGAGGTAGGAGAATCGAGAGATGGTGGCATGCAAGTCAAGAAATGAATGAATTTTAGAAAGTGACTAAACTGAAAATTTTTTGAAAAAATGAGAATATAAGTAAGGGCTTGGACCAGTGATTTTTTTTTTTTTTTGGTGGGGTGGGCAGGGGTTTCCGAATGGATGAGAATGGAGAGTGGAATTTTCTCTGAATCGATGATTTAGCTGGGAATTGAGAATAGAGAAAAATGGATATGCTAAGTTTTAGAAAGTAAGTTAGACATTCACATAAACTCTAGGTACTTGTAATATTGCTTATGGAAATGCTGAACTAGAGTGCCTCCTGCACCCTCTCCCTCCCAACAATGAATGACCAACACGAACTGAGGGTGGGAAAGAAGGCATGAATATGTGAAGGAGATGTTTAGGTCACTTAAAAGAATAAATTGAGAGGTGGGTACAGTTGAGTAAGTGCCTACAAAGTATTAAACATTTTGTCTCATTTAATTATTTTAACAAACTTGTAAAATAGCTGGTGTTAACACCAGTATTACAGATGAGGAAACAGTGAAGTGTATATTTTCATTGACGATTTTGATAAGTGTATGGGATGTTTGGTATGGTGAAGGAGCTTCTCAAGGGGTGATGGATGGGACAGGCACTTTAGAATATGATTCTTAAAATGAAGGTTGTGAAGTGATACTTGTGCTTAATTTTTTATTTTCCAAATGTGATATGTAGTTCTGGGTTTATTTTGATTTGATAACTTTGTATGTGGTAAAACATCAACTTAATTTGCTAAATTATGGTTCTAGTAAGGACAGAATCCCTGTAAGAAGAAGCCAAGGGTTGAGGCTTACAAAAGAAAGTTCTGGGATCTGGGAAATGGAAGAGAAATGCAGAAATATAGGTCATATGTGTGTGAGATCTGTGGGTGGGATGAAGAGAGAATACTGTGGAGGTAAGTCAGGTAGGTAGGACCACTAAAGTGGTCATCTTGCTTTTTGCCTCTTTAGTAAAGGGAATGGGAGATGCTTTTATGGGGAGAGGTAGCAGTAGAAAAAGTCTTGGATGGTCTTCCTTTGGATGAGAAAGTTTCGTATTACTGTCAAGTAGCCCAAAGAGAAAAATACGTTGGTAAGACCAAAGGAGATAGACAGGATCTGTTAGTGGAAGGAAAGGAGGCTTGTAGACACTCTAGCAAAAGTGAAGGAGGAATTAGTGAATAGCACTAGAAATTAACATTATCTCACCACAAACTGAATTCTGGAGAAAGGGGAAATAGAGTACAAGAATGGGAAAAGAATGTTCTGTTTTGCTGGGGACATTTACTCTGATTATAATTTATAGCCCACTTTTTTCCTTTGTGATATAAAAGGTGTCTTTGTTACCTACCTGAAATATTTCTTACAATCGTCTGTGTCTTCTTGATTCCTGAGCATCTTCTTGTGATTGTTAGTTTTGTTTCTTAGGGAGAATTTTGTCTGGAGAGTCTGCCTGTTCCCATTATAAATAATAAGTTCCTGACTAGTTAAAAACACTTTTGTGAGAATGGTTTGTTTTATCTGGTCTAGCCATTGTGGATGCAAATGGTTTAAACGGGTTTCTGGACTAGTAAAGAAAACTTCAGAAAGTTAAGCTCCTTTCTCAACAATTGTCCACAAAGATGGGAGGGTAGTTTACAAAGGTAGGAGGAAGAGTGGTTCATTTTGTACATGAGTCACAGGAAGAAATCCTGCGAAGAAGAGCTGGAGGAAGTGAAGAGAGAGAGCTAAAGAGAGGGAGAGAGGAGACCTGAGAGAGCAAGCAAGCAAATAAGAAGCGAGGCGAATAAGAGTATGACGGAATGCAAATCGCTACCAGGGCGGGACGGGCAAATTTTGAAGGCGTTGGGGGCGAACAGTAAAAAGCAAAAGCAAGAAGACCAAGAGGCCACACCCCTCAAAGCCCACAGCAGAAACAGAAGGCACTTTTATCTGTGGGTGGAAACTTGCTGTGGCTGCCAGAGAGGTTGCTTGGTGACGTAGAAAGGACATTGCACTTTAAGTGGGAGTACCTGAATTTAGTGCTGGCAGTGCCATTGAACTGCTCTTCCCTACATAACAGTAGTTGATGAAGGCATTTCTTTGAGTCTTAGTTTTCTTCTAATCTCTTACATGGGAATAACTACTGTGAGATTGTTGTGATGATTACATAGATATATGTATTGCATATTCTATCTTCCTTTATTCCTACTTTTTCCTTGGAAAATATAAATAAAATTTCCAACATTCTTGGTTATAACTATTTGTAGATTTTTGGATTTTCAGGAATGCCTAGCTCTAGTTAAATGTATGATTAGATTCCACAGAAAAAGCTAGATAACAGAGCTTTATGCATTTGATTTACATGCTTTGTAAATGTTAACTCAGGCTTAAAGATTCAAAATTATTTCATCTAACATTTGTAGAGTTTCCAGCTAATATCCTGTCCTCATCCCCAGCCTATCCCCATTTATTTTTACCACCCATATAGTTTAGTAGCTTATTCAGTGTGCTTACCTAAATAATGTAAACACCTCATAAAGTGATACAGCTTCTATTTCAAGGTCTTTTGAAACTGTTTTTCACTACAATAATAAGCCTTGTCTCTCTGTTCTCATGGCTAAATTTTAACTTCATTTGAATTTTAGAAAGTTATATTTTTAGCAAGCATCCCAAAACTGTTACTTCTTGGTGATACAGTGTGTCATTTTGAGTCAGTTCTGGTTTTTGAAAATAGGTGATTTAAAAAATAATGCAGCTGTATTTTATGTGGTGTCAGCCTTGTCAAATTAAGATGATTGATACATAGACAGAATGTTAATAAAATCCTTAAATTGGTTCCCTTAGCTATATTCTGATTCATGGTCTTTATACTTTTCCCTCTCCGTGCCTGGCCCTAGCGTGACCTTCTTTGTGTTTACCCCCTGCTAGAAATTGTACATTGCATTGGGAGGTAGTGATGATCAGAAGAGGATGTCTGGGAGACTCCTGCTTCAGGCAATCAGCAGTCTGTCTCAGGCAGAAGAGCCTTCCTCTTTAATAAAGTCTTGCAGAGATGGCTTGTTGTCATAACTGAGAGGACCAGTAGACTATTGGACAACAAAGGATTTTGAATTATAACTGTTTTGAATAATGTATTTCATACCTTGTAGTAATGACTGTGGAAATGAGTTAATTGAAGTCTGGAAAGATTGTTACGTGGGTAGTACATTTAATTAAATGACAGGTAAAGTTTGAAGGAATTCTTACGATATGTGCTATTTTTTTTTTCCTTTCCTGGTTTTGAGATTCTGGGAGCCCCCAAAAATAAATCTCCCAATATGGAGAAATGTTGGGGCATTCCGTTACATAGTTTGTAGCACCTTTCCCTTACGTTTATGAAAGAAATACTGGATTGGATCAAATGAGTCTCCTAGTTTTTACTTAATGTTCACAGCTGGGGACAAGCACTGTGGCCTTTGACTCAGTAGCAAGGTTTAGGTAACGTAATCATCCTCATACATCATTGCTTTCAGCATGTTGGTCTTACTAAATTAAAATGTATGAAAAATAGCTAATAAAATTATCATGTGATGGAATTTGCTTTTTCTCTTTCCGGATTATGTGTTTTTCATGTTTTGAAAACAAAAGGGTATGGGAGGGGAGAAAGCGGGGGTCAGTGCTGAACTCTGATGGTTAAAGGTAAGTGGATGTTTAATTTTAGTCACTTGATTACTGTTAACTGTCTTTGTCAATATCTGAAAATAAACATAGAAAAGCTTTTCAGTTGTGTTTAATGTGTATGTAAAATCCAAGATGCTTACTTGAAACTTTTCCCTCTGTTCTGAATAGGTTCGGTCTATGGATGAACTGAATCATGATTTTCAAGCACTTGCTCTGGAGGGAAGAGCAATGGGAGAGGTAAGTGAACTGGTGTGTCAGAAAAGTAGGCCTGTTTTTAAGGGAAGGTTGGAGTTGTCTTTCATCAAATGTGTCCTAATCTAGTCTCCAGAAGTATGTGCTTGCTTTTCCTTGTTGCCATCCTCATGGTAGGAATGTGATATTGAAGAATTTTGCCCTAAAGGATCTCATTATAAGAAGAATATTAACTTGAGTCTTATGTCTTAAAAACAAAGCAAAATAACCAAAGTATGAGCAGAAATTATTGAATATTATATTAACTGATCAGTTGTAAATTGAAACATTAAATTTTTACAAAAATAATTTTATATTCATCAAATGTCTTTAGATTTGCTTCATTTTCTAGTTGCTAGGTACTTTTTCAGTGGAAGGGAGTCAGACTGGTTTTTAATCAGAATATGTTGATAACTTATTTTTAGAGTAGAGCCATTTTTGAGAAAGTTTTTTAGAGCTCCATTGGGAAGAGGAAGATGTTAGGTCTCTGATGAAATAACCAGAAGTTAGAAGCCTGAGCCAGTCATCCCTTGCATACATAGAACTCAGAAACAATAATTTTGGTTTGTTTATAATGCTTAAAAATTACAAAAACAAAATTTGCTACCATCTCTTATATTGATAAGGAAGATTGCCATGGTTCTAAAAGAAAAGGGAGTACAGATAGAGTGCAGCTGACTTCTGGTGGTTCTAGTTGTTGACAGTAAGAATGTACTGGTGACAAGGTAGCATATTATATAGTGTGAATTAAGTGCTAAAGCTGTCACAGAGTCTGAATTTGTGGGCATTTGCTTGTGATCGTCTTGTTCCAGAAATTAACTTTAGGTGTTTTCTCTGTTTTATTTTGTATGTATCTAATATTCAAAAGCTCCCACATCTATTTTAATGTTTTTAAAGGAGGCAGAATAGTTTTATTCTGGATTCTCTTTTATATCATTCATTAAATACATTTATTCTTTGATTCAGGGGCTGTACTAGGTTCTGAGGATTCAGAATTAAGATAATTCCTTCTGATTTATAATAATATTCATTGACTGCCTTTGTGGTTAGGCATTATATAGTTAAATTCTTTTGGTGTTTGGTTCTGAGACTCTTACTTTCTTTGTTACAAGATTCTGTTTCCAACTTTCCCGAATCATCTTGTTGTTAGAGTCCAGCATTTCATCATCTTGGAGTCATGGGTTTTTGGCCTATTCTTGTTTTCCCCCAAGAGCTTTAAGAGAAGGTTACTGGGTGTCCTTGTGTTTCCTGTGCCTGCCTGATATCATTGAAACAGTGCCCATGAACAAACCCTAGATGGTTATCAGGTAAAAGGTTTTATCAGTTAACTCTGGCACAGAGTTTGAACAGAAAGCTAACAGATGAGTCTGATGTTAAGTATAGATGGGGAACAACATTTATCTTCTAACCCAGTCCTGTGATTCTAACCTGGTCCACTTTACCAAAAATCGAATCCCAAGTTTTTAAAATTAATTATACAAAATAAAAATAATGCTCTGTTGCTGTTTTGTAAGCAGCACTTTGTAACCTCTAAATTCTGTTTGAAAAATAATGAACAGAATCAAAAGTGAATTTTATCTAAATGACAGCATAAAAAATATTTTTAAATAATTTTTTCTTCCATTGCTTTTTTTCCCTAAGGTCCCCAAACCTCATCCTCCTTGTTTTTGTTAGAAATGCCATCGTTTTGTGCATATATATAATTCCCCAGACCTGGATGCTGGCAAATGTAAATACTACACAAAGTACATTCCAGCAGTAAAGTAGGGGCTCTCTTCCTCCTGGTTTCCTCATTGTTTATTCACAGAGTAGTACTAACTACCATTTACTCACCATCTGTTTGGCAGATGCTAAGGGGTTTGCATGTAGTCTCTCATCAATAACTCAGTCAGGACAGTTCTGTTACCCAGATAAGGAAGAAGGGTAAGAGAGGTGAATTACTGTGCCCAGAGTCACATATTTAGTAAGTGATGAAGTTGAGATTCTGACCTGGCTTCCTCTCCCAAAGCATGTGCCCTTTTGAGTAAGTGAAGCCAATACTTGTAAAATAACTGATGGTAAAAATCTCATTTAATAAGCTTTATAAAAATTGATATTTTGGGTGAGGATGTTAAAAAATGCTTCATACACCCCCACCCCAAAATACAGATAATTACTGAAGTTATTTTTGAAAACATAACAGTGTCTAGGCACAAAGGGGGTAAACGAAATAAGTACGGAGTGAGGTTTCTGTACTCAAAGAACTCTTTCTTGAGCTAATTGAGGAAGCAGTGAACACATATGACAACAGAAAGAGTGCACAGTTTTTTGTATGGTTTGAGTTTAGAGAAGGGGGTGATCAGTATTGGCATGACTATTTTGTGATTACTTGATTGAAGGATGTGTAAGATGGGAAACATCTGGTTAAGTTAGGATTTGCACAGGTACAGTTTGAGAGAGTGTTTTCTTCAGTCATACAAGAGTAATTCAGCACAAAAGAGAAACGAAGAAAATAAGCTTTTATAATAAAATAGCACAGCTTCTACTTAGTTTAGCTTCATTAAACTTCCTTCCCTTTAAGTAGCAAAACTTGTCAGGGAGGGGGTTTGTATAAATAGAGTCTTTACCCATATAAACACTAAAATTTCAAGTAAATTGCATGGGCTTTTAACCCAGGCACAATATATTTGTGCTGCAGGTATTTTATGTAAACATACCTATGCTCAAGAATGTATGAATCTTTAGAATTCAGAGAATTGGCTCCATTGAAGGTAATTAATTGATCTCTAGAAAAGTTAATGGTGCTTGGCTCTTGTTACATTTTTTTCATCAAAGTCACTACTAGACTCTTGGTGTCACTTTGCAAGATTTAGAGCATATCTTAATAGAAATCTTGCTAAGAAGTGACTGTTTAAAACATCACTTTCAGACCTTGCTGGTTGTCTGAAGTAAGCTGCTCTTAGCTGAAGGACAGTACAAGTGCTTGCCTCCTACTCCAGAAAGTCAGTATAAAAAGAAAGGCAGGAATATGTCTTAGGTTTAGGGCCACAATTATTTTAAAAGATTTCATCTGCTCTCCTTGCCAGACCCTTTCATTCATTTTAAAGTTTTTGAGCCCTGAAAAGTTTAAATGCATATTTGAGCAGCTTTTTTTCACATATGAAAAGATTAGTCTGTTAGTTGAGTATTCAGGACTGTATCTTTGTAGTACTAGGGAAGACTCATTAGGGGTTTCTGGGCTGTTTCTACCTTGGTTTGGTTTATGATCTTGCATGACTTACTTGTTCCATCTGTAGGAGGGGAGCATTATTACTGTTCATGTCCTTAAAAAGAGGAGAGCAGTTTTAATTGGAAAGGACTTTGAGAGTCTTACAGGAAAGGGACCTTATTCTGCATAATTGGTTTTCTCACTTTTAAAAACCAAGGACTTCACCAAATTATAAAAGAGCTCACGCACCTCAACAAACAAAAAGCAAATAAGCCAGTTAAAACATGGGCAGAGGAGCTGAACAGACACTTCTCTGAAGAAGAAATTTAGATGGCCAACAGACACATGAAAAGATGCTCCACATAGCTAATCAACAGAGAAATGCAAATTTAAACCACAATGAGATACCACCTCACATCAGTTAGGATGGCCAACATCCAAAAGACAAAAAACAACAAATGTTGGTGAGGATGTGTAGAAAGGGGAACCCTCCTACACTGTGAGAATGTAAATTAGTTCAACCATTGTGGAAAACAGTATGGAGGTTCCTCAAAATGCTCAAAATAGAAATACCATTTGACCCAGGAATTCCATTTCTAGGAATTTACCCCAAGAATGCAGCACTCCAGTTTGAAAAAGACAGATGCACCCCTATGTTTATTGCAGCACTATTTACAATAGCCAAGATATGGAAGCAACCTAAGTGTCCATCAGTAGATGAATGGATAAAGCAGATGTGGTACATATACACAATGGAATATTACTCAGCCATAAGAAAAAAACAAATCCTACCATTTGCAACAACATGGATGGAGCTAGAGGGTATTATGCTCAGTGAAATAAGCCAGGTGGAGAAAGACAAGTACCAAAGGATTTCACTCATATGTGGAGTATAAGAACAAAAGAAAACTGAAGGAACAAAACAGCAGCAGGAACACAGAACCCAAGAATGGACTAATAGTTACCAAAGGGAAAGGGACTGGGGAGGACGGGTGGGAAGGGAGGGATAAGGGTGGGAAAAAAAGAAAGGGGGCATTACGATTAGCATGTATAGTGTGTGGGGGGCACGGGGAGGGCTGTGCAACACAGAGAAGACAAGCAGTGATTTTACAGCATCTTACTATGTTGATGGACAGTGACTGTGAACGAGGATATGAGGGGTACTTGGTGAAGGGGAAGCCTAGTAAACATAATGTCCTTCATGTAATTGTAGATTAATGATACCAAAATAAAATTAAAAAAAAAAAGATAAATAGTGGCTTCCATAAAAAAAAAATGTGCAGAGGAGCTGAACAGACAGTTCTCCAAAGAAGAAACTCAGAGGGCCAACAGACACATGAAAAGAAGCTCCACATCGCTAGTTATCAGAGAAATGCAAATTAAAACCACAATGAGATATCACCTCACACCAGTAAGGATGGCTACCATCCAAAATATAAACAACAACAAATGTTGGCGAGGTTGTGGAGAAAGGGGAACTCCCTACACTGCTGGTGAGAATGTAAATTAGTTCAACCATTGTGGAAAGCAGTATGGAGGTTCTTCAAAATGCTCAAAATAGACATACCATTTGACCCAGGAATCCTACTTCTAGCAATTTACCCTAAGAATGCAGCAGCCCAGTTTGAAAAAGACAGATGCACCCCTATGTTTATTGCGGCACTATTTACAATAGCCAAGAAATGGAAGCAACCTAAGTGTCCATAGATGAATGGATAAAGAAGAGGTGGTACATAT